>NC_136069.1:987130731-987605731 GCF_964261635.1 Lissotriton helveticus | reverse complement strand
GCGGAGAGTGGGCGGGGCTTCCAGTGCATACTCTAATACAGCATGCCCTGCAGAGCGAGCAGTGCATGCGCCCTGCCGCTTGGCTCGACCTAAAAGCGGGCACTCCTACAATATTTAAATACTAGGCACAAGGATAAAATCTGATAAGTGTAAAATAATTTACATTTCAATACCTCTAGTTCTTTGTTATTGGAGGGTGTGAGTGGTCAGTTAGTACCTGCTTGTGGCAGAATCAGGCGCGGACGTGCACAACTACAGTTGATTTAGAAACAAACCCACAGGTTCCCAGACCAACGAATTTTATAAAGACGGGATCAAATGGTTAGAGATGGTTACAGGCAGGGAAGATGTTTTGAATAAAGAAACTTAGTCACAAAAATGTCTCTTTGCTTCGAGGACCTCTAAACCTGCAACTTCCATGAGCATGAGAGGATGAATTGCTTGAAGAAGGGAAAACATTCAATAACTTGCCCACTCCATTAACAAGTTTGACCAATAATGGCAATGTGAACAGTATTTATTTCATCACGTTTCTTTTGAAACCAATAGCACTGTTTCACACCATGCGACTTGTAAGAAGGTTTTTGTTTTTTAAAAGAGCAGCCCAAGTTTGTAAATGTAAATGTCATGGTACTTATAGAGTGCACTGTCACCAGACGGTCACCTTGCGGTGTCGCCTATTCGGCTTCCTGGCTCTGATACTCATACCGCTGTGGAACCCCTCCTGGCTTTCCTTGTGAAGTGGCCACTCCTGGACACCCCCAGGGTGAAGCCAGGCATCCTTTGCGCTGTTGGGGCCAGTGTGGAGGCTAAGCAAGCTATTGCCCAGAGTTGCAGCGTGGGGCCCGTGATTAGAATAGGCACCAAGGCGAGAATTAACAGGTCCGAGGAAATTGAGCCCGAGACCCCGCCGAGGCGGGAATCGAACCCTGGTCCCTGGCCAGAACTCTGCATCAGGGTCTGCCACTCTAACCATTGAGCCACACTCCTCCTACAGAATACTGTACAATATGATCCTGCTACTCAGCTAGAGCTCAACCGCTTGTTGTGTTCTATTCAAACCCCTTAACTCCTTAGTTCTCCTCAACCCTCAAAAGACAATCTTACTGTTTCCTTCCTGCAAACTCTTGAAATCTGTTTTTGGAAAGCCAGGCATTTCCATTTCTGCTGGCGTACAAGCAGCGCCCACAAACCCCTAGCGAGACAACTGCAGGAAAAGCTGCTTTTTGATGACACATACAGCAGCGACGCTCCTAAAAAAGCACACTGTGAGCTCCCTCTGGACCACTGTGATCTGCCGAGGAGACGGGAGCCAAGGGGATGCCTTGTGAATTGAGATAAGGCTCATTCCTACCTCCCCGCATGCGGGGAGCTTCCTACAAGCCTATAAAAAGCCACTGCTTACAGTTACCACCATGAGGTGCAAAACGAGCAGGTTCTCATCACCTTAAGGGCCAAATTCTCCCAGTGGTACATTTATCAGTCAAGGTTTCTTCTCATTTTGTCAGCATGAGGACAAAACAGCCCGGCTCACACATGCACGAGCTCGACTGTTATGCTGTGAAAGGTAAAGGAAGATCCTCCTATAAAAAGGCAGGAGCCTCAAATAAATCCTAGGTGAGTGGTACAGTCTCTCCGTCAACCATGCCTTTTTTTGTTATTATAATATTACAACCCCTCAAATATAAATCATGGAATTGACACCTTCTGGGGCCATTTAAATGATGCTGAATGGCAATACAATTTTTTAACAGGGTATCATATTTTCCAGAAAAAAATATTTGTGATCACTGAGAAACCTACTGCTTATTATTTGGGTATTTTAAAGACTGACCCAATGTTTATGTTCCATGTTACACATAGAAGTTGTTACCGTGCTGACTATATTAACCACAACCAATAAGTTGTGCCTTTCTGATTTCCACATACTTCCTAACTTTAGTCAAATATGCTTTCTAATATACATAGCTTTGTGCATTCACACTGATTTAGAATCGGTCTGTAATGAAACAACTGAAGTAGCATTATCGTGCAAGAATTCCATCTGAAGACCATATTCAAAAGGGAGTGTTTGGAATCTGGGTGTTTGATACTCTGATGGAAGGGTAGGGAAGCAATAGTTTATTTTCCACTGCCTTTAAATGAGAGCATTGAATAACTGAGGAATGAATCTGGTGATTGGGCAGGGGCTGAGCCGCTACCGCTGCCAGGCAAGCAATGACTTTAGGGAAGCATCAAAACCACTGCCTCTCCTGTTGGCCACTCTCCTCTGAACAGAAGGTGTCAATTTGGTGCAGAAAGGAAATACAAGCAAGCAGTTTACATTGGGCAAGGGAAGTGAGGAAAACCCTTCAGCAAGTAACTGCGCAATTAAAGTTGACCCTCGAACAACCTTTATTGGACTTAGTTTTTACTAAGAAAATGCTCAGGGACCGAGGGCATGAATATTCTAGATCACAAGATCTAGAGTACCTGAAGTTGAAAAAAATCAGTGAACTGGGTAAGGAATGAATGGGAAAAGGAGGTCCGGTTTCCTTATTTGGATGTGTTACCCAGTAAATGGTTAAGGTACGAAATCATGAAGGTTCGGGTAGGCTTAAATCCATGGAAGATCGATAGTAAATTAAAAGTAGCCCTGATCCAACCTGATGGTATTTGTAAATGTGGCCTAGGTGTGAAGAATGATATTTTACATATACTACTGGACTGTACATGGATTTGAACAGTGCGTAAAATGTTTTTACGTCCAATATTTTTAAAGTATAAGCTGAATACACGATCAGAGGCTGTTCTCCTTAATGAAATGTCGTTTTTAGATATCACAATTGCGTTGGGGAATTTTTTGAAAGCAATAAGAGAAGCTGTAATGGAGACAACCAAGGAAGTTGGGAAATTTTAAGATATTAAGATTTTAAAAAAATGGAAAATGTCAATTTAGTGCTTTTATGGTTTTAAATGTGTATTGAGTGTTAAAATGAATTATGATGTAAAATGAATAATGATGTAAAATTTCTATTGCTAAGTGGATCCATGGTGTTGTGTATGGTTTATAGACTATTGTCTAAATAAACTTTGATTTTACTACTACTACTACTACACTCTCCTCTGACTTGGGAGTTGTCCGAACTGCTGTCAGCTAGGTGCTGGTGCTCTCACTAAGGGCAGAGAGCATGGCTATTGGGCTAGAGGGGATTGCAGACCCATTGAGAAGAGTCGAACGGTTGACAAAACAGAAGGAATTTGCTACTGAACAAAAGTTCAGACTACTTGCCCACAGCAAATAGGATCAATCATGAAAGTCAACATAGCTCCCTATATGAGTTGTGCTAGTGCAAGATCGATCTTCATTTTGTGTTATTCCTCGCTACAATATATTCTTGGACCTCTTGTTAAACTAATGACATACAAGAGATTTGACTGACAGCAATGAGTATGTTTGCTTATACACAACCAGCCAAGATTTAAAAGTGTGAATTCCAATTTGCAGAGATGCCAGAAACAGATTCATATTTCTGCTCAGCTACTACACCTATTCAAGTAGCTTTGTACAATGTAATAGTCTTATCTATTTAGAACCTCTGAGCAGAGTACAAGGACAAAGGAATGTACGTAGGTTGTTCTTTGGTAAGACCACAAACAAGCTACTATATTAACTCAAATATGTGTAAATATAGTAATTACAATGTGTGCACCTCAACCTTCATGCAAGTCAATAATCTGGATTTAAACATACATTTTACTCTCATTCCCAAATATATTTGATTCAAGTTTGCAAATAGGTTTTTGGGGTAGGGATTAGGTGTAGTCAAATTGAGCTTTCTGCATCTGGACTTAAAACTCAGGGTGTCGTTCAGAGCTTGGGAGAGCAGGAGCACTGCTGTAGATTCTCTGTCTATTTAGAGTCAGAGAAGTACTAGGTTTACAACTGAAGAACATGTGTAAACCCCTGGTCTGTGTGCCACTGGGTCATCAGGTCATAATGACGGTTGCCATGCCTTATTAAGGTGGAGTGCCTGACACTTATTTTCCTTTCCTAGGACTGCAATGGGAGGTATGAGGTCTCAGGGTGGAATTATGCACAATGGCCCACAGGGGCAAAGAAAAAAACCTCCCTACATGGCAGGGACATTGTGTTTTTTGTATTCTGACAACAAGCACTGATTTGAAAGGTTGCTTTAAAAAAAAAAAAAAAAATTGTAGAGCGAGTGCACCACATGTTCACCAGCTGGGCAAAGCTTCAATTAAGTCACTGGAACAGCAAGAGCAAAGCTGTGTGATATCCTGTCTGAACCTTGCATAACCAACCATCAACAATCATCCATTGTTCCACAAGAAAAAACTCCACTCCCAAGTGTTTCACAAATGGGCTTGAAATTGCCAGCAAGTTATATTCGGCTAAATCAGACTCCAGATTCTTTTTGGCTACAAGGACCAGTATGGATCTTTATCATAACATTATGTCCAAGCTAGAATTGTGAACATTCAAGGAAACTGCACTGTTCATCTAGTCACATACGTTTAATGGCAGTATTGCAAAAAGCATCCAAGCTGACTACCATGGAAGGCTTCATATTATCACCTCTGAAACTGAATCGTAGGTCCTTAACAGTTGATAATTCGACTCAATCAGTAGCTTCAAATACAACTGTCATTCCACATACCCATCAGACAACTTCGCTCCGCCCAACTTGCCCTGCCACCGTCCCAAGGATTTACAAGACCAGAACCGGAGGAAGATCCTTCTCCTACCTCACCGCCAAGACCTGGAACACCTTGCCCCTCACCTCAGGCAATCCCCGTCTCTGACCGTATTCAGGAAGGATCTCAAGACCCGGCTCTTCAACTGAACCTCCATGCCCAGACGGATCAGCAGTCCCCCTTCAGCGCATTGAGACCCTTACAGGTGAGTAGCCGCACTTTACAAACTCCTGATTGATTGATTGAACTGTATTTGGCCTACCACATTACTGCACCACAAATACAAATCATACTTGTGGGTTTCACTCTTCATTCTCACTTTCATATGTATTTGGGGAACTTATAAAGTGACACATAGCTATGAAGCAATAGAGTGCTGGACAGTAGTGTTGTCCAGAAAATGATCATAGAATAAATGTTATACTCAATATAACACATGATATGGTAACAGGAAGAGGGAAATGCAATGTGATGTGATGTAGGGAATGGCCGTCTAGAGTGTGAGATCAACCCCTTTGAATGGTTGCCGGTTTGGAGGAAGTTGAATCTATGCACTGAAAGGAAGACAGGTGATTGATCCCTTGTTTGTGTAGATCCAGGCTAAAAATCTTTCACATGAGTATTGACTGGCCTCAAGAGGTCCTCGGAAACATGGTGGGTGAGAAAAGCACTGAAGGGTAGCATAAGAGCTTAACAGTATTCTTTACTATTGACACAAGGATGTTTTCCTCCTTTGAAGTGACCTTCAGAGAACGGAGAAGTTTCAATGCCCACCGATAGGGAGGGTGTCAAATATTGTCTAATATTGTGAGCTGCAGTGAGGTATCAGACCAGAGATGCGTGGAATTTTCATGTTATTGATGTGTTATCAGATTCTGTTGTTTTGCTTGATGAAAATGTATTGATAGATTTTTACTTGGATTGCTTTAAAGATGCGCCAGCCATGGGGTGGACACAATGTTGATGGTCTTGAAGAGTGCTTTGTTTCGGTTTGCTGCTTTGGTAATGACAGGTTTAGTAGACTGACTTGGCTTCTGAGATCAGCTTTCTGCAGAAAGAGCAGAAATGCTTCAGGGTTGTCAAGTCTGCTTGTTGCAGCATTCAGGGCCATTTCCTCATCTGCCTTTTGTAAACATGTTTGCCATCTGTGAGGTCCGCATAGTACTATAAAGTGGTTGACTTTATCATTATAAATAAATGTTTAAAAGGAAAGTGGGAGTCGACAGTCATCTGGTGGGTGCGGGTGAGGTTGGAGAGCTGGACGTCGATGTTGGCCATTGTGTCTGAGGAAAGAGCTAAGGAGCTCAGCCTATGCATGGTGTCAATGGTAAAATTTGTGAATGAGCAGGTCTGTTGCTTGGAAGGCCGTACATGGTTGATCGCTCTGGAGTGTGGAAGAAGAAAGACTGTGATTGAGAGGTAGGTCCAGTACCGATGCTGTGGGTTGTGGCAGGTGATGTTAGACCAGGAGGAACCAATAAAGAGCAAAATATTGTCTTTGATGTGGGCTGGAACAATGATAAGCTGTTTGATGTTGACGGCATCCATCAGATCAAGACAAGGTTCCTTCATGGTGTTGACAATGGTATAACACGGGAGAATGAAACTGCAGAAGGTGCAAACTGGGATCTGCAGATGGGGTCAGCTAATCATGGGTAGATGAAAGGGTTGGTTTCAGCAAGGTGGTAGATCTAATGGAAATGGCAATTGGTGTTGCTAAGAGTGGAATAGGTTGCAGCATGATCAGTGTGCACTGTGCTGTAGTTCTGTAAAACTAAAACCTATCAGCACTCACATCGAGGATGAAAGTGGTGGTAGGCTGACCTATGCCTCCATCAGAAACGTGGGATCCAATTTGTGCATTTGTGATCACTGTGAAACAGTCTGCAATGCCTGATATGTGCTGCATTGCAGAGTGAGTGTTATTCAGTACATAACAGTGTGTGCTCTTAGTGTTTGAATTTTCTGTGTGATGGAACAAGTGAGATGCTTAGACGTTTATTTTCATTAGCTGCAGAAGAGTGGTGTGATTGGTTGTGATGTTTGATTTCCATGCAACACTGGGGATGGTGCTACGAGATGTGGGATGGATGCATGTTTGCTGGGTAAGAAGATGATGAATGAGGTTTGAAGGTGGTGTTTCTGGCTAATAGACCCATCCTTGGCCCTAACTGGTCAGAACAAGCACTGCCATTGTATCTGTTTGCCCTTAGCTGAAGACAAACAATGTGAGGATGTCCTGCTGTAACAGCAGATAGAAGCCAGTCGAAGCTGGAAATATGCAGAGCTCCATGATTTACTAATGGCATAGAGCCACGTGATCCTAGGTTTGGGCAGCATTCTGTGGTTATTTTTTTGTGGTGTCTTTTGGTGGTGGATTCCTGATTAGTCCTTTCAACATAATCCCGGATTTGACAGAATGTAGGATACTGTTCCAACCAACTTTACTTACTGCATGAAGTCACACTGCACACTTAACTAAAGCCTTTAGATCTGTGGTAGAAGCCTTAGCACTTTGTGATGTAAACAAGCAAATGCAATGCAATAGGTCTCACATTTACGCAGGTTTGAGCTATTGGCATTGTAAATGACAATGCCTTTTATTTATGTTTTGGTTTTTGAAACAATTAAAACACATTGTCATTTACAATGCCAATAGCTTAAACTCGCGTAAATGCGAGACCCATTGCATTGTAAATGCTTGTTTCTACATGTTCTCGGGGAATAACCCCCATGAGCTCTCCTAGAAGAGGCCTGGCTCGCTCGCTTCACTGGTGCACTGTGAATAAAGGCAAGTGTTACTCTTCACCACTTTCAAAAATCGTGTCGGTACACTAATATAGTGGCGTCTAAAACAGACAACAGAAGTTATTTTAATCATTCAGTTATTATGGACCTTCAGCAATGTCAATTATTGGAGGATCGTCAGGGTTATGGTCGTGACGTCACTTTCTGGAAGAGGTCCGGGGTCATAGGTCACTTCCCTGATATCATTAAGTCCAACGGGGGTGTGGTGTCTCTTCCACTACCACTGGAGTTTTGGTAAATCGACGTCCATTAACCACACGTTGCTCATGAAAGGGTGGTACACAGAATCTCTGCTGTGCCTTATTTATACCGCTTGAAAATCATAGGTGATCGTGGGATCTTCTACCTGTCCTAGGCTGACAGCCACTCTTCTGCAGATCATGCACATGGAAAGGGAATGCATGCTCCAGAACCCTGCCTCTGCCATTGGTGCAAGGTGTCAGGAAGCTTCATGAAAGTTACCAATCTGAAACCCTTCTAGGGTTAATTCAGTGGTAAACAAACCAGACCTAACCTTCCATCTGTCCACCACACTCACCATAAACCAGTGCACCAACACCAGGGTCATGCTGAGGAAATGCGCGTGGTGGCAGACATACTCAAGTGTAACAGTAACTAACACCAGACTTTACACATCAATTTCTCTCTGCCTCTGAAAGGTAAAAGCTCTTGGCTCCTAGTGCTCTGGAACATCAATGCATGAAGTCCTGGAACTCATTCTCTCTGAGGCGGACAGGAGTAGGCCAGCTTCCCTTGGCCCATCCAGACCCTCTGATCCATCCATCTGAGCACCCCCAGCACCTCAGTGACAGCAGCCCAGAGCCTTCCAGGCTCTCCTTGCATAGATTCCAGGCACACACTGGAGCTCGAAAGAAGGCAGGCGCTTTGAAGCACATGCACCCAAGCTCTAGTTCACAGCCCTAGTGCAACGAACATTCATGTCCAATCAACCTCCACCCTGCAGAAAAAGGCCCAATATTCACCTTTACCGAGCCACCCGCACACCAGCTCATCTGAAGCGAAAAGCGGCTTGAGGACGTTAGGTATTGTACATAAATTTATATAGTGCTTACACCCCTGGCAGGACGATGAGGCACATTCGCGGATGGTTAGCATGTTACACAACGGAGAGTGCGTGGATGGAAGAAACAGGCTGCCTCCATCTATGCATCCTGTATCCGTCAGAACCGACCTGACGCTGCGGTGCTTCTTTTTAACGAACACTACATCACAACACAGTACCAGTCCACTCTCGGTGTCAGAAACCAGCAGTCCCTCCAATCACTGACTGACAAGAACGGTGCCTTTGACACGGTTCAGCGCCCTGCTGTCAGCGACGTTCACGCACTACAGATGCCACATCTATCCACCCACCCACCCATCCATCCATACATACATCCATACAGAGCACCCATCCATACATACATACATCCATGCAGAGCACCCATCCATACATACATACATCCATGCAGACCACCCATCCATCCATCCATACATACATCCATGCATACATAAATACATAAATACATAAATACATACATGTTATTTGGCCTGGCCCGGCTGCACAACTGTCACTGCTGTGCAAGGGCTGTGGAAATGCTACATTCTGGGCTTGGTATGATGTAGTTGTGAAAACACTAGGGTTGACGGACAAGTACACATTTCATCGGGACCTTGATGCGGCCATTCATGCTGAAAGAAAGGAGGAGCTGGAAGGATGGCAGAGACGTCCAGTAAATTGCACCGTTCTTGTGTTCTGTAACTTCGTCTTGGAATGCTCGTGTCCAGGGACAGAACTCTGCACCTCACCTGTGAAACGTCCAATGGGTGGTGCGTTCCTACTGTGACCCGTCTAATAGTGAACACATTTTATGATTAAGACCCAGGCAACCCTTGAAGTAGTGTGAACAAGCACTGAACTGAATACTTTAGTGTGCCAGCACTTGCCTCAGTGATCTCGGCGCAGTTCGTCCCAGGGTTGATTCCATGCACAATAAATCACGGACAATGGAAGGGAGGTGCTGGGGGAAGGCATGGACAATGGGGGTGCGGAGGGGGGAGAAGGCACGGGTAATGAGAGGGCGGGAGGGGAAGAAAAGGCACGGACAATGGGAGTGCGGTGGAGGGGGGACAAGTGGGTGTGAGGCACAGACAACAGGAGTGCAGGCGGGAGGAGGGGCTGAGAAGGCACAGACAATGGGAGGGAGGGGAGGAGTAGAGAAGGCAGTAGGAGAACCTCATTAAGGAAAAAATAAATAACATGTACTGTGCAACACTCGAAGTAAAGGGGCCAGTAGCCATGAGAGGGTACAAATGACGACATAGCTGTAATAAGCAGGGACTAACAAGCCTCATAATCAATCAGAAGACAGCATTTACGAAGGACAAAGACGCAAGCCAATGAAAAATATAGGTGGGGAAGTGAGCGGGCCTTCCCTTCCGTACTGAACTACAGCAGATCTTCACCAGTGCAGCGCTTGCGCGCTGACACTTGGCTCGACCTAAAAACGAGTAATACCATCTTGGAAGGATAAGCCAATCATCACTAACTTCTCTCAAAGCAGCACTCCGCAAAACCATATGACTGGTAAGCAGAGCAAAACAATAGAAAAAGAAAATCACAGCACACCAATCCTCTTGTCATCAAGATAAAATGGTTTCCATTTGAGGCATGCTTCAGCTTTGAAGAATGTTGTACTATTTTCATGCTATCCATGTAGGCAAACCCTCCAAATTAAAAGACAAATTAAGCATTGCTTCAGGATTAAGTACATAACATACTACCATAACTCTACTGTGACCACAAGTTGTAGCCTGCTGTTCTTGACTGATCATTGTCCTTTCCTGTTTTTGTAAACGGCTCCACTGCACTTGTTGGGACGCTCAACCTACAGAGTGGTTGAATCAATGAATATTGTTGAGACTGAACTACACCATACTACCCCACTCCTATAATAGAACACATTAACATTCTTCCACAGTAGAACCTCCCAGCACTTGCTAAATCGTAAACACCGTAAGGGCACTTCTAGCACCCATCACTAACCCCCAAACAACCTCGGATTCTTACCAAGTGAGGAAGTGAGTGAAACCAGCTAATTAAGCACTGGTCAACTACTCCTAACAGAAAGTCTGGAAAATGTGTACCAGCTAATTGAGAACAATAAACTGGGATGAACTATAGATTTATCATCACTGCTGTACATGCACTCATCCATGCTGAGCCAGGAGTGCCTTGCCTGTTCTCATTCCCAGTCACCAAGTTCTTTTATGGATATGAAATGTTTCAGAAGGTGATCCTGTTAGAAGCACTCCCCATGAAACGCGTAACAATTAAACAAAAAAGCAGACACTAAATGCGACACCTTTCTTTTAACCAGCTACATGAACCAGATTATGGAGTGTAATGCGCAAAGGAGCCTTATGTCATTTCTCTAGGGCATTAGCCTCAACCAGCGGTTGCAAACAATATAAAATGTGTGCAGTGCTCAATTAAAAAAAAAAATAATAATAAGTGCAGGGGCACAAAGTTTTCTCAGGAGCTCGCAGCCCGGAGGACTGCTGAATGCGAGGGACAGCTAGACGTGACTTAGCCACATGCCTTTTTTTCTACTGTCCTACACTTCTGTCTTTTTTATTAAAGATAAGCTCTGATGCCCAAAAATAAGTCCTAGTGTTCACCACTTTCAAAAATCAAGCAATGAATGGATGCGACAGGCTGACATGCACCCGCATGCGAAAGTGAGAAAATAAAAATTCACCAGCAGCGGGCGAGGGTACTTGGTTAAAGTGCACCTTTCAATACCGTGAAGTAGTACAATATGATTGGATTCCCTGGCGAGATCAAAACAATTGACATTCTGCATCCCATGAACCCAAATTTGCACTATCTGACAATTGCAAATAGAATGCCTATTAACTAAATCGAATCCTATTGAAGATGAAAGACATGTGGAGTGCAGAGAAGTGTTCTGGTTATCGCTACATAATGCAGTGCAATCTTGCGAATCACTGTCGGCTTTGAGTTTTGTGGCAAGTCTTTTGATCGTTTTGACCTTCATGATAATGAAATCTTAACAAGTATGCATGCAACACGTCCTGCAGTGGAAGATGCATCACAGTGGCCCTGAAGCTTTCCAGATTTCATGTCAGAGTTTTATCTGTGGCTCAAACAAGAGGTGGTGGCTTCGAGTGGGTTAGGCTGCAAATTTACCAGAGATCTTCCCGCTTATTATGGTTACTAAGTAGTAACCATCATGTCCTTGCAGCTAGTTTCCAGGAGATCTTCCCACTTATCATGGTTACTCAGTGTTAACTATCATGTCCTTTCAGCGGTCAAGTCTGTTTTTTCCACAATAGCACTGTCTGGTAGCATTGCGGCTGCTTCTCTCGTGTGGAATTGCTAGACCCTTGAATAAATTATATTTTCTGAAAAAAATCAGAAGACTGAAGGATTAGTTCTGTGGAGGTAGGCTTGCGGGAAGAAGAGTAGGTCTCTTTTATTCCATCATTTTGGGAGCTCTCCAAATCCGTATACACAAAAGCAACATATGTGAGCGATTGTGCACCACAACATCTACAAAAGCATAAATTAAGAACTCAAGATCATGCATTTGAGTGGCATACAACTGTAGCTATGTTTTAGGAAAGAAAATCAACTTGGCTGCTGCCACAAACAACTGCTTTTTAAATTTCGGACTTGGTTCTCCCTTCCAAAAGGCAGAAAATAGAAAAAGCTGAAGGAAGATTACTTGTGTGCCTGTGACACAGAAAAGTGGCACTCCGCTTTCACCGTGGATATCTGGCAACATAATCTTACAGGTGACATATCTGGCTTAAAGTATGCTACTTGGCAATGGCAGTTGTTAATCTCAGTCAAAACCCTGCTAGCACTACTTCAAAACTGCTCTACACTCTACTTTACTTTGGTTGGAGAGTAATTATCTTCTCAAGTTACCTAAGGAAGGATGTATGTTTTTTAGGATTTTCTACGCCAGTGGGTATGTTCCCTCTGGCAGCTGGTAAGGCACTTTGAGCTGCAAAAGGGAACATTCTCCCAGCATGCGCAGATGCCATATAGCTGCATGACCCCCAACAATAGGCTACCGGTAGATCTAA
Organism: Lissotriton helveticus; assembly: GCF_964261635.1. Lineage (NCBI taxonomy): Eukaryota > Metazoa > Chordata > Amphibia > Caudata > Salamandridae > Lissotriton > Lissotriton helveticus. The sequence continues at coordinate 987,593,107 of NC_136069.1, read as the reverse complement.
GATACAATATAGGTCAGTTAATCTTCCATTACTGTTTCAGAAAAATAAACTTTCGTAATATTAGTTTCAAGGTAAAATCGTACAGATGGAATGTGCCAAACTGGGGTGCATAAAGATTTTTTTTCCATCAGCAAAGTTCTTGATTTTAACACTTAATGTGGTTTGCAAAGATTTCTGGTTTTCAACATCAAAGTATGTTTCCTATATACCAAATATATTCTATGTAACAGCACCCACCCCACCCAAGAGTGAGATCAATGCCAATTCCATATTAGTGCCATAATTCCTTGCTGGAAAACCCATGGACTTTTTTCTCTTCAACTTTACTTTTTACTTTTCTGCATACACTGGAATGGAGAAGAGGAGAACACAAACCTTTCTAAAAAGTATATTTTCTGCAGAACCATTTTTTTATATTAAAAAGAGATATACATCATAAATTATCAAACTTGTTATTCCGATGTCCTGAAGTGAAAAGCCTCAGTAGGAGCAAGAATTTGCAAAGATTTACACAAACTGTTGCAAATGTTGCAAAAAAGAAAAATAATCTTTACACACGCCTGCAAAAAAGATGGACAAATGGTGCTGATCTTAAGACAAATACTGGTGCCCAGAACGGTGGACTGTGCACAACTGTCTTCAGTGCACAGCATTTCCCAGCCTGATAATTGATTCTATCAAATTACGGTACATAATAAGCAAATCTGGAGACACCTGGAATTCTTAATGAGTATACTAACTGCTCATGCCCACTAAAGGTTTATAGGCATCTAAGCGCAACCATGTTAATGCCACCGGTACCATTACAAGATATCATAGCCAGGATTGGGAACCTAAATTAGATTTTACCCTGAGAATCAAAAAAAATATGTATGCTTTCTAATTTCAACTGGAGACCCTTGCGGGTACCTCCTTTGTATGTTACTTAAAAAACAATAAACAGATTTAAAAAAACAAAAACAAAGGGAAACCATCAAAAAACAATCTTTTGTTGAAAAGGTGTTCATTTGTTTTACATAAATAATCGTTGCCTTGCCATGACAAACTCTTCTTCAGAACCATACAGAAGACAATTGTCAGCGCATCTAAAATCCCTCATTTGCTCTTCTGCCTGGAGCTGTACCAGCCATTCTATTACTGAGCAATTGTTATCCCTCCAATCATCGGATCTAATAGTAAAAGCTCAGCGTCGTGAGCACATCTTCACAAACAATACTATCCAGATGGTGTCTAGAAGGTAGTGGAGGATCTGATACCGAGCTACGAGCGGTGTACGTCAGTAGAGAAGCCAAATATCTATAATTTTAAAAATCTCCCTGCGACCACTGCTCAAATAAAATTGAAAGCGGTTTGTTCACATACGTCCAGTTGCCAACGACAAAAGCTCCAACTGAAATATGGACACTGACGCTGGCAATAACACATCAATTTGACAATAGAAAAAGTTGATTAAAGGAGAAAGAACAGAAAATCGTTTGTAATCACCTCTCACTCTCTTAAGACGTGTCTTGCGGCTTGTGGCTTATAAATTTACTGATGGGCAAAACTGCAAGGGCGAAATTTGTGAAATTTACAATATGTAATTTTGGGATCATTTTCAGCTATGGGAGACTAAGCTAAAAAAGTTATGCTTTAGCGAGATTTCCTGCTTAAACAAGTGTACTACTAGTCTTTTTCGGTAGTCCCTCTTGTGAAGATTTCACTTGAGATACCGGCATGCCACATTTTTCCTAATTTCACTCAAATATCCCGAAAGATCCTGAAATATATTTAAATGATGTGGCACACTGCTTTCTCATGATGCACATATTCCTGAAAGATATCAAATAACGATGTATTCTATTTTTAAATATTTAACTCCTTCATTGCCTCAACCAGATTTGCAGCATCTGGGAAATCAGCAGGCACGTTGTCAGATAAGATGCTAGGAGAAGCATCTTCACATCAGCTCATGGAACACCTCCTCGCCCCAAAAAAAACAAATAAAACAACAAAATGAAACTTGCAAAGATAGAGGGAGGATGAAGATTGAAATAAATATACACAATAATAAACAATGAGTTCAGTATGCACTCTACAGTACAATGGAGAGTACGATCGCCAAGCTAGCTGCACACGTTGTCCCATAATACTTTTGGGGAGGGTAAAATAACTTGACAAAGTCTGTTTTCTCCTTCTGCAAGTCAAATCTAATTTTCCTGGAAGGAACGTGAAAACGGTTTATTCTTTTTAGTATTTGGCGCAGTTGATATTGTTTGCCTGCTTATCAAGATCTAGGGATAAACATGAAAATTTGTGGGGCACAAAGTTTTTCTTAAAGCCTGCCACTGGTGCAGCTGATTTCCTGGATTGCCGGATACCAAGGCTGCCTAGTTTTGAATCTGCCGCCTGCCTATTACTTCCACCGTCATACATTTACTGTCTTTTTATTTCACTCTTGCAGGTTCCTTTTCATGCTTACTTTCTCCCTGGTCACTGTTCTCCTTTCTCTTGCACGAGGTCAAAGCCGGATAATCAAATCAAGTCTTAATTCCAAATATGAGCACCGGTGCCCACCACGTGCACAAACTAAACGCGGTTTGTACAACACATGTCATTGTAAGCATGCAGGTTCTTCCTTTCACCATAATTTGTCTTCTGTAACATACTGACTAGAAGGTGATAGCGGATCTTGTCCAATGTACAACAACTGGTTGTGGCAGTCTGTACTGCTTCCGACGCCGGATAGACTTAAATGCAATCCTGTATGTGAACCATAAGAAAATACTCTGCCCCTCCAACATAGTCCAATTGAAGACAAATCATCGTACTGCCTCATTCTTGCGATAAAAGTTAAACTTCATTTGGTTTAAAATTACACCAAAAAAAGGATAAACAAAAGTCCAGAAGGAAATAATAACAGACAAATTACAGGATGTTTCAATGCATACAATAAGCCAAGACAATCTCAATAACAGAGGAGAGCTATCAAAATATTTCAACAGTTTGGAATATACCACAACAATCTACGTGCCCAGCTATCAGGATATTTGGCTTTTAAGCCCTCTATTTACAAAACTATTGGGGTAGTTGGTTGACAGTAAAGTGCTTGTGCAGTGCGTCTGAGTAAAATGAAAAAAAACATTTGTGGCCAAAAATGCTAAAAACTCTTAAGCAGCTAGATCTAATGGCCAGCCTACTACCTGCTGTAGTTCACTAGCTCAAGCCCTCCTCCTGATGCCCCACATGCGGCTTAAAAACCTGGCCACTGCAAAGGCAAAAAGGGGTCTGGTGTTTGATTTTTGGATGTGCAGGTTTAATTTGGACCTAGGCAACGGACTCCACTGGTGCCTTGCATCCTGGACAGTTACTTGGGCTTGAGTCATTAGTAAGCCATTTAGCTTTAACCTCGCCAATGGGAAGAGTTCAAAACTTAAATTGGATATATAACAACCTATCCCGAGGAACCTGGATTAGATCTAAATAGGGTTCCAATGTTCTGATCTGTTTATGCAGGTGAAATTTGATGGTAAGTTTCCCCTGGTCAGGCTGTGTACACTGTAGTTGGTCAATCCATTCCCAAACATGTTGCTTTATCACATCTTTTTCAAACAAAGGTGATTCAGATTTTTCCCATAAGGCCTACATCAGACACCAGTTTTCTGACACTTCTGTTCCAGCCCACCTTGTTGTACATGTCTAAACGGATGACCTCTGATAAAGCTTCTGCATAGGGCAGTAGCTCCAGGGTCCTCTGAATACGAGCCCAGTACAACAATGGGCGGAGCTTTGCTATGTCACCAATAGGGTGTCTGCGTCTGTCCTTGTCGAGAATTAACCATGGTGAGCATCACAAGATTCCTGAGGAATTTATGCTCTGATCTTCTGCGCTCAGTTATTTTATCGAATCTCCACAACTCTGCACCGTATAGGGCTGAACTGGCTGCCTTCGAATCAAACCTGTAGGGCTGCAGCAACAGGTCTGCTATGTGACGAGCGATGTTCTTTCCCAAATGCCCCCGTGACACGCTTATGTCCCAGTAGCATATTGGTTAAGCTCCAGGTCATTTTAACTGAGAGTCGGACACCTAGATAGTCAAAAGTGCTGACTCTTTCCAAGGGGATCCCTTCTAACATTGGGTTACCTTGGTAGGACTTGTGGGGGTCAAAGGTCATAACCTTGTTTTTGAGGTGTTACTAACCAAGCCCATGGTGTTGCAGAAAAGGTGGAATCTGTTGAGTAAAAGCTGAAGCCCCGTCAGGGTCTTAGCAGGGTGTCATCTGCGAACAAACGGGTTGCTACCTTCCCCTCCCCTCCCCTCCCCTCCACCATAAGGTTGGTGCGTTAGCAGGTTCTTGTAGCAAGAAACTAACCACTCTGTTCATATACAGAAAGAATAGGGTTGGTGCCAAAACAAAACCTTGGCCGGACTCGCCTACTAACTGGTATGCGCTCAGTGAGTTGCCCCTGCGACCCCATCTAATCTAGGCATAATTGCCTTCATGTAATCGAACTACCAAACTAAGGTTAGGTGATGGGAGGCCCATACCTTTAAGCACACACCATAGTTTGTGCCTGGGGACTAGATCAAAGGCAGCCTTTAAATCTATAAAAGCTAAATAAAGACTGCCCTGACCTATCACCACCACTTTCCAATAGAGGAGCAAGAGGCGAAATATGTGGTCGATTGTACCGGCCTTTTCCCTAAAGCTTCCTTGAAATTGAGATAAAAGTTAATTCACCTTCGCCCATGTCTGGATCTTCGACAAGACAGCCCTTTTGGAGGGCGTCAATCGAGCTAATGGGCCTGTGACTAAATTAGTTGTTAGCCAAAGGGGACCTGAAAAATTAGAGAAGAAAATGCCTTTACCTGCCTCGTAGATAGTGCACTTGACCTCAAATTAAAGAAAAAAACAATATTATAAGCCGGTTTACTTTATAACGGCAACGTTTGAATACTCAAAAAAAGGTTACATTTGGATAAAGCAGGTGTACATTGGTAAGATTCCGTGAAATAGAGTATCCGTTCTGGACACTGCCTATAAGAACCCTTTTCATTAATATTACCCAAACTTCCATTTTTTAAAATTGTTTTTATTTTTCATTTTATTTTTATACTGTTTCCTAGATTGAACGTTTAGAAAATACAAGTGATAGAGTTAATCAGTAGATGGGATGGGACAGAAGCAGGAACACAAGCAGCTACAAAGGCAGATTGTAGCATCTCTTTAACATAAGTGCAATCTGTCGGGGCCCTGAGATGTAATCGTTTCAACAGGAGCCACATGAGTGCGACAACAGGTGACAAGCTTCAGAAAACTTGAGCCAACTATTATAAGGGGACTTAGCGGGCATAGACAAAAACAGATATCAATTAACCCACTTCACAAATGGAGAAATATATAAGAAAGCAGTGGCAGGATTTAGTGTCCCTTTTAGGTGTAGCACAATGTATAGTTATAGAAAAGTAAAATGATTGAATCCCACTCATGTGAAGCTATAGATTAGAAAGCCCCGTCAATGCAAGAACACGTTTTTATTAATTGAGTTTGAGCAACGAACAACAACAACAAAAAACAGGAAAAGTTACAAATAATATTGGTTTACTAAAAAATGAATCCCAGTTAAGGAACATATATAGTCATTAGACCGTTGGCAGTACGCCAAGTCTGTGAAGGCTCTGTACTCCATGCCCCTTGTGGATGCCTGCCTGACATATTTAGAAAATCCCCATCTACCTTGCACAATAAAAGTGCATCGGCTAGTGTGATAACTGCACTTTTCATCAGTGCTGTAACCTCGCCTACCCCGGGATGGCAATTGAAAATAGCAGAAACGTCACCCAGTGGCAGGCTGTTGGAGGAGAAGGGGAGAGTAACAGGAAAAAGCTCTTTTGTATCCCTGTGGAAAAACCACCAGGGAGTAACTATTTTCAAGAAGGGAATAACAAAATAAAGACATTATGTGAATTGGTTTCTACAAAATGGTAAATACCAAACGAATGGAAATTTTCAGTTGAACAGTTTAGTGAATTGGTTGCTCAGTAATTGTATTCTATGAATTTGTTTTTTTATGAAATTCCATGCACCAACCTACGGTGTTCATACTGGTGTAGCAAGAGTGATATGGGCCCTAACGCAAGTAAGCAAAATGGCTGCCCTCGACACCGGTAAGGTAGCAAAAGACAGTCATAATATGGATGCAGCAGGTACCGCATCTCACTGTTGTGAGGGGCCCATAAGTGTCACCACTCACACAAAAGGCTTCATTTACTTAAGATTTAAACACATTTTAATTGACTATTTGAGTCTCACTGGTAATAAACCCAACCCGGTCAGTACTAAGTAACCACGTTGGTAAGGTAAGTTATTTTTGTGGGATTTATGATTGGGTTCAAACTGCAATCACTTTGCCAGACAAGAAACATCCTTGGGACATTCTTGTCCCATTTATACTTTATGGAATAGCTGTATAGAATGAAAGAATATGAGGGACAAAATGCAGGTTTGATTCATATGTTTCCTCCTATTTCAACCATGTCCGCCATGGCATGGAAAGAGCTTTGTGCTTTCTGAAGAAAATGCAGACATTTAAAGAATTAAGGGAAAATGTGCAGAGATTGGTGATCCTTTACACATCAGTTTGTTCGCACATTTTCTTCCCAATCCCTTCGATTTGTGCAAGCAGGAATTAGATTGTATGAGCCCCTTGTCGCATTTTACCGCCGCTAGCATTGAGGTGGTGGTCCTGTGTTAACTTGGTATTGTACAAGGGTGTGCTGGAGAATCAAATGCCTTTAAGGGGCGAAAATACATTTTTTCTTCATTAATGTACTTTGGTTTGGTAACCCAAGAACTGAAAACTTTATCCCCTATTGTACATCCTTTGACGAGGAAATTGTTCTTGGACCGAGGAGAAAGAACTAGCTTACTTTGCAGTCCTCAATTTTCAGAGAGAGTATGAAACACGCGAAGAAGCACTCTTTCTCCGTGCCACCTCCCGGGAACCCAAATATCCACTGAAGTCAAGGAGAATTGAAAAAGAAATAAGGTTAACCCAGGAGCATAATTTTGACAGGGGATTGAAAGCATCGAAATAAAAACATGAATTAAAAAACAAGTGCTTTCATGCAGTCTGTCAGAACAGACTACATTCATCCACAGTACTGGTGCTGACCTGCACCAGATCTCCTGCGACCTCACTATCCATTCCTGCTCAGTGCCTTGGTTCCCTTCAACCTCTACGCTCATCATTAGCAGTGGACTACTTCTCTCCGCCTCTCAAGGACTGGTTAAGAAGTCAATATTTGCTTTTAGAGACCCCATACCTAATTTAAGTGCGAGAAATATTGTACACTGCCTCAAAAGTGAATGCTGCCTACAGGAGTACTTTCAAGTAAGCGCACTGGCGAATGAGCTTAAAACTATTAAATAGAATAATTGCTTGCAAAACTTTAGTGTGATGTCCAATCAGACCCTGGAGTGACGCTTCATGCAAGAAGCACATGAGAGAAAAAAGTATAAAAGGTGATCTGTGACCAGGTATCAAACAACATTTTCTTTTATTTCAAGATTTTTTTATTATTAAAACGTTTTACAGATATAATACAGATACAGTACAGTCGTAATGCGGGGGCACATGCAGACGAGGTGCAAAATATAAGAAGTACAAGCTCCCGCATCATACTGTTTTTTTTTAAAAAAATCCGTGGATTACCATCATCATAAGAATGTCTAACCACCGTCTTTCATAATTCAGCATAAACAAGTTGCACCTGCGAAACCAGGGGTCTTCAACCTTTTCTGTAAAAAGAGCTACTTATGTTCAATCAAACTCCTCGAGAGCCACTAATGTCATTTGTATTGCAATAGTGACCACATCAGAGAAGATTAAATTAGTGGTCAGCATATGCCGGGTTACTACCAGAGTTCACCTCAGTGCATCAGGCCTGTTTGCAAGCAGCAATCTATAAAAAGGCTTTGCCAATATGGAATGCCTGTATGTGTGTAATTCATAACAGCCATAGCTACAGTGCCTATGGCACCAAGGTAATAACATTTGTAAAACTTCTTCTGAATGCCACACGATTTATCACTCAAATTTCAGCTTTAAATATATTTTATAAAGGCAGTCATTTTTCTCCAAATATCAGCTACTGAGTTTTGAAAATAAAATATATTTTCATCTCAAATATACTACCTAAATATAGGTATACCTATATAAATTCAACTAAGCAAAAGCTTCTAAGTTAGTAGTCTGGGCTGTAGACAGACTTACAAGTACCTGGAGTGCTACTCATTGGAGAAACCTGTGCTAAGCACTAGTTACCTCCGGCACAACTCTATTGACGTAACCTGCCAAAGCTACAGTACCAATATTATGTAAATAAATAGAAATCGTGTAGCCACACACAAGGTCTTTTAAATGCCTGTGTATAGATTGCTTTGTAGGCTACTACAACGAAGATAGATGGCTATCACCAGGCAGTGTTTTGCCCAGTGACTATTTTTTCCATACTAGTTTTGCTCTTATCAAGTCATAAAAGGAAGGGGTCCTGGTGGACGCTGGCACACCCAAATGATGGATCCTACACATCAGTTAAGATTGCTGCCACTAATTCATTCATCCCCAAGTCACAACCACAGAACATTAATTCAGGCCTACACAGCTAGTAATACAAAGGTCCCAAACGAAAACCCATTCTGCTCAAGGGATATTTTCCTACTAATATGACCATCAAATACAGACTGCCGCTTTTTAGGTTTTGCCTTCACAGCGCTGAGCTTGAGAAATCTATTGTTTTTAATATGAACTTAAAAGGGACTTACATCCAGCCTTCTCTCTTTCCTAGCTTCTCATTGGTTTCTGTGCATGCTACCTACTTTTCCTTCATTCTATTGGTTGTAGCATATTTTCCTGCATTTACCAATGCTTGCTCCTCATCTGCTTCTCTTATCCGTTTCCCATAGTCAAAATACTGTCAACATCCGCTTTGGTGGAACTATTTATGTATGGATTACAGAGCTTTACAGGTAAGTAAACATATAAATAAATAAAACGAATTTTGTTGTGCGCACTGCATCGTGCAGGTACTCCCACTACCGACCGCAGCTCAAAACAGCTCTTTATTCATCACATAGCTAAAACCGAAGCATTACCAATGCTTGTTTGAGATTAGATGCTGCTTTTGCAATGATTCTTGCTCTCCTGTGCACAATATTCAAGCTCTCTTTACTTGATTTTTTTTTTATAATAATACAAAATATTCTATGCCCCCTTTACTTTTAATCACTGGGGGCTCAAGAAACATGGTAGCACCTGAAATTCTGGCCCCCCGAAAAATTCAGAAAAACATAAATGGATGTTTTTGTCGAAATGAGCAACGCCCTCGTTACTAACTGGACAATAATGGGACTTGTGCAGTTTGGATTTGGCTTTGATATTTTTTCTAAATTCTGCTACTTTTTAAAAATCTCATGACTGCTTTAAGCACCTTGACAACATGTGTACCTCATAAATGCTTGGTAGAAGTTTTTTCTGCAGCAAGGTAACCGTTTAAGAAGTACTAAATGCGCACGGTACAAGATCAGGTCTAGACAGGAGCAATTTCTTCCTTTTGCAATTATACGGCTACCACCAATTTTGTCTTTTCTCAGAACTGCGTCCTGCAGCAATTTCCACTAAATGCTGAACTGTTCTTTATCGAAGAAGGAGAAACATTATCTGACAATGATTGCTTTGGCAGGTTTTATTTTTATTGCAAAGGGCTAGTGATTAGTTTTTCACAGGAGTAATCCTGTAAAAAGGCCTTCAAAATATCCAAGGACTGGATAACGTTTGCTCTAAAGTAGATAGACATCTAGAAGAAGCAAAGAGTGCTTAAAGTGCTGAGTTCATGTTTCCAAATCAGTTTGCAGGTTAAAGTTCAATGTTGCAGCATACAAAGCCATGAAAAAAAATCGACGCTCCTTCCCGACAAAATCATGCTTTTCTAAGTTAGCCCCATATTATCATCAAGCAGTCAGGCTGCAGGTACAAAAAGGCCATTACAAGGAGCTGAGACTTGCTACAGTGAAAAAAGCAACATTAAAAGAGCCTCAAGTATGGTGTGCTTGTTAGGGCTGTCTACCATAACCCCTTGGCTGCAGGGTGTTTTCCTCCCCCGCTGTGCGGGGGGAGGGGGCGGCGCGCGGCGCCGCTGTGCTGTTTACGAGCTCAGCTCGTCATGAGTCACAGCGGAGCTGCCCTCGTGACGAGCTGAGCTCGTCACACCACACCCGTTTTTGGAACGTTCAGCACAGCGGGGAAATTATCCCCGCGTGCGAACGTTCCAACGGCTGTGACGAGCTCAGCTCATCATGAGGGCAGCTCAACCGTCCCTCATGACGAGCTCAGCTCGTCAACAGCACACAAGGGGTTAAAACGGCAAGGGTCCCATGTCACTACTCTTGCAGTCCCACTGCCTCATTTAGAGTCTGTGTATTTTGACAAATGAGACTCACCATAGGAAAGCCTAAGCAGGCCGCTAGGTTTAGGCCACTGAAGAGTCTGGCTTACATAGAATGCACCTTATAATGCAGTTTTTATTACCCAAGAAGTGCCCATGGAAAACATGGCAGACAAGGACAGGGCACAAAAAAGCTGCAAAATGCAGAGTACCACATGGTGCCCAGAGTAGTGGGACAGCCAACTTCGTGACATTCTTCTTCAGCCACCTGGGTATGAGGGAGAAAAATCTTGGTTTATTGGACTCTGCCCACATTAGGCCCCAGAGAAAGCGCCAGTCAGAATTTAGCTTTTGCTTTCAGGGGTTTCAATGCCACATTCCCTTGCAGCTTTAAAACCAAATACTGCTCAACAGGTCTTATTAAGAGACAGGCATACACATCTATGATGCAGAAAACCATCAGACAGATGACGCTTTTGGAACAAAAATGTTGGGCTAGACTGCTCTGCCTAGCTTGACAAACACCAGCCCTTTGTCAACTTAAACGAGGGCAGGCCCTGAAGGGTGCCATTATTCGCTATCTCTTGCTAAACTCCATCCTCACTTATACAGTCCCAGCATCAGTGAACCACTAATTGCAAAAGAGGTAGTGTTCTGGTCAATAACTCAGAAGAATGACAACTCAGCAGAAAACAATAGCAAAATCGCATTGTGAGTTGTAGAATGGTCAGATCTGGGGTAATCCAGGGCAGTGAATAATTTAGAAATCTCGTGTTATTTCACGTCTATGCATGCCTTCAATATCCAAGACTCAAGCTGCTGGTTTTCACCCTCATCTACCTGGCCGATGCATGGACAACATGTTTCACATTACTGGTAAAGTCTTGAAAGGAAGAAAGAGCACCAAGAGATTTAGCTATTTCCCCTTGTATCCGTCACAAAAAAGTTCGGATTTAGAGATTCTTGTGGCCATGTGATTACAATTCCGATTCATATCTCATTTAGAGCGATCGCTCTGTTCAATTAAGGTGAGCATGACCGTTTATCCCTAAAATTAATTATATAGGATGCATGTGAGCTTCAATGATTACATTGAAACTTTGAAGAGTGATTCGGTAACATTTTCTGAACACACAGTCCAAGATACATTTGTAAAGCACACAAAGGAGGGATTAACTAGGCAGAGATGACCATAAAATGTTAACACGATGAACCAAAAAAGGAAAAATTAGGTCAAGCTGGCAGGATTAGGGTAAAGAACAAAAAACTGTGGGGTTTGATATTAATTAGGTGTGATAAATAGCACCTATTACGAGTTTTCTTTACTAAAACGCAGAGCAGCATACAGATTTTAGTGTTTGTTGCACCAAAAAGGTGCATGTCCCGGTATTACCTGGACATTTTGTTCCAATAAATATCAACAGGTTTGACCTGATAATATTTATCCAGGGTTTTTATAGCACAACCCATAAATGCAATGTTCACTGTTATCGAGCTCCTCGTAATGAGAGCTTTGGTAGTAAAATTGCTTTAAAGATGGCTACGTTAGTGCAAATGATGGCTAGACAAATATAAGGGTGACACTTGACAAGGGCTATTGTCATGATTCAAGGCAGGGACGAAGAAGCAAAAGTAGTGCGCCAACAAGAATAACAAAAGCAAGATAGCAAACATAGCAATAGTAACCGGCCCTGGGCACGGTCCTACATCCATTTAGAGGCAGGCTATAGATGCATATGCCCATTATGCTACAGATAACACTGGACTATACTAGAGTCAATAGGCCAACATCCATCCAAAATCATGGAGTCACTACCATAAAGTGACTCAATTGCTTAAAATTCACACTTCAGTTCTCAGTCCAATTCATGGTGTAATAACAGGGAACCTTACATATGCTGCGAGCGTGACTTCACATGTCATGGCCCCCAATATCACCACTAACAAAACTCTAGTTACCAACTGGGACCTGCATGATGTGCTTCTGTCTACCACTAAACCCATGCCGTTTCTATCTGCTTTTGTTGTACACAATAGAGGTTCAACAAGACCGTACGGAATCAGACACTTTCTTTATCGTCTTAATTTAACAGGGAGAAACTACAGTGTCAGTGGAAGTTCAGATTTCTCCAATTATGCATTCGCCAAAGCATAGCACCAAGAAACCTATTGTGTAAGAGCTATTTTCAAATTGTTTTAACATATTACAACAAAGCATATGTATACCTCATTGAACGATATTCAATGAAGAGAGAGGACCATGATGATACTGATCACATTGCAGTACATTTCTTATTTACTCATTCAATGTGGTTGCTGAAAATTAGCCAATTAAATCTCAGTACAGCTAGGTAGGTTTCAGTATCACAGTAGAACAAAGGTGTCCAACACCGCACAACCTGAGCCAGCGACATGCCATATTATAAGGTGGTTCTCAAAGGAAACATTAGTACTCAATGGCACCTACTACATTTTCTTGTACACTCTGAAAGGACTGATAATGGCCAAGCTTGTGCTTCTTTCAGTGTGATGCCAATGGAGTCTGAATATATGGATCATACTGTCCTCCCTGGCAAACTAGAGAACATGTGCAGCATTGGTGGAACTGCAGTATGACGACTCAAGGCTTTACCAGACTCTGCTCACCGGGTGAAGTTGGATTCCTACATACACAAATCTCCCACAGTTTTGAATGGTGTACGCCAAGAGCCTCTGCATCCCCCCCATTCTTCATAGTATACAGGGCTCGAGTCGGGATACCACGAGGGTGGACGGCGTCCCCCCACTTATTTTACCAGGAGCTCGATAACTGGAGCAAATGGAGCCACACATTTACTCTTTGGCCTCTCTGGGGCGAGATCTCACCCAGCGGTGCCAAAGAGTGAATGTGTGGCTCCATTTGCCAAGGGGTGAGCGAGGGGAGGCAATGAGTCTGATGGTGCAAGCCACCTTTCGTGACGTCACTTCATGTTGTGATGTCAGCGTCCCCCCACTTATTTATTTAGGACTTGTGCCCTGATAGTATACATAATTGAATTGGTGCATGTTCTTAAAAGTTACAACATAGGAGAACATGTCTATGTTAATGAAATTCAGCTACCTAGTATAATCACAGATATCCATAAGAGTTGGTGTCAGGTAGTGGACTGATCCCACACATAGCAGAGAACTTGCTGTTGCTGAAAGCTTAATGATAGGAGGTCCTTTTGACTGAGCTGAGAATGCCCAGTGTGCATCCTTCCGACAGGCCTACCATCAATGGTTCCTGGAGTGTTGTGCACAGTCTAAGTGTGGCCTTTGCTGCAGTCCAACTTTTAATCCCACAAATCAATGTACCTAAAGGAGTTTTCTCGATGTCAAAGTTAGACATAATGCTACATCCTCCACAAAGATTTGCACAGCATATGTGTATATTCAGGACGCTAGTGATCCTGCCCCTACCCTGCTTGGTAACTAAAATTAATAATGTGGGGTACATTTTTATAGATTAAAAAAGAACAATTATTTTTTCCCACGTGAACACGGCTAGACCATTGAGATGATCAGCACGCTGCAAAGATGTCACTGAATTACCACTAAAGGCTTTGGAAAAGACGATTTAAAAAAAGAATGAAAACACTACAACGGGACCATGAAGATTAGCAATAAAGAAGGCAATAGGCAATGTCACATGAAAATCCCTTTGTGGGGGGGCTGGAGATCTTAAAGGGAGGGAAAGAGCGTGCATGTGTGAGAGTGTACCTACAGAAAGGCCTCAAACACAGGTGGATGGGAAATTTTAATATTCGAAATCTAATACCGCAATGTTTAGCAAAATACCTAGGGCATCAAACAATGCAGTTTCCCCGAATATTTTATGATTGGAGTTGGCATAGTAAATAACCCGCTCCTTCGTGTTGCTTTTCTTAAAAAGAAATAAGGCCATTACAGAAAAGAACAGAGGAGATAAAAAAGGTTCAAACACCAAATTGTGCCCTTGTCTGAAACGCTCAAGTAGTTTTTCTGTCCTATTTGAGTTCCCAGCAAGGGGGAGAAACACAAATACGGGACTATAATGACATGTTGTTGCTCATGCACGACAAGCAGCAGAGACACCGGAGCCCTAATGAGGTCCAAACATGGGGGAGGAGGGTAAAAATGGCAGTCGATTACACACGTACCTGCACATGCGCACACGACCCCAGGAGAGGCTCTAGAACGTTACCGGAACATCCAGCCCTACCAAGTGCAATGCATAATAGTAAGGTCCTCGCATCCCCCAAAGGACTGCAGATTATTACGTAAATCTGTGGCACCTGACAAGGCTCGCGGAAGCTGCGCCTAAGAGAAAGCTAAGCTGACCACTTAGGTCAGTTGAGCTGCTTACAGGTAACTGACATGCAAAGTATTTTTTAATAACAGTGCAATATATGCAGGCCTGGCAGCCTTTGCCCTCCCTGGCTTGCACTGTTCTCTGGACACTTTGTTAGAGGGCCACTCCTTTGTTGTACAGTGTAGTGTTAACTGTTACTGGTGGGTGGATGAGACTGCAGTGAAAGGCCTTTCTCCTGCTCATATCCTCGTAGGTTAGTCATCCAAGGCCGGACTGGCCGTAGTGGGCACCAGGCATTTCCCATGTGGGCCGGTGGGGTGGAGGCCAGTTTTGCGCCCGTGGGGGCCATTTTGTTACAGTGATGCAGTATCCGCCCCATGTAACAAAAGCGGGAGCGGTGCTTCTTGCTACCACCACCTCCCCTCCCCCTCCCCCAATCCCACCCCCGGTCGAGCAGCAATCTGCCAGGGCTGGTTGCTGTTCCCAGTCCAACCCTGTAGTCACCCTCACTCGGAGCAAGGAAGTCCAAATCCCTATAAAATCTTTGGTCACAAATTTAGGAACTACTTAAGAGTGCACAAGCTAAGGTCAAAGAACAGTACACTTCTGTATACAATGCAATGAAAGACACGTTTTACTTCATTTGTTAGACAAATGATGTTGAGCACCCTTACTGATTTTAGTTAGACTAAAATTATTTTGAGCACTTCTACTGACTTAAACATGAAACAAAGGTCAAAATTAATCACAAGTCCTAGTGTGATATTTAGGGGAAAGGGTGACAAAAATTTAAATCCTTAGAAACTTCTCAAAGAATTTATAATCCAACAGAAGCTGTGGGCACAACAATTTCATGAACCATCACAAATCAGACAGTTCGGGGATAACGGTAGGACGACTAGCTAATGTTTTTGGTTTCCGTGGTAGTCAATCAGCGAAATGTTACCACATCATATCGCAGTTCTCTTCCCTATACTGCGGAAAACATTTTTTTTTTGTTAAAACACCCAGCCCAATCAGAACACGGAGGTTTGTCCATCTCCTGGCATAAAGTCTGACATTTGAACTTAAAGTCCCAATCACGCCATGCCAGAGCGAGTCAGAGCATGGACTAGAGTCAAAGGCGGCTTCAAATTGATCCGGACAAGGAACAATCTGGTTTCCCATCCGTTTAGATCACAGTTGCATGTGAGCCATCTGAGGTTCAAAGCAAGTGGCTCTCCTCTCTTATGAATGAAGTCACAAAATGTGGACAGCACTGCATCTGTTTTAGGGCTATTTTCATACCAATACATTGCACAAAAGCAGTAGTTTTAGAAATATAAGTGGTTACTCACAATAAAGTGTCACTCAAAGTGCCTACCATAAGGGGGTTTGAACGTCACACATAGGGACACTGAAAACATGGAAATGTCACACATAAGCAAACTTGAAACGTGGCAGCCATGCACATCCTAATTTGATGACCCGTATAAAGACAGATCTCAAGGCACAGGACCGACATAAGACATGCATAACTTACTTGTAAAGTACTTTGGGATCTTAATACAAAAATATTGCTAAAACTACTGAGGAGTGACATTACTAACGCAAATGAACAATTGCTGCAACATATATATATATATATTATATATTTGTTAAAACGGCTGGTTTGTAACGATCAGGTCTTCATCCTACAATGTACCATACTTGTTTGCTGAAAACAAACTTTACATGTATTACTTCTTTATCCTGTGAGGAACCAACGTCCCTTTACCGTTTCCATACAATTTAAACCCGTGCTCCGAAAAAAAATCATAGAAATACCACTAAGCCGATAAACTAACTTGCCCTGCCTTTTTAGATATAAATCAATTTTAATAGTCAGCCCCATACACCACTGGGCCGGTGTTATTTATCATGCAACGTTTTTCTACAAACCACCATTGCTAATCATGAAGCAAATAAATCTTTAAAAACCATCTGTCTGAAGGCTTTTAATTTACTAGAGCCCTGTTCTCACTACGTCCCACACTACTTATTAAGCAGAAAAAAAGATGCCTTCAGAGTAAGGCAGGCCAAGGCGGCAGATTAGTGAACTATAATGAGAAATTCTAGTAAACAATTCCAGGCAGGGAAGTAATATCCATTTATTTCCTTACTGCATTAAAAATGCATAGCAACAGAAACGCTAGAGTCAGGTGGAAGAAGAATAAACCAAAAATGGAAGGAAAACAGAATCAATTTGCTTACAAATTGGAAGCAGCTCCGAACGCTGGGCTCAATGTTGCTGCCGCCAAAGGATGCCACCTCTCCCAGCTGCCGGGGGATCTGGATGGAGTCATGCAAGAGAAGGCCCAATCTGCGCTGGTCACAGAACCCACTGGAACTTGCCACTTGTTTAAACAAATCTGTGGAAGAGAAGAGGTGATAGGAGTTACTGCAGCGGCAATATGAAATTAAGCGAAGTCATCTAATCCAAGTGTCTTCAAGCCATAAGATGCAAATCAAAAGACATTGGCACCAATAGGTAGATGCCACCTGTAAACCTCCTGAGAGCCACAGCATTTTAGAGGTTTTGGCAAATTAACAAACAAATACCCTAGTACCCAAACAAATATCTGGTCAAGCAACTTTTTGAAAAATCACTATAAACTGGAACATCTTGAGTTCGTCCTGCCTAAATCCCATGATCGTATTGACAGAGCGCGATTGTGCAATTTGTAGGGGTGTATTATAATCACGTGTAGTTTGCACTTGCATATATTCTTTTGTCGTGTTAACATTTGGCTATTAGAATGTGAAATGTAATAACGTGTAAAGTGAAGGGATGGAGATACTTCATACAACGTGGAGAAATTAACATTGTAATCGCGATCTAAATGGTGAAAATCTTAATCTTCGTTTATAAATGACTAATGAGAATTATTTCACTGAGATGTAATGCACTAATTTGAACGAACACAATATTAATGTTCATGTATACGTGTGATGAATGGAGCTCATATTAACTCTTATGTGAGCCAAATGTGTAGGCCTCATGTGTATTTTTCCTTGGCTCTCATAGTTGAAGCGTCCGTAATGTTCATGTATATGACAAATCTTTTTCTTTCTCACGTTTCTGTTGGAGGTGGAGAAATTAATTTCTGTTAGTTAGAATAACGCTTTTGTTTTAGGAGCCAGGCTTAGGAAGGAAAGGAAACATTTGAACGAGTAGTGCTGATAATGTGAGACAGTGTCCTTTCTCACTGGGGAATGCCTGGTAATCTAGGTCATCGAGCCAGAAGATGGAAGTATCGAAACCAACTGGAAAACTACGTACAAGGAGGTGTCTAGCTGGATGGGATGATTGCATGATGGGAAATGGGATTTTGGTGTTGGAATTAAGGACTGTGCCCTGGGGATTTAGTTAGGAGAGGAGATCTGACCGGAGAGAGATGAAGCATCTTGGAACAAGCTCTGTAGCTTTATGCTACTTGACCCATTCAACGTGAGTGCACTTCTTAGGAAGTCTTCACGCACTGACAACTTTCCCTGAACTTGCCTGGGGAATGTGAAGCAGGGATGTCACGTTAGTGGTAGTGTAGGGACAGACGAATGCTTTTTACTTGCGATCCTCCAATGAGGAATAATCTTTATGTTGGTTCAGTCATTGCCTACGTCCTAATCCTAGTACTTGTCATTTTTTGTATGCGTCACCGTCTCAATGTTGCTCAAAGGTTTGGCTTTCTATTAGTTGTGATGTTTTTCTACACCTTTCTCTTTTTTTTTGTTTAAATATGTTTATTAGTTACAACAAACCGAGTGCATGAGAGGACATTACTTTATAGCACATACAGATGTCAGTTCTGGACAGTTATCAAACAGCAGTTATACATTACAAAGTATCCACACCTTCTGTGTTTCTACACTTGTCCAGTTCGACCGTCGGGGACACCACTATATCTCCCCGATATTTATTCCAGCTCGACCATTTCCGGTCCCATTTCTTGGGGCACCCCCTCGCTACTAAGACCTCCGTTTCCGCCACCCTGCATCTGTCAAACTCTTTTGCCCACATATGAACACTCGGAATAGCTGCTCCACCCCACCCTTTTGCTATTTCTCGCTTAACCAGCATATAGCCGAGCGTAGTAAACTGTTGTTCCACTTCCGTCAGGTCAGTTGCCTCCCTTATATTCAACAAGCCCAGTAGTGGCGTCAGGACAATCTCCTTATGTAAGGCCTTATGCATGCGTTCTGAGGCCCCCTCCCACGACACGTAGCCCGGGCAGCTCCACAGAGTGTGATAAAATGTCGCTTGTTGGTCAAATCCCCTCAGACAAAGATCATCCGAGCTAGAACCTATTTTAACCAGAGTCTGTCCCGTCATATACGAGTGGTGCAGTATCTGAAGTTGGATCAACCTAAATTTTTGCGTGATTTCCGCCTCCCGAGGAGACATCAGGGCCTCATGCCACTGCTCGTCGCTAATCATTCCCAAATCGTCCTGCCACCTCTCTCTGAGTCTCGGGAAAGCATCTGGAAGGTTGTTGCATAGTTTCCTATACGTGAGGAAAATGGCTTTTGAGTTCAGTGGCCCATCCAACAATCTGTCCTCGAGCGGAGAGGAGTCTGGTATGTCTGTGAAAGACGGGAAGGCCGCCTTAATGGCATGGCGAATTTGCAGGTATCTATACGTTTCTCCTTGGGCTAGTTGATATTTTTTCTGGAGTTTCTCAAATGAAAGTATCTCCCCCTTTTTGACCAAGTCTTTTACTACAGAGATACCAATAAGGTCCCACTTGTCGAACCGGGCTGATGACACATCATGCCCAGTTTCTGCGTTTACCAGAGTGGGGCCACCTTAGTAAGAATGCCAGCCCACCCCAGGCAGGAGTTCACTGCTCGCCAGATCTCCTATGTGTTTAGTGTAGGCCCAAAGGATCGCCCCTAGTTTTTCCTGTCATTAACGTACAGGGCCGCCAAATATCCGGAACCGCCAGTTTGGGAGCGGTCGAGTGCATATGCGGGGTCCACTGGAGGGCTATATATCCAGCGATTGACAGTCACTATTTGTATTGCCCAATAGTAGAGTTGTAGGTTAGGGAGTGCCATGCCTCCATCAAACCAACTCTTCGTCAGTTCCTTTAGCGCCACCCTTGAGGCCCTCCCATCCCACAGTAGCGTATGGACCTTACCTTCCACCGTTTTGAAATAAGAATCCGGGACTTTATATGGGCAGTTTTGAAGGATATATAAGAAGCGAGGGAGGGCCAGCAACTTAAAAAGTGCCACCCGGCCAATCTGAGAGAGTGGGAGGGACCGCCAATGTTTCACATCCGCTCAGAGTCGAGCCAGCGGAGAGGCCAAATTAGAGATGTAGAATAGATTTGGGTCTGGCGTAACATAAACCCCTAAGTATTTAAACCCATCTTTCACCACGACCATGAAGCAGTCGGCCAGAAGCCTGGGGACCTGCCCCCACAACATACACAACACGGATTTATGCCAGTTAATTGCATACCCAGAATAATTGCAGAAATTCGTAAAGATATCGAGCACCACCGATATTAATTTATATGGGGAAGACAAGTATAAGAGTATATCATCCGCATATAGAGATATGCGGTCTTCTACATCATCTGCCCACCTCATCCCACGTACCATAACATCTCGGCGTATCCACGCCGCAAGAGGTTCTAACAAAAGGGCAAATATCAACGGGGACAAAGGGCATCCCTGCCTGGTACCCCTCCGCAAGTTAAATGTCCTGGAGGTATAGCCATTTACCCATACCTGACCCATAATATCCATGTAAAGCAGCCAAACCCATGCTATAAATTTGGGACCTAATCCCACCCTCGCCAAAACTTCAAACATATACAGCCTTTCTATGGAATCAAAGGCCATAGAGGCATCAAGAGACAACAATGCGGCATCTTCCTCGATATACTGCCTCCGAGCCATCACATTATGCAAGCGCCTCAGATTGAGGGTTGTGTTCCTCCCAGGCATGAACCCAGACTGGTCTGGGTGGACCAGTGTTGTGATAATCACCCCCAGCCAATTGATGAGAACTTTTGCTAAGACTTTTGCCTCAATGTTGATCAGCGAAATAGGTCGATAGGAACCACATACATCCGCCGGTTTGCCCGGCTTGTGAATCACCACTATCGTGGCCAGCCTCTGATCCACTGGTAACTGCCGCTCTTCCAAACTCTCCTCAAACATGGCCTTCAAATGTGCTATCGTCCGAGATTCAGTGGCTTCGAGGAATTCAACTGTGATACCGTTAGGTCCCATCGCCTTCCCCCGATTTAATCTGCCCTATAGCCTTTCCAAGTTCCTCGTCCGAAAGATCTTCCTCTAGGGATTCTCTGTCTGCCTCTGAGAGGGTCGGAACGGCACTATCCCGGAGGAGCTGATGTGAGTCCTCCGCCGTATAGAGAGTAGATGGGGAATAAACCTGCTCTAAGTGAGAGGCAAATTCCTCTGTTATTTCCCTCGGATGCGTCACAAAACCTCCTCCTGACTTTATCAACCTGTGCACCCATCTCGATCCCTGTTCTCGCCTTTCCAACCAAGCCAGTGTCCTGCCCGCCCTATCCCCCATTTCATACACTCTGTGCTGGGTACGGCGATACTTAGCCAGCATGTGTTCTCTGGTTTTTATACGATATTCATCTTGCTTTAACTTAAGCCTATGAACAGTTTCAGGCGAGGGATTCTGTGCATGATCCCTCTCAAGGTCAAGAAGGTCTGTTTCCGCTTGCACCAAAATTTCGGGTTTTTTGCGATGTATCCAATCTTCAAAGATAGGGCCTGTCCTTTCAAAACCACCTTGTATGCCTCCCATATTGTCTGAGCGGATGTGACCGACCCCACATTTTCCGCAAAGTAATTCTCCGTTTGTGTGCGAAGTTCCTCTCTGATGTCTGGTATGTGTAGCAGCCATTAGTTGAGAATAATAGTAGTGCATGCTTGTCTTTCCCAGTGTGTGTACTCCACCCAGACCGGGGAGTGGTCAGATATACCCCTCGGTAGAACCCGGGAGTTGACAAAGTTCCCTACCGCCGACAGGTGTGTAAGGGAATAGTCTATTTGTGATAGGCTGTGATGCATGTTAGAGAAAAAGGTAAACAGCTTATCTGTGGGCTGAAGCGCCCGACCCAGATCTACAAGTCCCAGCGCCTCCGTGATATCAGCCATTAGGGTAGTGGATTTTGCATTCGGCCTCGGTGGATAGCAGTCAATCGTGTCATCTATTGTCATATTGTATCTACACCCTTATATTGAGGGGTTTGCATGTCCAATTATTCTTGGCTTTGTAATAAACTAACTAAACGTAGAACTAGGAGTCTGTGATTCTTCGGAGTCATGTTTTATTTGGACTTTGAAATCTAATGAAACACGTTATTTCTCCCCTCCACACTTTCGAGCAGTAACCAACCAGGGGTTCCAGAGTATATCCAGACAGGGAACCCGGCACCATCAGTATCCTGAATCTAACGTGATATACATAAGATGGGGTGGTGGCTCGAAACAGTTTCTACTTCAAGTATGGTTCTCAATAAAAGAGTTTGCCAGCTGTTAAGACTAGCCTGAAGCTGGTAGTGCATGGTGTTCTCAAGTGTGGCACTATGTCTACGTTATTTATAGACGAATGGACTAACTGCTAATTGGTAATTTTGCGAACATCAAGGGACTCGCACATGGCACTCATTTTCAGGAATGCATGCTTTGTCTCCTTGTACGCCTCACTAGTGGACTTTTAGCTGGAGGGAGTGAGCCTCTGAAACAGATTCATTGATGTATAGCTCCGCTACCTGCCTGCTAAGGCCCGCATTCAAGACCTTCATTCTGCTTGCCTTTGACTGCAAGAGTGAAAGTGGAAGTAGCATTGACCAGAGACCATGAAACTTTAAAGTTCCACCTGCAAAAATAATCCACACTGCAACATCAAGCACATGACCAAACTTTACCACCCAAGCATAAGTATAGACAACTCAAGAAATGAAGTGCTGTTTAATCCTTGCACATGCTACCAATCAACATAACATTCAGCAGAGTGCACAACACATTACATTGCATGCCTTTTTCTATTTCCAGATATTTCTTCACTGATTCTACCACCTCATCATTCAAAAGCAAGGGGGCACATGGAGAGGAAATAAGAGAAATGACTTACATCTATATTTATCTTCTAAATGTGCTTTACACAGAGAAACGACGCCGGTCTTGAAGGACAGGACCCGGATCCTTCCTGTGCGACCCCTAAGGACATGAACCAAAGAAAAGACACATCAATGACAGAGTTTACTCATCTGCTTTAGACATGATTTGTGTCATAATTTTTTATGGAGTTCAAAGATAGGCAATTTCATAGGTTACAAAACAATATAATAAAAATAAATCAGTATGTGACAAATTATATACACCTGTAATATATTAAGGAAGAGGGAAAAAGCTATATATAGGGAGGGAAAAAAGAAAATTCGAATTTCAGGAATCGCAAAGAAAGGGGGTCCACACCTGCTGGAATATTTGTTCTTGGTCTTGTATCCTATAAATGACCTTTTCATAGACATGATTTGCTTGGGAGTTTGTTTTTTCTTTTAATTGGCGTTCTCCATTGCTACTGGCTCCTCCCTAAGGTATTATTATCTTTACTTGCATGATACAATTTCACATTCAAAATAAGCAGGACTATTAAAAATCCATTCAATGAAGCTGCCTCTCAAAGTGCAGCCCAGGGAGAACCATAAACCCGCCCTGACAAGGTGGATCTATTACACTTTGCTTCCAAGAAACTGGCTTGTGTGCAGCATGATGATGCATTGGTTTGAAGAGCTTGCTTATGTCTTGAGAAGAGTGGTCAATTTTTTCAAAATTATTTTTAGGCGTATCATATATGGTAGGTGGTGTGTGGTAGTGGAACATATAGAATAGCTCTTGCTGCAGAAAAAGAAAAGCTACTCATTTAGCATTTCGTTTTAAACTTGCAGGGGGTATCCAGTGAACGATGTCATTAAAGTGCTCAAAACCTGAGACGGCTTTATCAAAGGACCAATCTAGAATGCTTATTTTGGTTTATTGTTCATGACTTTTCTCTTCACTGAATGGCCCCTTTAATTGTAATATCATGATCTTC
Organism: Lissotriton helveticus; assembly: GCF_964261635.1. Taxonomy (NCBI): domain Eukaryota; kingdom Metazoa; phylum Chordata; class Amphibia; order Caudata; family Salamandridae; genus Lissotriton; species Lissotriton helveticus. Next base: position 987,569,256 of record NC_136069.1, on the reverse strand, counting down.
ATTATATAAAAACACCTGGGTGGACGCTGTTGTGATTACTCTGGGTGGTAATTCCCTAGGTGGCGAGTAGATACAGGCATGTCTCAGGTCTTGGGAGCCTTAACCCTTCTCTCCCAGAATAATGATAAAAAGTAGACCCAGCAAGATGCTGGTCCACTCTTCGCTGGTGTTTTCAATGCGTCTTCCAGATCCCAAACTGAATCTTGTGTATAATGCTTAGGATACACATTTGGGGAAAATAAATATTGTTTGCAAACTGGTCGAAATGCAGTTTGTTGGAAAAGGTGCTTTAACTTTCCATCACTTCCTGCTTCAGATGTAGCCCATACATCACTCCCTGTGAATGGTGTTTATGTCTTCTTGTGGGTTTTGAGTCTCTCTGGACTTCTCTCCCCAGGGTCACCTACTTTTTGCTCTCTGCCGTTTAGTGCAGCATGTGCCCCTTCCAATATCGCCCCCACCACTGTTTTTTGTTGTCTCTCTTTGGGCGCTACTGTGGTCATCTCTGGGCTCAGGGTACCTTGCTCATTATCTGTTGCTGAATCAGGGTGTCTGCAGACCTCAGGCAGAGTCTCCTGGTGGTGAGCTGTCTTTCTGTTTCAGTCAAATGTATATTTCTGCATTTCTCTCACTTTTGGTGAGTTAGGCTGTCTGTATTATCTTTCCCGCTCTGGGTTTTTTTCTAGGGTGAAGTTGGCTTCAGATTAATACAGTTCAACAAATTGCATAGGGTTGATTATATAAGAGAACTGATAATGAAAATATGATAGGCTCAAACCAATAAATACCTCAGAGGATGCGGTTTGGTGGGCACGATTTTGCACTCTGTGAGAAACGGGGTTATAGTTGCAGTACCCCAACCCCACACACACTTTTTGCCTGATTTTTGATGCAACTTTGACTGAGGTGTACTGGGTCCCTGCCAACCAGGCTCCCAGCACTAGTGTTATTGCCCTAAAAGTGTACCACAGCAACCCCTATACGTCCCTAGGAAATGGTACCCCTTGTACCTAGGGAGAACTGAAGATGGTCCACTAGGGCTGCAGCACAAATTGGCACCCCTCATCAAGACCATGCAAACTGCCATTGCAGGCTGCATGTCTGGGTGCAGAGAAAACTGAAGATTCAAAATGGCACAAAGTCCTCTGTGCCATGCCCACAGACACTGCATAAGGTATAGGTAAGTCACCCCCTACTGTAGACCTTGCACCCCTACGGTAGGCTGCATTATAGCCCATGTGTGGACATATCTACATGAGCAGATATGACCCTATAATTTCTAAGTCCAATCTTTGATATTATAAATACACAGGGAAGCCATGGAGAGCACATGGACTGGATACCCGGCATCACAAGTTACCTAGCTCTATGATGACTTCACTGTACCCTCCAATGTTTGGTACCAAACAGCTGGTCTTAATACATCTTCACTGATACCAGTGTTGGCTTTATTAATAAATGCACATTGGAGAACCTTTAGAGGGTCCCCTGAAAACCTACCAAGCACTGGTGTGGTCCCTGACTAGCCTTAGCCAGCCTGCAACACCACACATGGTTCTGACCTCATGGGATAAGAGCCAGCACTCGCAGAGGCCAGGAACAAAGCCTCCCACCTCCTGCAGGCAAGGATGGCCTTCCAGGGTGGGAAGCTTCAAAGGAAATGTCGCCTTTGAAATGCAAATCAAGAAGGAATGTCCCCACGAAGAATGGACAATATAAAAGTGTCCAACTTCAATGTGTATTTCCTAGAAAAAACCTATTATTTAACGGACAGCACGCCACCAATTGGGCGGGAAAGGCAAAGGTACAAGGTTTGGCGTTATACTTCTCCAATTCGCATTCGAGCTACAAGGTGTTATCACCGACACTAATATTTGAAGGAGACCAAAGTACAAACATTCAATCATAAAATACAATGAATAAAAGAAGATAGATGATTCCCACACTATGCGTTTTATAAAACTCTGTTACAATTTATTTTGATACAAAAACAATTTTACATCATCACAATATTTAAAAACATGTCATACAATTTTTAAAAAATTTCATGTTACATTAAAAACACAAAAGAATCAAAAAAGTCGACGCGGCGTTTCGGTATTCTGGTAGTAGACCTTCTTCAGGACTGATTCTTATTCCAGTAGGATTTCTTATGACTACTGGGCACTGCTTTATGCTTTGCAAAAGGAATCCTGAAGGCTTCGGAATAATAGACCTGCCCCCGGTTTCTCTACACACTTCTTAATTTGTGGTGTCACTTATTTAAAGACGAAATATTCGCAACCCTTTGAGTTGTCGTTTATATTATTCCATCTTCTGCTGAGCAAGTATCTCTCTGCTCTGTCTTAGGTTATACATGTTTCAGGGTATTTGACCACCAGGAGGAGCCACCGTTCTATTGGTCGTGGTTGCCGTATTATTGGCTATTCGATTTGGGAGACGGCTATCTCTTCATTAAGCCCCATTAATTCACGGTCGGTCCGTTTTCAATTTGGTCCGTTCCGCGATCATTAAGTCGGCCTCCCCGCTCCTCGGTTCCTGGCAGCCCGTCCTTGCTCCTTACGTCCGGGATCTTCCGAAACGAGAAAAGTGAAATGCAACCTAGGCATCTCCAGATAGTGGAGGATGCCGTCCTCTGTCTTTCCTGCTCAACATTTGGCGCTTGGACAGGAAGAAAAATTGTTAAATTAGGAGTTGGGTCCCCATTCAGCCAGCACCACCTAAGGTGGGGCAGGTGATGTGGAGCCCACTTTAAATTTCCCTCCCTCTTGGTTTGAGGGGGAATTAGCCAATTTGGATCAGGGTAGTACCCCTTTCCCACAGAAAGTGGTCACTTAGAGGGTGTAGACACCCTGAAGGCAGGTAGCCCATTGGATACTACCTGTCATCTTCCCTTTACCAGCCCTATATTTAGTATTTAGGTGGCAATCCTGTACTGAGATTTGATAGACACAAAGAAGAAAAGGACAAAGAAGAGCTGTTGACCCAAAAACTGAAGCCCTGCTGAGGAAAACTGGCACCAAACCCTGCCTGCTGCCTTAAGGACTCAACAATTGTGGTGTGTTGTCTCATCCCACAACTATGAGGCCTCCAAGAACCCTGGAGCTATTCTACCCTTCTATAAATCACCAAAGAACTCCCTTGGAGTGGAGGTTCTGTTCCCCTGCAGCTGCAGACAATGAACCACAGAATCCAGTTTTACCAACTTGCTGCTGTCCGGTGACTCCAACGCAGCATTCAAACCAAAAGTGGTACATCAGCCCAGGAGGTTCAAATCAGTCTCCCCTCTAAGTGTGGAGACACCAGGATCTACCAGAGCTGTGTCGCTCCAATACCCAGGGTACCAGACCCTTCCAATCCGGATTCCAACTGCCCCGGAAGCAAGCACCCATCATGGGACGTCGAGACCCCTGAGACCCACTTCGTGAGTAGATCAGCCGTCCAGGAATCTACTCTTTAAGCTTCCTGCTCCTGACGGCGATGACATCTTGACGCACGCCGCCCGGCTGACCTATATGCTCTCTACCCAGCCCGCTTGGTCTAGGCACTGATGAATCAGCTGTACTCCCATGTCCTGAGGCCCTTGCCACCTGCTTCCTCAGGTGGGACCCCTCAGACTTACCTTTAAGTCCACTTGTGCAGTGTGCTTTCAAGTGGGCCCCTACTTCATTGCGCACCAGATACCAACGGCCTGAGAACCCTACTCCCGGCCAAAACCTGGAAGCTCCCGAGAACTGCTGGTGGAACATTGGGCCTGGGTCTGAATGTTTGAGTGTCTGCTTGTAGTTTTCACTGTCAATTTGTGTGAGGCTGTCGCTGGGGTACTACTTCCTGCTGGTACGTGGTGCTTCTTAGTGGTAGTCTGTCATATCTATTAGTTAATTTATCTCTAGAATTATTTATATGTGAACCAGTCTCTACATCCCTTTGTGAAGCTGTTTCTCAGTCTACCGTGAATTTGAGTATTTCTCTCCTTGACTGCCACGGCTATCTCCATTGAGCTGAATCTTGGTTTCTCTTTGGTTTTCTCTTTGGCTTGCACTGCTTCACTTACAAGGCCTACACTGTCCAGACTCACACAGAGGCAGATAGACCTGGTGCTCTATTGGCCTGGCTCACCCAACTAGAGAATTTTCAATGCTCAATCGCCTCCATCAAGATCGCTCCAGATACTATGCTCCTGACTCAACACAAAATACAGAAGGCCTTCTCAAACTAGTACCAGACCCTCTACTCTTCCCCGGATTGCGCCCCCCTCCTAAGGATATAGCACATTATCCAAGCAACACTTAACTATCATTAATTTCCCAGGAGCAAAGAGTGTGTCTTGAAGAACCCATTAGCACTGGCATTCCCTAACCTTAGGCGAAACCTCTCGCCCTTGGCAAAACTCCTGGCCCAGACAGGATCCTCTTGAGTTCTAACACTCTTACCCTGACCTCTTTGTCCTCAAACTAGAAAAGCTGTATGAAACAGCAGCCAATGAAAGATCCTTGCCCCCAAAGATGCAAAAAAATGTATTGGTCTCATACAGAAACAGGCTAGGAGCTCACTGAGCTGGGGGTCCTACCGCTCGCTGGAGATTCTCAACGCAGACTACAAGATCTTGAACAGTCTTAGTCGACAGATTGCTCCCTTTTGTCCCCCAACTCCTTCACCCTATCAGAAAGGCTTTTGGCCGGTGAGGAACACCTCCCTAAATATCTGGCAACAATACCATATCATGGAGTTTACACCTCTGCCCTTCACCAGATCGGTGTGTTTGGTGCTCGATTTGAAGAAAGCATTTGATTCCCTTGGGTGGAGCTACCTCTTCAAGCTTCTCTGACAACTGGGGTTGGGCAGGCACATCCGTAAATTGATTCAACTCTTTCACATGCGCCCATGAGCCCAGATTTGTGTGAGACATTACACCTTTGACCCTATAGCCGTTTGCTAGGGAACGAGGCAGCGATGCCCCTTTACCAATTACTTTTTGCTCTTGCCATGGAGCCACTGTCTGCACAGCGGTGGGGAGACATGGGACAGAACTCATGCTGTCTCCCTTTATGTTGACAAAATGCTCTATTCCTAATGAATGTAACCAAGGACCTCTATGAGGTGCCGACAGCCCTCAAGAAATTTCACGTTGTGTCTAGTGTACACGTCAATTGGTCAAAGTCTTGCCTATTTCCACTCTCCTCTCCGTCTTTGGAAACAATAGACATGGGTCATGGCGCACTCCACTGGCAAACAGCTTTACTTCTGCTACCTAGCCATTTGCATCTATCATAATGATCATGACTTGCTAGACTGCAATTTAATGCAAACTGTTTCAGCTCTTATAGGCCAGCTTTCGTTTTGGAGGAAGTTGTTGCTTTACGTGATGGGCAGGATTGCTCCTTCCAAGATAGCAATGTTCCCCCGCTTACTTTATTTCTTTATACCAATCTGCCACTATATTGGGCCACTACGTTCTTTAGATCCCTTAGACACTCCTCTGGGTGACCAGATCTGGCATGATGGCAGGCACAGGGAGACAATGGATAAACTTCGAAGATCTACAGTTGCGGGCCAACTGGAAGCACCTAACTTTGAGTATTACGTTCTTGCCTCCCAGCTCACGTCTTTGGCATTGGGCCTTGGATGTCTGCTTGGATGACAGTGCAAGAGCAGTTACCCTTGTCCAGAGTGCTCCAGTACTTCTTTCCGGTGGGCTGCTCCACTTGCCCGTCCCCAAGGCAGATATGGGTCACCCTCAAGTGTTTCTGCCGAACACTAGGGCTAAGGGCATGGATGCTCATGAATGCACCAGCAGTTTCTCTCTCAAGCATACATTACTCAGTTGGCAGAGACTCTCGCTGGTCTAATCCACTGACGCACCCATGGGATAGAGAGCCTAGGGGACCCCCTTCAGGAAAGACACGTGAAACTTTGAGGAGCTTGTTGAGCAATAGGAGGTTTGACAGGGCCAGTTCTTGACCTATAATGCACTGACCCATATCTTGCGGCATGACTGGTGCCTTTCAGGCGACGAACCTCTGCCACATGAGGTACTACAATTGATATACATCATGGGCACCACCTAATTAAGAAGATAACAAAAGCACTTCCTGCACATATGTAGTTAACACTGGAGGCTCTGTGCAATAAATGGGAAGCAAAACGTGGTTGAGAATTCAATGATGTTAAATGGGATCACGCACTAGCTCTCCCCGCTCCTTTGTCTAGAAATGCTAGATATAAACGTATTAGGTTTTATGTCTTGCACAGACCGTACCTAATCCCATCAAACATTAACTGCATCTCCCCGGGGCAGGATGCCTCCTGGTCTAGATGCAGGTGTGCAACTGAATACCTGTGACACATGCTCTGGAAATTCCCTGCACTGACTCATTTCTGGATGACAGTAACAGTGCAGCTGTCTGAAGTGTTTGGCTTCAACAACTTGCACAGCTAGGAGGTGTGCGCACTCTGGTTATTCAATCGTCCCAAACAATAGCCTCGCTATCTGGACTTAGCCCTGCTATTGGCCATACACTGTATTATTAGCTGCTGGAAAACCAGCAAACCCCCCCAGCAGCAGTTGGATGGGGCAGCTTGGCACTATTGTGGGCTGAAGCTGAAAGTAAGGCTCTCGGGCATGAGGAAGCTACCGGGCTCCAAAGTTGCTTGTGATCCCTGAATTAGGATGGACTAGTCACCAGGTTCGAGACCCTCCACAAGGACGACAACAACGTACCCCCGTAGAGCATGCTCCACAGAATCTAATGGAAGCTGAAACATCTTATATTCAACACCTGTAACCTGCACTAGACCATGTTTCGACCCTTACCTGCACAAAGGCCCTTGAGCAGCTGGCATCTGCCTGCTGACAAGGTGTCTCTTTTCGGACCATTCCCTACATGTAGGCGGCCAGCAGCAGTATTGCTCTCCCAGCAAACACGCTATTAAAATGTACGCCCAAGAACACTAGTGTTCGCCAGGTGATCTCATGTACTCTATGCCTAGTTAAGGTCAGTTTCCTGTTTGGCATCACTCATCAATTCCCCCATATTCCACGTTGTTTTCTGGTTCCTTAATGTTTTTCTTCACTACTCTCAATTATATCATTAAGGATGTGACACAGTGCTGAAATTGGCTTTCGCACAGTAGAGAGCATAAACAGTTCCTGTTGCAGAACCTGTACTTCATATTGACTGGATGTATTACAAATGGTTGTGAATACTAATGTACAAGAACACAAATTAGGAAAAAGATTAAGAAACAAGCATTTGCAATGCAATAGGTCTCGCATTTGTAAAACTTAGAGCTATTGGCGTTATAAATTACAATGTTTTCTGCTTATGTTTTTTTTTTCAGTGGAGTTATTATTTAAAGAAAAAAGTGCACGTCGTCCTGTGGTGTTCATGTAGGGAGACGGTACATTAAATATGGAACCACTGCAGCAGGTTTGAAATATTCCACAGAGGTTCCTGAGCTTTGATCAAGTCCTCAAACACTGTGAATTAAAGACATTTAAATTATGACTACTAGTCACACACTTCCCTTGTCCAAGCACGTATGCAATTTAGAGTATCTGCAGTTTTGTAAACTATAGGGAAAACTGGTGATCTTAAATAAATAAAGTCGCTTCGCCTTGCAGCCTTGGGAGGTGGGAGGGGTCTGAAAGCGCAGGTGATGTTAAATTAATAAAGGTGCTTTGATGTGCTGTGTTGAGAGACGGGAAGGGTGTGAAAGTGCTGGTTATGGTACATCAATAAAGGCACTTCGCCATGCTGTCGAGAGGCAGGAAGGGTCTGAAAGCGCTATGTTATTAAATAAATAAAGGCGCATCGCCGTACTGTGTTGGGAGGCGGGAAGAGTCTGAAAACGCTGGTGATATTAATTAACTAAAGGGGCTTTAATTTGCTGTTTTGGGAGGTGGGAGGGGTCTGAAATCAACAGTGCTGTTAAATAAATAAATAAAGGTGCTTTGACATGCTATGTTTGGAGGCGGGAGGGGTCTGAAAGCGCTGGTGATATTAATTAGCATGCGTTTGAAAAGCAGGAGGCAGATAAAACAAGTCCCCGCCGGGCCGCCGCGCTGCCTGCGACGACCCGGAAGCGGTTGGGCAGCCGGCCAATTCCATCGCGGCCCCAACCGGAAGTCCCGCCCCATCGCGGAGAGAGAGAGAGAGAGCTGCCCGAGGAGCCACGAAGGCTTCGCATTGAGTCCCGGTCCCGAGATGGGGGACCGGGTGAAGAGCGGCCGGGCGCATGGGGAAGGCGGGGCTCTCATGTGGTGTGAGAGCCCCGCAAAGCGCTACTGCCGCCCGAGAGGCAGAACCGCCGCCGAGCACCGCCAGAACAGGTGAGTGTGTTGAGTGAGAGGAGGGGTGAGTGGGGGTGGGGTGTACGCGCGTGTGTCTGTTTGAGTGTGTTTGTGCGTGCGTCTGTCTGTCTGTCTGTCTGTGTGCGCGTGTGTGTGTCTGTTTAAGGGGGGGTGCGTGTGTGTATATGCAGTGTGTGTATGGCTTTCTTTGTGCGCATGCGTGAGTGACGACGTGCGCGCTCACGTGGTACAATCTCGGAAAGAAAAAGCGCGTGGCACTTTGCTGTCCTCATTCCCCCAGAAGTAACAACATAAGTCGTCTCGCCCTAGACAGCAAAGCTTCGCTTTGCTTTCGTCTAGGCGAGACCTAAAAAGGATGGACTAGCTGTGCTAGTTCATTGTGTTTTTTTTAAGTATATACAACTTTGAAACTCTTTGCTGGTCTCAAAAAAAGGCAGACAGTGCCACCAAGTGGAGGCCTATCATAATTTAGTGCTGGTGCTAAGCATCAGCAAACACTGGGACAAATTAAGTACGGACTTCTTTACATTTCAACAAGTACATTTCAAATGGTTAGATACTAAAGCTCCGATAAAGCCTTTCTTTTATTTTCACAGCTTTACAAAAAAAGTACTTCCAGCTGAACGACTGGACTATGAGCTTTTGCGCAAAAGGAATTTTCAAAGATCAAATGACTGTTCCTGAAGTGTTAACCAGCATTTCTATGTCTCCATAGTGCTTTCGGAGCTTAGGCACCATTTCTTAAAGTTCTGATATTTTCACGGATCAATTGAGTTTTAATAGAGAGGTTTTGTTTGTCCAGTATTTGCTGATGGCTGCATGACTGGAACTTTGATATGGAACGGCTATGTGGATCAGCATGAAGAAAGAAGCAAAGGAAAATCTCCAACAGTTCTCAATATAAAAACCACAGGGGAAGATAACAGATCATCTGATCCGCTCAAGCATAATCAATGTATCGCACACCCAGGCCATTTAGTAACAAACAAAAATGACTTAATTGTATCTAATACAGCCAGGAGGAATGACTCATCTTTAATCTCACCTGATGCTATTAAATTCACTCGAAATGCTTTTACTCAAGCCCTTTCTTAGGATGGACCAGATTTTTTCAAATCATTGTGAGGTCACCAAGAGAGCAATATCACTATACACAGAGACCACAGTCTTAGGCTGCAAGAGGTAATTCCTGCCTTAACCCCTTGGTAATTACGCCGCGGTACTAGGAAGGGGGGCCGTGCGGCGCCACCATGCTCGTGACGAAACCACTCCGTGACGAAACCACTCCGTCACGAGCCGCAGTGGCGCTGTGCTTGTGACGGAATGGTTCCGTCACGGCCCCGCCCACTCAATAGAACGCACCGCGCAGGCGCGGCGGCCGGGCCGTGACGGAACCATTCTGTCACCAGCACAGCCCCACCGTGGCTCGTGACAGAATGGTTCCGTCACGAGCGCGCAAGGGGTTAAGAGTGTTCTTAACCCCTTGTTCTCCACATAATCTGACTAAGAATTGAGCCCACTTCATGTTCGCCGGTCTCCCTCCTTCACATTTTTATGCAAGGGAGGCAGGAGAGCGCAAATATTTCGGCGAGGGAACAGAGTGCTGTCACCAGCAGGAGGATTGAGAGAGATTTTTTTTTTTTTTTAGGGCTGCAGGTGTTTAGGCACACCAACCAGATGGGAACGGGATATTGGTCTTCGCTGGATAACTGGGATGAGGACATCTATGGGTGAAGTCACCCCTTTAAATTCAACCCAATGTAATGGGTAACATATATCCATGCCTGTGGGGTGTTTCATTCTTTAGTATTCCAGTTTAATGTTCCAGTTAGCAATATGGAATGCATGTATTTTGAATACACACACAGTTGGTAGACCAATTAAGGTAATCTCTTTCTATTCCAAACAAATCTCAGAGAGGAATGTCTGATTTTTTTTATATTAGTGAAAAGTAATATTGTGAACTTTGCTTTGCCTTTGGAAGTGGACATTGTCTCAGAGGGAACCTGACAAAACACCTCCAAACATTTTTCATGAGGCCCACTGAACAGAATTCAGAAGGCAATGACTTTCAGTTGCTATTCTGAAATATACAAAAGGTAATGGATGGAATGCTTGAATTAATCTGGGCCACTGGTAATTACTCAGGTCTGTATCCCAGTCCATCAGGGCCATGACTGATTTGCATGGGTCCAAGCTAAGGAGGCATGGTGTTCAAAATTTAGATGAATTGGAATGTGTCTGCGACTAATTACCAGTGAATGTGATTAATTCAAGCATTGCAGCCATAACTTTTTTGTATACTTTAATGTTTCTGCTGTCATTGACATGGGGGGTGGAGGGTATCAACTGGGGATGAAATGCTGTCCATTATCAGGTGATACGGACTTGGTTAAAAATGTGAATTTTAAATGTATAGAAAATATTGACGCCTGCATGTTTCACGTGCAGAGCAAAGGACAATGTGGATCCTTAACAGGAGTTTAAGCATCAATGCTTTCTTATTAAATATGGATTGAGAGAGCAGCCATCAGCTCCTAGACATGCACACCAAGGAAGTACTCAAGTAACAATTCCAACTCAGGAACATTTTTCATGTCAGCCTGTCGTATGGTTAATTTTTGGTTTTCTGTGGAGTTCATGTACAGACTCAAAAAATGTGGAGAAAAAAATAGGCGACGTGTTGGCTGTATACTGTGAGCATGAAATGTCAGGGCTTATAAATGTAGTAGATCCAGGCATGCAACTCTGAAAATTAATCTTTTTTTTTTTTTAGAAAATGAACATTATTATTCTACATAAATCCTAACAAGTACTGTCTTTGTAGGTTCCTTGACAAGGACACAATTGATCCTCATCTCGGAGATTTGGAACACATAACAATTTATGAATTAAAGTCTCTTTCAAAGTTCAAACCCGTCATGGTACTGCTGCTGCCAGAAAATCCATTTTCTGGATACCAGGCGCATGCACTACAAATGTTACATCCCATACTAAAAGGAAGCTCGGCAGTGGAAAACGAAATTGGCGAGACTATAAAAGTTAATTTGCTGTAAAATCTTTGTATAATTTTTAAATTAGGCTGATAAAAGAATCACAATCTCCACTGACACCGAACAAGGATGACTAAGACCTGCTGGTTTTCTGTTAATGTCTAGCGTGGATTATATACCTCACAGTGGGTGAAATGGGACAGGAAAGGCTAGGCTTTATGGCACAAAGGACACAGGCACTAAATGCACATCGCTGCCTCTTGACAACCCTTGCAACTGTTTACCATGAAAACATAGGACACAGGAAAAATAAATTGGGAGTTCTCTGATGTTGTCAATAAAGCAGAAAAGGGAAGACTTCAAACCTCTAATTAAGTCTTCTGATCTGATCGCGCTGCACCTAGTGTTTCAAAATGTTCGATCCAATGCTTTTTCTTTCGCAGCCTGATCTAACGCCTCACCCGGCAAACCCTAACCCCAGGCTGTATCGATCCCGTTAAGTGCAACCATTAAGCCATTTAGCTTTATGAAACCAGCACTTTGACCAGCAGCTTTCCGCCTTTGGCAATTTATCCTGCAAGGAAGGTGACAGCGCTGTCACTGCCGGTGGGCGGGACCTACGTGTCATAGACGTTCAGCAGCCAGTTCAGGCACATGTCCACGCAGAGGGGCACATTGACCAGGGTGTTGTGCTCCTGCTCCAGCCGATCGTAGATGGTGGTTAAGCAGTTAATGATCTGCAGGATGTCCATTAGCTGGTCATTCTGCTTGAGGTTGTGCTGGTCCAAGGCATCGCAAACTGCAGACAGACCCAGCAGATCCACTGTGTGAAAAGGACAACAAAGAGAGAAAGAGAATTATGAAGTTCATTTGACAGAAAATATAGGCAACATACAGCTCACGTTTATTTTATAAGTCTTGTAGGCAAATATATGTCGACTGCAAATGCACTGATAGCAGAGCAGAATGAAATTAGACCGTTGACGTGAGAAACATCGAATCCAAGTACAGTCTTGGGTATACACAAAAGCATGCACACAGTGAGTCGACAATTTCATGACGACAATCACAAAGGTTGTGATTGGCAAAATCACAGGTTTTTAGAAGGTGAAATGTCTTTTAGGTATGTATTTTACGTTCTAAACCTATTTTTCGAGTTGGCCAACCATTGATCAGTTACTGACACCTCAAAGGGCTTGGGAATTGAATCACAAAGGGGATGCATTCTCCTCTTTGAATGGTATCAACAGTTTTGGAGTTAACAGTGGTCCAGTTTACCACGGCCTACACCCCACCGATGTTGTTCCAAACAGGAAAGTTTTTTTCCCCTGTTAAAGCAGCTCCGATTCAATTAAGGAATATTGGCTGTTTTCAAATAAAACAGTTTCTTGTTTGGGAATGCTGTTATCTGCAGGCACCATCCCTGTGTTTGTAGCCTGTCACAAAGTGTTGCAATTATAGAACTCCCTAATTAACATTCATTAGGTGGGTCGTTCTGCGACCCTTACAACTGGAGATTTCGCGATGGTCACATAGCAAAAGGATGGACAGGACGCAAATAGTTGGTGTGCAATTTGCAACCACTATTTGCGGCCTGTCATCTACCCCATAGTTATTAGGAACAGAGTTAAGTCCAAAAAAAAAATTCAACACAATGTACAAAGTTTTGATGGATTGGCCAACATGAATACATGGGATAAAAGCTTCAGAGAAAACATCTATGTATGTGAAAAGAGCAGACTGCAAACAAGATGAGAGTAACTTTACAACAGTAACTTCAATACAGAAAGAATTGCCGACCACCACCCACTGTGAAAAACATTAGAAACGTCTGAAAACAAAAAATCATCAGAACAAACAAAAATGTATTTTTATGCCATGATTTCTGTTCCACATGACCAAACTCTAAAAGCCCGACTTAAAATACTTTTTTCATGGTATAACACTTTTGCCTGGAAATAATTGTAATGCATACTCATCTATAGAATAATCCATGTGCTTATTTGGTATACTATACGTGAGTAGATGGCAACAAATGTGTACATTATATATATGTATATATTGCCAAATTAATGTAGAAAGCATGCGTGTGGAAAGACTAAATTTCACAAGCATAAATTACAGTTTACGCTTTGCGCAATTTTCACAAAACTTTAGTTGCTGTAGAATTTTCTTCACTAGTCAATTTTCTTATGTTATCCCACTAGAGTTAACACAGGGGAGTGTCAATTTGTTTTTAAAAATTTAAAGGATTTAATTTTTTGCGAAAACACCTGCATTTTTTATTTTATAGAGTGAGATTAACATCTAACCTTACTCTACAATGTAAAATGTACCGTCTCATGCTTACTAAATTTCCTTGAACCCCTGGCAGTGTTGATGATGGGTTGGCAATCTTTCAAACCATGATTACCAACTGCACAGCATACAAAATTATCCATAAACGCCTAAACTTAACAACTTACATTATCAGTATTCCCCATGAAATAAATAAAATGACCACTGGAGTAGATAACAGCATTGATGAAGAGGGGAAAGGAGCTGTTTTGATTGGACTTCACATTATGCAAACATGTTGAGGTTTTGCTCTACCATCTATCACAGACTCAAATATGTTGAAGTTCTTAAAGGGACCAGTCAGTTCTGCTAGAGGCAAGGTATTAAAATGACAGATTCAGTCTCTTCAAACAACGAATCTACAGTAATCTTGAATGAATGTTAAGTCTATTTCATTCAAGCAAACATATTGCTGATAACATCTTCAAATATTTTGGCATAGGTTAGACCGGGAAGGATTGAAGGGTTCCTTGCAAGGTCTTGAGCCATTTTAAGGGAATAGACTGTTCTACCAACCAATGTGTCGTGAAAGGATCCAATTTTCAAGTAAAATGGACCAGGTGAAGGGAGAAATGCTTGCAATATTTCTAACCACTGGCAATCCTCATGGTTGCCTTTCAAACCATTGTTATTTTCCCCACCATGCCACTTCAGTTTGAATCCAGCCATATTCAAATCAATCTTGACCCAGCTCCAATAGGAACAATCCAGCCTGAACTGCCAGGCCAGGTACTCCCAGAACTGGAACACAGGTAACCAAAACACAAGTTTCTCCCAGACTGGGGTTCGTCAGTCGGTTGCAGCACAGTGAGCATCGGACCCATGGCTAGGCATGCCCTTGACAATTAGGGCGCTATGTCAAACATGCAAAACATCATGAGATGAATGCTTTCAATAAGTCTAACCTCTGGCAATTTCTCAGGAGGCATTTCAACCCATTGTTTTTTTTGCCCATCAGGCCACTTCGGTTTGAATCAAACTATATGCAAATCAGTCTTGAAATTGCTCCAATAGGAACAGTCCAGCCTGAAATGCCAGGTCAGGTCCTTCCTTCCTGAACACTAGGAACCCAGGACCAGACTCCCTATTGGAGTAAGGTCAAGACCGATTTGAACATGATGGGTTAAAACTTAGGTGGCATGGTGGGCAAAATAGCACTGAACTGGGATACGCCTTTGAGTAATTGTCAGTGGCTGAAATGAACTCAAGCATTCCATCCATCACTTTTTGTATACTTCAGTGCGACAAAATGTAAGTAGCATAACATTTTACAAGCATGGAGAGTGTGTCTGAGTGTGTTCTTTGATCTTTTTTAGAGTGAATGCTTTGGGTAGGCATGCCCCACTGAAAAGCACATCCTTCTCCCCAATTTGTGGGAAGGCTGGAATGAAATGGATATGTATAAATAATCACGAGCTACATACCCATGTGTTTCTCACAGCTGCTTAATCAATTAATATTTCTTTCTAAATCTCCACAAATTAAGAACGCAAGAGTCGAACACTGATCTACAGCCAGTAATGAATATCCTGGATGATTTTTGCAAAGGTGAACAAGCTCTCCACTTCTCCTAGAGCATATACTAATGGGATTATGGGTATAGACTAATATGGCTGATTGCCTAGTGGCCAGAGAACTAAGGTACATTTATTGATGCAGGACTGCTCTTGATCTAGACTGAACAGCTTTATCAAAACAGAGAAGAGATACATAAAACATACAGATGACAATTATTGCCCACAAGATATCACTCAGAATAGCAGATCCTCAAGAAACACCCTATTACCTTACAATTTTCCTAAGTCGATATTACATTTTCTTTATGTCTGAGTGTGTATCTTTAAGACAGATGGTCTATTTAGTTAGAAGGTTGCTAAGTCTTTGGATATGCGTTTTTAATCTGTTTCATTAATGATTTCTAGAAATATGTTGCAGGGTGATGCACACTCACTCCGTATTTCACTAATTATCTTGAAACAATTTTGACTTAAGTGCTGTAAATACTGTAGAAATAATAATTATAATAATGTATCATATGAAGAAAGAAATATTGGGAAGTGCACGGAAGCACATCTTGGCCTGCTTGAGCCAATGCATATTTTCAACAGTAAATAACTGGGAGAATATGATGCAAAATACACAAACTTGTCAACAACCTAAAGTGCCTTCTGTCCTACAGATTGAAGGACACTGGATTTCTAAGTGGCTGCAACAATGGAACAGGCAGAAATAGGTCTACACCACTCCTAATTGGAAGCATAAATAGCAGCAAGAGACTAACACACATTACGACTAGGGGGCGCTCCACTGGTTTGTAGAGACTCACCAAAGGTCTATGATCACTCATAGTGGAATGTTGCACGGTCCGCTCAAAATAGTACCCCAATTTCTTTCAATCCCGATGCGGACTAGATAGACATTGGGCCAGGCAAGGGATCTGGGAAGGTTGCACTAGGACCTCACACATTAAGGACAAAGGGTTGATATGTGCTTATGGAAAGGTAGAAGGCGACAGTAACATATGACAAAGGCTGCGCCACAGGTAGAATGAGGCAGCAGTTGGCATAACCAGTTCATTATTGGAGGGAGGAGGAATAGAGCCTAGATAATAACCAGGCTATGAAGGGAGACATAAGAAGTATGGCACTTCTGCAGTCCACAGAAATATGAGATGGTGTACAAATTATGCAGCAGTTCCGTGGTGGCTAAAACAAGGCAAATACTTATACTCCAGACCTGTGGTCAGAGGCTTCATGGAAGGAGAGATAAAGAGGAGTTGGTTGAAGGGCTGAAACAGTTTAACCATGAAGACTACAGCAGCAGGAAAGAAGAGGGGACTTTGAGCTGGAGGTAAGCAATAGGTAAATAGAACTTTGCTGCAGGGCACGGGGTCGAGAGTCACATTGGTTAAACGACCAACAGAGACCTTGTGTGCTAGTTTGTGAGGTGTCCTACGGTAAGAAGGCACAGGAAAATGTCAGTAGGCTACTAGGAACGTGCTCGTTTGCTGAAAGGTCCATGTAACCATTGTTTAATGGTTGGTTGTGGGAAAACATAGGAGACAAAGTCTGTAGCAGGACGGTGAGGCAGTTTTGGGAAAAGCATGTACTCTTCAAGGGCTTTACAGATCTCATCTCGAATGCTAACAATGTGTAAAAAGCAGAGGTTAGCACTAACCACATAGAATGATAATGGAAAAGAGGTATATGGATGAAATCAAGGATAGGGTTTAAAGTGAACAACCAATGCAACATTATAGTAAACTATAGTATAGTACAGTACAGTATAGCAACAGCAGCTATAAAGCCATGAAGAACGATGGCATGGAGATGGCACTAGATAGGTGCAATGACTGCTGGGAATGTCCCTAAGAGATGCTGGGTGGGAGTGGACGACCATAGGAGGGCCCAGACCTTTGCAAAAGGTCACCAGGGACAGGCTGCTGAACTGGAGCTACGGTGGATGTGCACTCCTGTAGTACAGGCAGGGCAGTGCATACAGACTCACCGGTGAGTAGCAAAGCAACACTCAGAGGCACGGTTCTTTATCCAAGTCCGGCCCGCATACATGGGAAGGGCTGTAGAGTGACAGCAGAACTGGTGCATTTCTATCTCCCGCTCAGTGGCAGGCTCGCGGGTGGTGAGGTGGGCGCCGGGGGCGGTGGGGGGAGGGCAAGGGAGCGCAATGTAAAATAAATGTAAAGAATACTTGCCACCGGGTACCGAGTCTCTGCTCCTGTTCTCTCGTCGGACTCAAAGAATAGGAAGCACAGCCAGACTCCACTAACCAATCACAATGCTGCAATGCAGAGTTGTGATTGGTCTAAGCTCCCTGGTTTGACGCTCAGCCAGAGATTGTGGGCCTGGGCATGCTCTCCACGCAGGCTGTAATACAGCCTGCATGGAAAACATGGAAAGTGCATATGACTGTTTTGGGCGGCCCGAGAAGGCCAGCGAAACAGTCATGTGAACTTACGAGTGGGCAAACCACTCCTCCCCTGCTCCGTGAGCAGAGCAGCCCTGCCCACCCCCCAGCACGCAAAGCAGCACGGAAACCATTACTGACGAAAACATCAAATGATAAAGTTATTATCATTTTATGTTTACTTCACAGTGCACTGTTTAAAAGGAATGGGGAGACGCTCCTCCGCCATTGAGGAGGAGCCGCCACTGCTCGCACTGGGGAAAGAGGGCCAGCTATAACACAGGCGCTTTCTTGTGGTCCTGGATCGGGCTGTGCCATTAAGAATTCACCGATCCCGTAACCTTCACGAACTTCTGCAAGCGGCAGGTGAGGCTGCTTGAAGCACAGATTGGAACGAATGGGCAGACATTAAAAAAACACTCTTATTTCTGTGCTAGGCATCGCTTTTTTACTGCAGTGTTATTTTCACTTTCAGCACAACTTGATGTGAATTCTCCCCAAAGGCGCATCAAGTCAGTGATTTCTCATTAAAAAAGTAAGCAATCAAATCTGTAGAAAAGACTACAAAGGTAATGTACCATGTCATGTTCAGTGGTCTGCCTGAATCTCCTGAGCTGGGCTTAAAACAATGCCATTTCAAGCTCTGCCCCCTCCGACGCCGAGCAGATTGCTGCATTTTAATGTTGGGTCCAACTAACATATCACAACCTACGCAGTCAAAACATCTTAGACTTGCTTATAAAATGTTTCTCGCTGCAGCCATGCTTACAGCTGGGTTGCAGAAGACAGAGGGGCAAAAAAATAATGTTCCTGTCGAGAGGAAAAACCCAAGCAAGGGATTGGTCTCGCTTCAAAAATCCGACATACGCAAATTTGGCAGTAAAAAACGTTCATTCAGCCACGCTGAAGGTAAAAGTCTATCCCATTTAATGTTCGCTTTGATCATTTTAAAACGATTCAAGGAAAAAAGGGGCTACAGATAAAAATAGTTAACCAGAAAATTGAGCTGCGGAGGTTCTAGCTACCAGAAATGTGCCAAAGACCCTTCCACTGGAAATAAAAAAGTGAATTAGATTAGATGGCTGTTTTGCAGGTGGATGGGCAAGAGCTACATTTGTGTGGAGCAAAATATACTACCATTCAACTCTCATCTTCCAGCGTGTTTACTTTTAAATGAAACAACTGCGCTTTCTTACGAGCAAGGAAACACCATTTCTGACAAAAATGGCGGCATGTTTATTAAAATTAGTAAGCGCATCACCATAACTACAGAAGCATTTGTCAGCATGCAGCAAGTTGAGGCACTAAAGCTTAAAGTCCCTCAAATATAAAAGGCCATGCACACTTTATAGACATGATTCTTTCCCAAGCCCCCAATCATGGGGTTCAGTTGTGCTTGTTTTGAATGGTTTTGGGGTGACCGGTGTTGTAGGCGGTGTTTTCTGGGCCTAAGTGCCCTCTCTGAAAGCCTGCAGCTGGGACAGAAGGAATCTTGTAGTCTCCACACCTCCTTGCTGGACGGGTCCATTAGTTTATGGGGCTGGCTTCGGCTGGCTACAAACATGAGCCGGTGGGAGTGGGGGTCCTAGGATGCTTGGTTCCGGTCCAGGGAAGACATGGCTTGGCAGTTCGGGCTGGACTGTTACCATGAGGCACAGGGTCAAGACTGATTTGCATATGGCCATGTCTGAACTGGGGTGGCTTATTGAGCAAAATAACGATGGATTAAACCCAGATCTATGACTGGGGGTGAATGTTTTGCCATTGTGCAACATTCCGTCCATCATCTTGTGTGTTTTTGTGGGAGTGGGGGCAGCCGGGGAGGGCAGCATCGTCAGACCCCGGCTGTTAAGATCCCACCCGGCAGGCTCTCTGCATATGCACGGCTCCCTACGATGCTGTCCATGCGAGCAAACAGACCTTTCTCGGACTACTTGGGGAGGAGCCAAGTAGGGGGTCAAGAAGGGAGACGTTACCGAGTAAAGGGGGTAGAGGAGAGGCTGAAGGGGGAAGTAGAGCTGTGGGACAGTTAGGTATAGGTGGGGGTAGACAGAGACGGGGCAATGGCAAGAGTAAAAGGAGCAGATAGATGCGAAGATTAGAAAGACATGGTGGTGATGTAGTGAGTTCACTTGTGGTAAAAGATGGGGCGAAAGAAAGTAACAAACACATGCCTGTGGGAGACGGGAGACGGTGAACAGGGAAAGAGAAATATGATAAGTAGATATATTAAGGGTGTGTGTGAGAAGTAGAGACTTCTGTGTGAACGTGCATAAAAGAGGGAGAGATAAGCGAAAGAGGAGATGCCACGTGCCACACTGGCTAAGTATCCTGGGGGTAAGCAAGTGGTGTGCATTATTTTTCTGTGGCGAGCTCTGCACCTGGGATTAAACTTAATATGCTTATTTGTTTATCATTAGTGTGCCAAGCACTTTCACATCTTTAAGCACTCTTTATACAAGTGTCAGTTTTAACTAATTCAAAAGTACTCCTATTCATACATCAGAAGGATGATTTAGTTTTGCCTTTATTAGAGAACTTCACCTGCAGGTCACAGCAAATGCCAGCAGCAGTCACAACTCCTCAAGTCCTTTTGCTGGAGCACATTATTAAGACAGCCAACGTACCCTTGCAGTCATGCCTCAATGCCGCCTTCTCCAACCTTAGGAGCACACCAGGGCATTTTTAATATGTTCACTATGTCCATTAAGTACTGTCTATTCTAAGCAGGTGCCACTAGCTACAACTTAAAGGGGCTTTCGTTAGGAAAGAAATGGCACTTCCTAAGCACATTAGCAATACTTTAAATGGGACAATATCTGAATGTCTAAAATGGCTCTTTATAATGTTGGGAGATGTTTGTGTTCCTCAACCCATCCCCGTCAACAAGGATCATTTAAACTTCTCCCTCACATCCCTGCAGCTGCGCCACCATCCCCACTCTCCAGCCTGACAGAGCAGGAAAACAGCCAGAGACATTGAAAGGAATGGGCCATTTTGACAATTGCAGAGGCCTCAACCTTCCAGGGCCCCTATGATGAATTAGTCTCTCGCTCTCTTTTTTCAAACCTCTAAATCGTCTCCCCATCTCTCACTGTCTCTCTTTCTTTCCATGTCTCACCACTTTCTACCTTTCTTTCCCTCCTCACACTCCACCCGCTCTAGCACCTGTCTGTCATCGCCCTTCTTTACTGATCTTGCTAATTTCTATCTGCGTCCGTCTAACTTCTCTTCACTTTATCTCCCTCTACTTACCTTGCACCTTTCTCTCTACCGCTCCCTTCTCTTTGTACTTTTCTATTTGCTACTTTCGCTCTTTCTGCCTATCTTTTTGTGCCTCATTTCTCTGTATCACCCTAGCCACTAAATCCCTGCCAGCATCTATTTAGCCCGCTCACTGACTACATTTGTTTCCTCTTTTATTAACTCTTCATCTCTCTTTCTCTGCCTCACCTACCTTTCGCTCAGATCTCTCCCCTTACTTGACTCCTGGTCTTCTACCTCATCCCTTTTCTTTCCTTCCCTCTCCACTGATCACTACAACTCCATGCACCCACCCCATAATTTCTATTTCAGGCTTTCTACCACATGCGTGCCCCCCTCTCCTCTCTTTCAGATGCACCTCTCTGCATCCCACCTATCTCTACCTCTCCCTCCTACTATTTGAGCCTACCTCCACGTCTTTCCCTCACCCCATGTCTACATTATCACTTCCTCAGCACCTCACAGTCCTTTGCACCTCACTGCCCCAACTCCTCCATCTACTTTACCTCCCTCTCATCCACATCTATCTCGCCACTCTATCCCTCAACTCCAGCTAGCTATCTCACCCCATTCTCTACCACACCACTCTCTTCCTCACCTCTCTCGCTACTTCACATCTCATGCACATCCTCATCGTCTTTGATATATTTATCTGTTTCTCTTCTTTTTACACTTCTATTTCAACTCTCTGGCTCTTCACACTCTCACTCTTCTTCAATCTTAATCTTCCCTCTTTTTGACAATTTATCTCAACTTCACCTCTTTTCTCCCCAAGTAATCTTTTTCTAACCCTCACCCCTCTCAAACTACCTTTGTCATTACCTCACTTCACATTTAACGTGGCCTATCTTTCTGAACCTACCTCACATTCTGCCACTATCTCCAATTCTCTCTAACTCTAACTCACAGTTTCTAGCTTGCATTTCTCTATACCTTCTCTTTTCCATTTGCCACTGTACCTCTATAGCTCTTCGTTCCTAGCTCTAACTCTACTTTCTTCCTACATAACTTTTCTTTCTACCTCACTCCTCTGTGTAACCAATCTCTCTTTACATTTTATTATCTCTAGATCACTCTACATATCTATCTACCTCACTTCAAAATCTTATCCATCTCTCTACCTCTCTTCTTTCTATCTACCTCTTCCTCTTTCTTCGTCTCCATATCTTTCATCTTGGTTAATTCACCCGTTTCTCTCTACCTTATCTCCAAATCTTACCTATCTCTCTGCATCATTTCTGTCTCTACTTCAGTTGTCCTCTATTTTACACTCAGCTTTAATATTCCCATTCCCTCGCTGTCGTTTCTTTTTTGCTTATTTAGAGATGGAGATCACTAAATTTCCAGAGAAAGGAAAGCAAGGCAAGGCAGGCGAAGAGAATTACGCAGAAAATTATTTTATTTCACCTATTTTATTATAACTGTGAAAATCCTCAGAGAAGTGCTTTCATTTACACCATTGAAGCAAGTGAGGCAATGGTGAAAAATGATGTATTTTTTATTACAAATATTCAGCAACGAAAGCTATAAACTCAAGCACTATTTGCATGTGTTTAAATATCACGCCATGGTCCACTAAGCATCACCCTCATTGTGTTTTTCCTGCAAGGATAGGTACCACCAACTTGATTCATATGTAAAATATTGTTTTTGCAAGGCAACAGTTTTAGATCAAAGAGCAAACAGAAATGGCATTCCCAATCCTTGATCAAGCTTTATTTCACTACTTTTTAGCTGGCAGATGCTGGGCAACTTCATCTTTTGGATGTTTTTCCATGTCCCCATATTTGAAATGGCAACATAAAATTCAGTGTTTGACATCATGAGAGCTTATACTAGCTCCAAATGAGCAGACAAAAACACCACAGCTGTTCCAAACAGGGACCCCCAAAATAGGTCTTGTCTGGGGCCCAAAAAATCTTTAAGATTGCACCGAAACAGCAGGCTATATTCTCATGCTTTTCTTATCTAGCCAGGAGTTTCCGGAGGAGTTTCTTGAGGGATGGAAGTGATAATTGAAAGATTTCCTTTCAACCTCTTAATTTCCATGCCCTCTTTTGCTAGGTGAGAGAGATAAAACCAGTTGGATTCTACAGAGACTTGTACCAGCAGCAACTCTGCCAAGCCAGGAGGATGACAGGACCAAAGCACCATCTCCAGAGGACCATGTCATTTTACGACTCCCCTTCCCCAAAAGAATGACCAACACAGGTTGACCTAAACCCTTTCATCTTAGCGTGAGGCTAAATTTCTGCGATAATCGGAGTCCACAATATCGTTTGTTGGGACAAGATATCTCACTTCATTGTTCAAGGTTTTGACACTGAAAGTAAGTATTAGGTTTTCAAAGCTGCAGTGTTTCTAGTCTTGGCCAATGCTTCTAACCCATATAAACTTAGCAACAGGTCTATGTCTGTCACCTGATCAATGTGGGAGGTGGTGGCTGTGGCTCGGAGGCCAGCTTGTTGTGTGGATCGTCCACTGCAGTGGTAGACAAGAAGGAGCAGGATACGAGGGTCTCGCACATTTGGGGACAGAGAGATTGAGCCAGGTCTCTGCGTCTCTTGACCTCTACGAAAGTGGGAGCGATGCGTTTTCAAAAACACAGCTATCTTCACCTTCTCAGGGGGTCCTAGCTCCAGGACGGAAGATCCATCAAGTCAGCGGAGCGGCCACTCCTCTGTAAGCTATGTCCATGCTGCTTTTGCATTGTCAAAGAAATGTGTTTTATTTGCAAACTCAACTCTGAGCTGGGCTGGGAACAACATTTTGTAGGGGAGGTTAAGTGCTTGCAGTTTCTGTTTCAAGGAAGCTAGGAGTGACGCTGGAGTTGCACCTTCCTGGTGTAGTCCGGAAAGACAAGCACTTTAGCATCCAGCATCTAAGATCTGGATGAGAGTGAGCCTCTCTCAGGAAAATAATAATAATAAATAATCCACATTTGTAAAACGCGAACCATCACCCGTTAGGGTCTCTAGGCACTGGGGGCCATCGGGAAAATCAAGTCACATGGTGCTGGGCTAATCTGACGCCGGCCCCGAGGAACGAACCGTGATCCCCAGATTCCGGAGTCAGTCACCCTTGCCGCGGCACCACACCTCTCCCTTATGATAGCATAGCATCTCTATCTTTGAAGTTAAGGATGTGGACGAGCATGGGCCTGTGCAGTGCCAGTGTTGGTGGCTTAGGTGTCAGGGCTCTATGTGCCCTTTCGATTGCGAACAAGGGGAGAGTAGATCCGGGGCCATCCAGGATTTGAGCCAGGACTCAAGCAATTCTGCAGCGTGTGGAGGATTTGTTCCCTCAGGTGTGGCCACAAAACACAGGTTGTTGCGCTTAGAGCAGTTTTCAGTGTCTTCCACTCAGTTGTGGAGTTCTACTATCTGAGAAAGGAGTGAGGAGACTTGAAATTTCAAGGTGGTGATAACTTCGACAGGGGACAAACGAGTTTCGTTTTCAGGGATTCTATTTGTAGCGTTGTGCAGGTCTTGACGTAGGAGAGCAACATCGACCCGCACCGCCCCAATTTTGGTTTCTAAGTTGGCTTGGGAAGTGTGGATGTCCAGTTGGATCATGGCCAGGTTGCTCTCCTAGGTCAGTGGGTTGTCCGTCGAGTTATTCCCAACCTGACGTGAGTAGTAGTAAATTAGTCCACACAGGTCTGGGAGGCCACTGGTGTTTGTCCTTGCCCATGCTGATAACACAATGGGTTGTCTGGCTGAAACTTTAAGGGGGCAGTCAGGCCCACTTGCCGAGGACATGCAGCAACATGAGCAGCCGAGCCGTGTGGCCTATGCCCCAGTCTAGCTCAGCTCCACCCATGAGCGAGCATAGCAGACACCAGGGAGGGCAGACCAGGTCCGCAGAACACAGAACTAGGCACCAGGTGGCTCATGATGTTGGCAGCACCAAGGTCAGCAGGTGACACATTGGGGGTGGGATTTTGTCTAATCAATGGCAAAACCCTCAACAAAAGCCCTGCTGCACGTTGGCCCTTACAAGATTCCTATGTATGAAGGGTCAACCGATAGGGAGAGCAAAGGATTACCCCTCAAGATTGTTCCTTCGGCCGTCACGCATGGGGTCCCAATCCCATGACACTGGAAAGATGAACAATAGAGAGAGGCCCAGGTCACTGGCCGCTCGGGAGTTTAGGCCTCAGTTTGATCAGTCATGTCGCACAATGCCTGCAACGAGTCACAGGTAGGCAGGTACGACCTATGCCGTAACAGCAAAACAAGCAGAGAACAAGACATTGGGGGGCCTTGAAATTGCACTTGGGAGGGCAGTGGGAGGGCCCAAGTTAGGGCGGCTAGGGCCAGTGGGAATTCGCCTCACAGCCAGACTGGGCCCAATGCTGTGTGGGGTTGCTCCTGATCCAAAGGCCTGTAGACTGCAGAGTCAATCAGGAGCACTGCCATCACTCCATTAGAGTACGGACCAATGAGCCTTAGGCATCTCCAGAGACTAGTCCCCTGGGCCCAGGGTCCATGCAGCTAGTCGGGCCCTGGCTGTGGGCAGCGCCGTACTTGGTATCAGGAAGCTGATAAGTGTCTCCGAGGCTGCGCCAAGTGTTTAAGGTGCCCTCTCACTGATTCTATGGAGAAGCGCAATCCACCATGGCAGTTGCGATCAAGCACATCACAGACCGCAGGGGGCCACCAGATCTCGGTGAAAATCTCCCATGCGTGTGCTGGAGGCAGAGGGCTCTGGTTCCACCATGTCAGCTCCTAGGCAGGTGGAGAGCAGGTGTCCAGATAGTGGTGGGCCAGAACGGCTGTCCCTTACCTCATAGTGAGAGTCCTGCCGCGCCTCCCCTGGGGGAGCCGCAAGGACCTGCTCCATGATGTAGGGAGGCCCTGGTGCAGAAGAATGAAGGATACCGCAGGGCCAGGGGTGGTGCCTTCTGGCAAAGCAGAGTCCGGATCCTCCAGACATCAATTGCAGCCGTGGGACAAGGGAGGCAGGGCAGGTCGCATTTATCACAGGCTGCAGCAGACCTGCAATGTTGGTCTCGTGATGGCCGCCATGTTGGGGAGAAACAGAAGTTGCAGTCTGAGGTAGACAGCTGGGCACTGGTTCTGCCATAAAGTCAGGCAGCGTATGAGGCAGGTCTGGGGCTGCTATCGCACCCCTGTGTTGGGCATGGGGGGGCATGTGGATGACAGCAGATGACGGAGGGGTCCGGAGCATATTTAGAGTGCGACTGCTATCTTGACACTCCTAGCCGGTAAACAGCATTTACAACGCTGTCATGACATTGCAGTGCTATTAAAAAGCGGTTGTTACAACGACCGCGTTGTTAGTACGCGATACCTTTACATCTAAGTCTTTAGATCGACTTGCTGTAGGGGGCGCTGAGGTATTGGAAATTAATTCCAAAACCTTCCCTACTGTTGGGCAAACAGGAGTAGGAATAGTAAATAATACTATTTCTAAGTCCAGCAAACCCCCTACAGCAAGTCGATCTAATGACTTATGATGTGAAGGTATCGCGTATTAACAACGCGCTTGTTGTAACGACCGCGTTGTAAAAGCACGCAATGTAATAGCATGCGTTGGGACATGCTATTTTCCTCCCAGCCACGCCCCACATATACATTTACACACACGTGCATTAATAATCACCAACACGGTTTCTAACAAGCACTTTTTGCCACACTCTGACACTTTTATCCTGCATGCACACACATACACAATGAGTTTTACATTCATGCACACAGAGCTTCAGGGAGAGAGAGTGGGTTAGAAGTAGTCAAGGAGGAAAAGGGATAGCTGCAGAAGTATACCAACAAGTATGTCAGCCTAGTAATAAGAGAAAGAAGTGAGGCTAAGAGCGTGTAGGCTAGACTTGTTTACATACTAGTGTGGGCTGTATTTGTGATATGATTAGATGGTAACAAGGCATTTTAAGGGACCATAAATCACACCAAGCACAGGGTGTTTGTCACTGTTGGCAAAGATGCATTTTTCCATGACCATCAAATGATCATTGCTGTTCATGAAATCAGAGAAACATTAAAGTGAACTGATGCAACGCTTTAAAATCTGCTCTTCCGAAGCCAAACATCCAGACAATTTTATTACCCAAGTCTCTTATGTGGTCATCTGACCTCAATTTAACACCATAGCATGTTTAAACGTCTCCATGAAATACTCACAATAAAGAGATAGGTGTGCGCATGCAACTGTAGGACAGGTGCCACGCATACATATAAATGAACATTCTGTACAGTCACTTCCACCATTTACAGCCACTTCCTTCAGGCAGAGTCACCGCCCATCAAGCAGAGTGACAGGTAATTAGCACACTCATTTAATCAGCAAACCTCCAAACACCAATCAAAAAGCGAAGGAACTAATGTAAGGGAAAATAGGTTGGGGGAGACACATTTTAATAGCCAAGGGAACATAGAGAAAGATGTATTGCAGAGCATGAGAATGATTTAGAAACCTAGTTAGACTAAAGACATTCATAAAGAGGAGGCAGCTATAAGGGAGGTGGGGACTACAAGTAGAGAGTGACTGTCATTGACAAAAAACAATACATGTGTAGAGAAACAACCTTAAAATAAGAGTGGTCAAAGAGTGAGATACAGCAGGTCACAATGGATGTATAAGAGGAAAGAGAAGCTGAAAGAGGATGCAAGAGGAATGAGTCAATATAGGAGAAAGAAAAGGAGATTAAGAAGGACAGTCCATAACAAACAGTGGGTAGAGAGAGTCAGTAAGTAATGGAGGAGCACTGTTAAATAATATGTGAGTGAAAACAAGTGAAAGAGGGATAAAGGGAGACAGGACAGCTGGCAAAGAGATAAAGGAAGAGAGTTAGGGAAACAAGTCAGAGAGGTTAAGGCATAACGCAGAGACATGTAGGGGAAAGAGAAGAAAACAAGAAAGGGAGAAAAACAGAGAAAGAAACAAAAAGGAGATAGAAAGAGAATGGGGTTATGGAGAGTCAAGAGTGACCACCACTTAGCTGCTGCTGTCCAGAAAGTAAGATTGCCCGAAATGAGGGACATTCACAGAGCATGAAGGATACAATATGTAGGAATGAGGGAGAGGCCCTGAAGAACGTTACATTATAGTTGCAGTCATATAAAGGGGAGGAAAGAAAGCAGGATGGAAACTACAGATTGAGAGATAACGGAGAAGGAGTAACCCACAGAATGAAAAGTGGCACAACCAACGTAAAAAGAAGGATGTTTATGTCGGAAGTAGTAATTTACAAGGTGGTGGGAAGACAGTAGGAACAAGCACACTAACTGCAGTGTGACTAGGGTCTTTTAAATTTGTGCTTTATTTTGAGTAGCAGAGATTAAAGCTCTCACATAAATTTTCAGTGCTTTCCAACGGGATGAAAAACATACATTTTAAAGAAGAACAGTGAACTTATTTTTAGCGCAGTTTGAAAAATGGAAAAGCTGCCCCATCTTTCTCACCCAGTTTAAATCAATTATAGAACACAAACTTACATTTAAAAAGCACAATGTCCACTATTCAGAGGATCACTGGGATAGGGCTGCAAGTCAGGGCTCTGAGCCATAGGGCCACCTGCTACAATACCTAGACACTAAAAGTGTAAACTGACAGCATCCTCTCCATCCTCAGACGAGAGCAACATGGGAAATCCACATCTGCAGTAAATGTAATCCTACTTAAGGTAGAACATTCTCAACTGAACTGTGTGCAGGTGCATTTACTTAGTCAGATCTCACTTCTGGGGGGATGGCAACAACTACCTCTGAAAAGCCAGACCCAGTAATGCAAGGAGCCGCTCCTGCCCCAATTCCATCAGCTGTCAGGCAATGTTAAAACATTTGCCTTTGTTCAGTACTTGCGGGGGGGGCCCAGTGTCAATGCCCCGCCCCACATTCAGTGCCAGATTAACCCTATGGAGGCCCCTAGGCAGTAGAAATGTCAGGCCTCCCCTCCAAATCATTTGTTAACGTGTTGTTAATTTTACCAACCAGCAATTTAAATAAACCAATTTTATTACACAAAACTTAGCAGTGACAATTTTGAGTGTTAATTAACAAAAATTAATTGGAAACAATTTATGAAAGATTAATTGTAATTTTCTTTCAAGATCAAATCAATATTATTTTGATACGTTGTTGCGGGCCCCTAAAAGGAGTGGGGTTCATAAGCTGGTGCCTACTTTGCCTATTTGGTCATCTGGAACTGCCAACATTGTGGGGGCTGTTGGTTTTTTGTTATGCCTGGTGGTGAAGCATAATAAATGGTTCTGTGGCATGGACCCAATAACCCCAGGGCCTGCCAGTTTGTCCATGCCTTAGTTACGTCAAGCTAGAAAGAAAAGGGTTGTTGGCAGACTAACCAATAGGCACTAGCGTCACAACTTCTTTAATTTCCAGAAATCACCACCCTTCAGCAGCAACCCCTCCAACAATTAAAAAGACCCGGGTCTGGCTTCCTGTGGAATCCCTGGCTTCCTAAAATGTAACAGTAACTTGTTACTTACATTTCTGCAGAGCACAAAGACAACAAAACAGGTTGCTGGCTGCTAAAGAAATAGAAGGGGGTTCCCCAGTAGGGATTTAGGATACTGGCAGGAAATAGGGGAAATAACAGCTAAATAGAGGTCCTGGAGGCCTCCTGCATGCCTCCTGCATAATGGGTGTTTTAGCTGTGTTATGCCACTTTGCGTCGACCTACAGAGTTCTACTACTTTCCTCTCCCGCAGCAGTCTCTCTGCATTGCTTTTCATTTGCTCTGCCTTTTGACATTCTCCTGGTCGCCGCTCTCTTGACTGTTCCCATTTGCACTCCAGTGTTCAGCTTCACAGATAAACGCTGGGGTGCTTTTCCTTCCAGGCTTCTCTACACAGGCAAGAAACAAGTGCTATACATTGCAACTGTTTCTTTTTTGTGCACGAGATCTTCACAGCACTGCTACCTGCCAAAAGAAAGGCTAAAGCTTACCTGGAACTCTTGTGCATTGCTCATGCCTGTTCTCTCTTATATTCAACACTCACTGCATGTCGGCAGGGGGGCCCCTTCAAGTGTAGGGAAGCCTGGGGGCCCACGCGCCACAAGGGCTTCGGGCCTCCATTACCCCCTGTCCTTGGCTACCCCAGCCTGTACATCTCTTTTTAAAAACCCTTCCCATTCAAGTTTTAAGATTGTGTATGTGGAACATTACAATTTCGTGCAGTGCGGTGAAGTGTGACAAACCAATGCCTTAAGTCTGACACTTTCACAGACTTTTTTTGTGAGCAGAACAAAAAGTATATTTTTTGTGAACAGAACAAGACAGTTGGGGGGCATAAACTATACACTTTTGTAAAATGTGCGAGTCTAAAATGGCCTTAAAAGAGATGCAACTGCCCAAAACACTTAGACACCAGTTGTGAATACACTGGCAGTGGCATATGAGGCTGATCCTGTGAGCCTTAATGTCTGCATAAAGTGGAGCTATGAGCCTTTACTACTGTATCTAACTCGGTTGTAAGCAGTGCCCTGGAATTATCGGGCCAAATAATGCTGAAAGATTGAGTAAATTATGTGGCAATAATGACTAATTATTTGGCTTGATGTGCAACATTTTGTTCTAGTATTTCTTGGTTATTTTGATGTTTTTATACTTGTAAACACTGTCTGGGCATTAGCTGAGCCTCTTTAGCAGAAGTTTGACACCCAGCTACAACAATCAGATAAACAGAAAGGAGGCCAGTCAACCTTTGCAAACGAAAGACACACAGATGATGGACGGAATGCAGAGCAAATCAAACATTCACCCCAGTCAATAGATCTGGGTTAAATCCATTGTTCTTTTGCTTACCATACCACCCCAGTTAAGACCCAGCCATATGCAAATGAGTCTTGACCATGTGCCTCATGGAAACAGTCCAGCCCTAACTGCCAAGCCAGGTCCTCACTAAACCAGAAACAAGCAACCTGGGACCAGTTTCGGGGCATCATCTCTCGTCAGCCAGGCTAGCTTGAATCCAGTGACACAGTGAGCCCGGGACCCACATCTGAGCATACCCAGCGCACTTAGAGTGAGAAAGCAAAGACACACAGATGATGGACGGAATAAAGAGCAAATCAAACATTCACCCCCTGACATCTCTCTGTCTCTGAAAAACACACAAGATGATGGACGGAATGTTGCACAATGGCAAAACATTCACCCCCAGTCACAGATCTGGGTTTAATCCATCGTTATTTTGCTCACCAAGCCACCCCAATTCAGACATGGCTATATGCAAATCAGTCTTGACCCTGTGCCTCATGGGAACAGTCCAGACCGAACTGCCAAGCCATGTCTTCCCTGGACCGGAATCAAGCATCCTACGTCTGGGTATACCCTTCCCACATAGGGTGAACAGCAAAACACACAAGATGATGGACGGAATGTTGCACAAAGGCAAAACATTCACCCCCAGTGACTCGGTGTGAGTGTTTGATTGGTTCAGATGCTCCGTCCATCACCACCCCCTTTTGTACATCTCTCTGTCTCTACCTTATAGCAAAAAAAAAAAAAATAATCAACATCTGTGCACTTACTGGCAGTGAATATACTGTGAGGGAGGAGACATTTGTTTCATATGTCGTTAGTTTTTTATATTAAGTTATTCCATGTGTAAATTCATGTGCACATTATTTTACTGCCAGTAAGTGCATAGATGTTGATTATTTTTTATTTTTTTGCTATAAGGTGGAGACAGAGAGATGTCAGTAAAAGAGAAAGTAAGTGAGAGAGAAGGGAGGCAAAATAGTGCGGAATGGGTGAGAGCACACTTAGACACAAATCAGTGACCTTAATTGCCTACGGTCCATGTAAGTGAAGGGGGTAAAATATATGCATATTAGTGTTTCATGGCCCAGCCCCCTGTACACCTCAACAGGATCATTTCCGTATAAGTAAAACTGAAGTGGGATCAAGGCATTCTACACTTTTTCCCAGTGACATGGCGGAGCAGCATTAAGAAGGGACATAGAAACTTAGAAATTGTGACAGTGTTGAGAGCCATCAGAGCCAGCGGAGTCCTAAGCTCGGAAAGGGAAATAAACTGTGGGCATAGGGATGGGAGACCAGAATTACTGTGACACAAAGGTGAGATGGAAGGAAGACGGCTGGAAGATTGGGAGTTTGAAGGCTGTGTCGTATGACAGGGTTGATATGCGAACTTCCAGGCATCGGCTGAGGTAGATGTGCTTTGACTTCTGCAAGCAATTGTAGGTGGGCATGGGTCCACAGGTTTGCACCTACATGAACTCTGACCTTGTTCCTCATTTTAAGTGTACAAGAACTCCGGTTTGTTGGCTCACTTACACATTGCTGTTGTGATGTGTGCTGAGAGCGAGGTGAAGGCAGAGTGTGAATGCTACCTGTAAACTATGGGCTCGAGAACATTATACTTTGCAATTTATTATAAACCCTTTTAGGAAACCAAATAGCATCCTACTGTTTAACCACCACACAACAAATACAGGTAGCCATGAGCGCAAGCTACATTACTTTGAGGTGGAGGAGCACTGCAGGGTCATGCTCAGTGCTGAGTTGCAGTAAGTCACTGGTGAAGGTCTGAGTAGGCAGCCCAGAGCTGAAAGGCCTCAATTGACCCTGTGGACAAGTCTCCAGATGAACTGACTTGTTTGTAATTCCTCTGCTGTCTGGTGGCTGGCAAGCAGTAACCCGGGACCAAATCAGGAACTCCTTTTTTCAAGCTGGTACTTTGAGAAGTGTACGATAACGTCTGTTCTGCTACACTGAATTCCCTACCCAGAGGAGTGGGGGTTTTACCCGACTCAAAGGCAACATTCTGTGGGGCTGGGCTGAGAGGCTTGGTCAGTGACTGCATAATCACTCATGTTGACACCTCCAAATGGCCCCGCATTGCAACCTTATTTGGGCAATACACGGAACAAGTTGAAGTTCAGCTTTAATTGATACGCTGTGACAACCCTGGTAAGTGTCATTCATTGAGTGACAATATCTGGCATCGCGATAAGGCGGAAACATTACTTTAAATTCGTTGGAAGAACATGCAATGCGTGGCACTTGGCAGTGCTGGACATTTGAGTTGTTACTCAAGAGCAAGATGAATCTTTGCCCTAAGCCAATGTTTTACACTCTCCCCATTCAGCTTCTTTGTCCCAATGCAAATGTAGCCAATTATCCCACACGATGGTGTAAACGTATACAGCACCACACCAAATATCTGTGCTTTTAGTCATTCTAAAATGGTACTCATGTTCAAAGAACCGTGGCAAATGTTAATTCCTCAGATTTTAAGGTGTGTATTCCAAGAACAGTCCCTACCAATGGGTAAAGTAGGCACCCACCTAAGGTGCTTACTTTAGCTGGGGACAAATTAGGGAACAAAATCAAATAAACAAAAATGGAAAAAACTGGGGACACCGGTTACACGGTCTGCCTAGAGAGCAAGTTGCGGGCATCTGGTTTAGTGGCACGATCTCTATATTAAACCTAAAAGGCTATATTCTCTACCGTTATAGTAAGTTATATTTTTCCAAGAAAATAGACCAAACAGGCCCAGCTCTCGCAGCTTTTGTCCTGTCCCAACCTTAGGTTGCAATGAAACATTTAAGAATCATGCCTTTTTCCCCTCTTACAAAGCACACAGGTACATTTCTTAATTTGATGTCAAAAAAGGTAACCTTGCTTTAGAGATCGGTCTTGTCCAACATCAGCAACTCAAGGATCTGTTTATCAGCACCATCCCCACGGTCACAGAGAGAGGCTTCTCTCTAATACCAATTTATTAGCCAAATTGGAAAAACAACACTGCCTTGACGCCGCGCTGTAACTTGCAGCTTAAGGCAGAATACTCGTTTTACCTCGGAGACCAAGAATCAATGGCGATTAGGTGAACCCCCGAGCACTGGGTGGCACTTCAATTATATATGTGCCTGCAGACAAACTTTCCCTACTAATAGGTAGCTGT
The DNA here is from genome assembly GCF_964261635.1 of Lissotriton helveticus. Lineage (NCBI taxonomy): Eukaryota > Metazoa > Chordata > Amphibia > Caudata > Salamandridae > Lissotriton > Lissotriton helveticus. The sequence goes on along the minus strand of NC_136069.1, from coordinate 987,535,487 downwards.
CAGCCCAAACCGGTGAGTATTCCTCAGAGACAGAGAACACTCAATGAAAAAATAAGCAAAATACGACTGGGAGTAAAAGCAACAAAAAGCAGGATCATAGAGAAAGCATAAGAAATTCAGACTGATGTCAAAATGTGGAATCTAAAATGCAACGGGACATACGGTGCGCCCTCCAGCAATAAGATTTTGGGAAAAAGCAACACCAAAGGAAAAAAAAATCTTCAGCCACGAGGGACAACAATAAAAAAAATTGTACTTATTCTAGAGGGTACAGTAAAAGGTTCCAGTACCTGCTTAACCCCTCCTGCGCTGATGACGAGCTCAGCTCGTCATGAGGTTTACCGGTCGTGCGCTCACGACGAGCTGAGCTCGTCATGAACCGTGGGGTTTTAAAAACTTCAGCGCGCAGCGGGAAAACCCGCCGCGCGCATGTGGTTAACTGTGCAGAATGCTGTTCACTTACAATAGCCTTACAGTTTGGATTTCGCCCTTCAATTATTCATTCAACACTTTTACTAAAGTATTGTTGGTATTTGAGCTTTTCAGTCAGCTGTGTGTCCCTTAGCTCAAGCATGTCGATCTATAGGAAGTAAAGCATGAAAGGTCATAAGGTGTCACTTGCCTAGAGTTCTATGATGGATATTTACATAGATCAACATGTCACACTCCATCAATCTGGGGCCTGAGACAGGACTGGTTCATGTCTCACTGGTTAAGTCATTGCCATTTAAATGGCCGATTGCCAGCAACCACTGTGGCTTCTTAGAGCGGTCAGCTTTCTGGGGTTGCTTCAGCATGACTCGTGGGTTTCCTCATAGACCAGAATCTGAGGAAAGTTACCGTGATTTTTGTTGGGCTGATCTGGTCATTCCCTGCTTGGGTGGCAGTGTCTTGCTCAATGAGCTGTGGGCATGTGGATGGTAATAAATCTGTAATCAAACGTGTCAAGACCATGCAGTATTAATGATGAGGCCAAGAAGAACTGCATCCAATACAAGCTTCCAAACCCCACTATGCTCTCGAGGAAAGGATTGCCCAGATTTTGCATGCTAATCTGCACTGACTGTAATTGCCATATATTTTATCAATAAACTATTAGCGCCAGGACACCTCTGAGTAATCATGCGCTTCAAAAAATGCCATAACATACTATGCAGAATTACATGTCCAGTTTGGCGACAATGTTCCTCCCATCTCATAAATCAAAAATTCATCCTCCTACACCACCTTAAAAGGTGACTAATATTTTGGTCACTGCTTTACTCTAACCTCGCCACTAATACGCAATGCTGCTTAGAGCGACTTCATCAGTTCCACCTCAGTTGACTGCTGATAGCGAGCCTCAGCTGTGAGAAGCCTTAGAATGAATAAAATACTTTAGAAAAATACTGTCACATATGAGGAGAAGAGGAAGTATAAAGACATTCCTATGCAGTACGAAGAGGTCAGTATGCATTTGAATTCTTATTCACTCACGTTAGTAGCATATGCGGTTAGTCCAATGAGTCGCTTCCGGTGAGCTTGCAATTCTGTTACCTCTTGCTGACATGTTTTACAGAAAAGAAAGTTCTTCAAGTGGGACAAAGATTCTTCTGCATGGCAAATTCTACATTTAGGGGCAGTTGATTCCCACAGTCCCTCTAAAGTAAGTCTGGAGGTTAGCTGCACTACAGCTGGTAATGTTCGAAAAGTAGCTGTGCAAGTTCACTGCATTCTGCAGTTCTTGAAGACTTTCCAACAACTTTAATCTACTTCTCATTACCCCCAGTGGGATGCAACAACCATGAGTGCTAGTCTCATGGTTTTTGCAGGAGTTCTTCTCAGTGGACTGCAGCTTTTGTGTTCAGAAACTCTTCAAGTTCCATTCATCTCCAGGCTCAGAAGGTAGGCTCTAAAGAAGGATTCATACCAAAATAGTCTGGAGACTGCAAAGTAATGGGTAGTTTATTTATGAGACTGCCTATAGCCTGGGACAATTTCATTCAGTGAGAGATTTAGGATCAGCTCAGAATGACTCTTCTCGCCTTTACTAAAGCCACTCGAACAGGGATATATAGGTTTATTTAAGGCTTACGTGTGGGGAGGTAGGGGGTTGTCTTTAGATCCTGCATGGGTTTTCAAAGCAGGAAAAGTGCATTATTTCATTAGCTGGTAACCCTTAAACAATCCCAAGCTGTTGTTAATGTGTCCCAATAAAACTGTGCACCACACTTTGTGAAACTAGTATCCAAAATAATGGAGAAGCTTTTATGTCAGAGACCATTCTCCCCATAAATTCCTCAATTGTTTGACGCTAGGACAGTTTGAGAGCTAGCAGTGGGCCCCTAGACAATTGCCTAGTACCAAACAACGTATTTTTTCAACATTCACAAACAGGAAGAGATCCCTTTGTGAGTGGCTTTCCACCACAACTTGGGAGTCTGTAATTTTTCAAAGATTTGCAGCCAGATTTGACTCACAGAGTATTGATGATACTTGTCATACTGATTTGGTATTTGTAAAGGCTGCCTACAGCACATCCTTTTAAAATACCAAATAGTCGAGGTTATTTGTGTTTGTATTCCAGCCATGTACAAATCAGGACAGTTTCGTAATAGTTGGAAGGGTGCCAATATCAAACCTGTTCTGAAAACAAAATAATAAAACATACACAAAAAATGATTGGCTCATTAGCTGGATAATGTATGACCAAAAGTCTACAAAAAAGTCCCACCCCTATACACGAAAGGCTGGAAGCAAATACTATTCCAATGAAAAGGATTGTTTAAAAGGAGGTAATTCAACTATAGACCACTACTTCAGACTATGATCAATGAGCCAAAATGCAAAAGAGATAATGGGTAATGTATTTTGCTCCTTCATAGACGTCCGCTCAGCTCTTGACCTAGTTAATCAGGGTGTTCTTTGGCAGAAGTTAGAGGGTATGAATATCCCAAGGGGCTTGCTGATGATTCTAAGAGAACTACATAGAAGCAATTTGGTAAGGGTGGATCTAGATAATTTAGAATCCTTATCAGGCAAAATCCCAATAGAGAATGGGCTTCGTCAAGGGTGTGTATTAGCTCCCACTCTGTTTGTCGTACCTAACAGACCTTCCTGAAACCCTGCTCAACATTCCCTGGGTATGATTTTTTTTTATAATTAGAATTGAAATTTGCATCTTGAAAGACTAAAAATCTGTACAACATCCACTATAGGTTGGCTTGAGGAATTTTACAGAGACATAAGGGGTCTTGTGTTTCACCCTGTTTTGACTGCTTACAAAGCAATGGTTTCTCCCCAAATGTTATACAGCGCAGAGGTACAGATTCTAAGGACAAACGTTGACCGGGACAAGACAGATGGGAGCTACTTGAAAAATCTTCTAGGCCTTCCTAAATGTGCAATGGTTCAAGCACTAAGTGTGGAAGTCAACTTCAATTTGTGGAACTGTATAGCAATGTATCTTACCATTTGTTTCTGGCACATTCAATTAAATACGCCCACACACAAAGTGTCAAGATGCTGCGTAAACAAAATGAACAGTGAATTGGAAAGGGGGGGTCCTAGAGCAGTAAGGGATCATTTGGCACAGATTAACACCTATTTTAATTTGGTTCATTTAAAATAGAGGATCCACCATGGATTCCACCTAAAAAGGAATTACACACCAGAGGTTCAGCAGAGGCTAGAGCCAGGGATATATGTTACCAGGCTTCGAACATATATACCACATATTTGAGAGCCTCATGGGAGGATCCATCAGTCTACCCATATTTTACAAAATTGTCCAATCCTTTAATGAGAAGTGCTCTGTTAAAATTCAGAACAAAATTAAATCAGTTATATTCACAAAAGAACAGATTTAATTCATTTTTAGATGACGAGGGAAAGAGAAGCTGTAGCCTCCAGGAGCAATTTACAAATTTACATTTATTGCTGGACTTACATTTTTTAGTGCAAAGGCATAGGATTTTAAAACCGGTATTAATTGAATTGTGGTATTACTGCTTGAATGGATGCAATCAGGCTCTTATATGCTTTGCAATTCCTAAATTTAATATGTGAGGTGGGTAGATTTTTAAGGATTTTAACTTTTTTTTATTTGTTTAATGCAATACAGTAGTGGAATGATTGTGAGGATTTAAAAAATACTATGGTCTTAACAAATGTGTTTTTACTATTACTTTTACTACTATTCAAATATCAAATAGGCAAGGGGTCGCAATGGCGTTGTAAGATTTGATAAAAGCTTGAATGCAAGAAAAGGATAATGAGTTGTAACCCTATGGGTAGATATAACGGCTTACAAAAATCTGTTGATCTGCTGTTTCTTCCTTGTAAAACAGGCCTCCTGCATGGGTGGGGTGCGGGTGCTGGGCGGAGGCCTTCTCGCATAAGCACAAGCCTAAACTAATTATATTTTTAGACATTTGGGATTATAGTTATCTTCTGAAAAAATCTATTTTAACTTTGTATCTGCTCAAAAGTTCATTTCCATTCAAATCTATCAACCCTTGGTTCCATGAAGCAGAATAGCAGGATAAACATGCCATGAAATGTAATGAAGTTAAAAGTGGACTCTACACAAGGCTTGAAATCAAGACATGCAAAAGAAGGTTACATAGAGCTCTTAAAGAACCTTTTATAAACTAATCGGTAAGTTTTACCAACATATCCCTTCACTAAAGGAGTGTCCCAATGTCAAAAGAAAGTTATTTTCATCACCCACACCATCAGTAATTGATATATCATCATAATAATAATAATAATAATTCCTACTAGTAAGGCACAAACATATCACCCCCTTAAGGGTTTCAAGGCGCTGGGGGCCGTCAGGGAGATTAAGTGAGCTATTGCCCAAAGTCACAGGATGCGGAGCTAAGCTGCCACCGGTGCCAGGGATCGAACTGTGACCCCTGGGGTTCAGAATCAGCCACTGCGCCACACCTTTCCCTCAGATATCACAACCATAATTCACCATCACTTCACTCTAGAGAAATTAAAAGGCAAGGAGAAATGCAACACATCATAGATTTCCTACTTGGTGCCTATACAGCATTAGGCCATAGACAGTGTTTAATTTTTAAATTGAAGAGTGCCGGTGCCCGAAGCTCTGCTCAGAAGCCCGCAACTGGTGCATTTAAACATTGGAGAAGCAGATATCAAGTCTGATAGTCTTAAATCCACCTCATGCCTCATTAATCCCCTACCAGACACTTCTTGGTCTTTTATCCAACTCTTGCAGGTTCCTGCTTCACCCTTTGTAATGGTTTATATGTCTTTCTCTTCCTGTGTCTTTTTGATTTGTGTGTTTCCCTAGCTTGCTCTCTGTAAATGTTTGATGAAGCACCTTCTCAAATTAGGCACTGTCCACAGCCATGATGTGGCTCTCAAGTGGTCTGGTTAAAAATGACTGGTGCTCTACTTAAGTGTCTCTTCTCCCCTTTAAAACCCCTGAAGCACCCACACAATAACGGGCAATGGAGGGAAAAGAAGCAACAATGCTTGTTACTGGGCCTTCATATGCACAATACTGAAGATAAATGGGGCCAGGATTCGCTTTGGACTTCATTGTGGGGAAACACACAAGGGGTGACTACGATTCTTGTCCAAAACACCACTTAATGCCTAGATGAGATTCATGATTAACAGGCCGCAAAAAGCCTTGTGGGGGCAAACTTCCGAAGCCCACTTTAACGTCACGAAAAGAGCCGACTTTTGTTGTAAAATGGAAAGCAGCTGTAATATACTCCGTCAAAGCTGTAGTCCTGCAGGCAGGAGTACTGGACTGGACTGGACACAGTTTCATGTCAGTACTAAACTCTGTCATGTTAGTAAAATTAATTCCACAGCGAAAGCATATAACATCATAAACAGAGAGAAAGAAATGCAGATTTGGTTACTGAAGTGAGATACAAATGGCCAGTCCGTTTAATCCACCTGTTGATTCCCACACATCACACCAGTAGAGCAGACCGTGCACTTATGAGTACTTGGCAAAGGCCTATGTTGGCCTTTGCAAAAGGTGCAAATTACGCTGCTCTGATTCCAAGCTGAGGGAGGCATTATGTTGACGTTAAATTAAAAGCAGATGTGTCTGCTTATAACCAACACTCGGCTAGAGAGCAATACACGTAAATTGTACAGGGATGCCAAACGTGACAAGGAGAGGTAAAAGAAAGCTTGCGCCAACAAGAGAGTGGGTGTGTGGATACAGACTGTGAGAATGGATGGGATGGAATAGGAAGAGAAGGGCTTCAGGAAAAAAAGAGAAAAATATAGTGACCTGCATACCAAGGGTTAGTGTCATTAGTAGTTGATGCACTTGTTTCACATCCATTTTAACACAAAAAAACGAATAATGGGAAAACTGGCTTGACCGAGCTAGTGAAAGTGCCGATGAATAGAGCCATTACTAGCCAGAAGTTTCCGCACAGCAGCCAGCGCGCCTCCTTCTGTGAAGCACACACACAGCTCTGTCATTAGCTCTGCTCTTCAATCTGAGGGGACATTCACGAGCTCGAACCGAAAGGGTGGGGGTCAAAAACAAGAACAAAGTTCTTTCTGCTTGGGGGTGCTTGAGTGGTGGGGGCGGCGGTCTGCATACGCCAAAGCAAAAGAAACAAGGGCGGTAGGGGGGGGTAGCCGACCGAGGGGAGGTCTTTCCCCCTTCCCCCGGGCAGTTTGGGAGGGTAGGGGGGCAGCCTCCATTTCGTGATTTGGGCTTCAAATTTGTAGCCCAAGTGTAGCCCAAGAATAAGGGCAGTGTGCGCCTTCTCCCAGCCACAATTTTAGGTTTGGTGACCTGGTGGCTTGGAGCGGGTGCTGTAGCGTAGGATTTTTGTTTTCTATAGATAATTAGGAACGCGATTGTAGCTTACCTGGGCGTGATGGAGGATTACAGGGTGCTGGAGGCTTTGCGGCTACTCAGTGAGGCCGGACACATGGACCTCGTGATTCCAGAGGCCTCTGAGCCGGCACGCCCGATGAGGCAGGCGTCTGCTGGTGTGGCCTGTACTGTTGCAGTGTTTACTTCGCCGAAAAGGCAGAAAATCGTGGTGGTAAGTGGGCGGGCTGCTCCTATGCAAGGAGAGCAGCCCCGGGTAAGGCAGGTATGGGGGTAGTGCGGGAGGGTGATGAGGCCCTTAGGGCGTGGGGCAGGGCCGTGGCAAAGCGCTGCGGGGCGCTTCGCCCCAGAGCAAGGATCGCGCCAGGAAGGCGGCGCCCACCCCGGGCCGGGGAAGTCAAATCCGGCGGCCGGGGTGGTTCTGAAGACACGCCCCACTCCCGCAGAGAGCCGGAAGGGGAGCGGGGACGGGGTCATATTGGGGAGAGTGAGGGAAAGCGTTGGGTGCCAGGAGCCAGGGAGCTCTGCCTTGGCTGCCACAGTGTTACAGATGGAAGGCACCGCTCCCTCTCGTGACCAGAAAGTGTGCTGGGGGCGTCGCCATAGTGGCAAGAGCAGTGGGAAGGCTTTCTTCGCCCCGGAGCCTGCAAGGTTTTGTCAGGCTGCCAGGGAACTACAAAGGGAGGGATTAGCTCACATGGGGAGCCAGAAGGGGGCGGGAGGCGGGGACCGTGGGTAATGCAAGAGCAGGACCCCGTGGCTGAGGCTCCTGAGCTGTGTCAAGCAGATGGGCAGGTCACAGGAGCGTATGGGGGGGGCAGTCAGTGGGGGAGGTATGGAGCCCACCATGGGAGTTGGAGGGAGGAAGCCCTTTGCTAATATCTGATGAAGGGGAAAGGGATCTAGAGGCAAGTCCCATGCTGGTGTACTGCGGGCGGAGAGTAGGGACGGGTCTGCTGGAATGACAGGGTCAGTAACCTGGGAAGGAGAGAGGGGCACTAGGTGTGTGTGGGAGGGTGCAGCTAGTCCGGAGGACGAAGTTCTTGGGGAGTCAGGCCTGGGAAGGGCTGGATATTTTTTCTGCGTGGAACGAGGAGGTGCAGGGCTTGGACAGGGTGGGTCAGTTGGATGCGTATTGGTCAAGGGGGGGTTCCCTATCCAAGTGCATGCCGCCAGGGTCGTCAGTCGGGGCTACAGGGCAAGTGTTTGGGAAGGGGCTGGATATGTTGGAGTGGAGGGGGAGGAGGAACGTGAGAGGAGCAGCACAGCTTGGCAAACTCAGGGCTGGGAGCGGTCCATGGACACCGAGGTGATGTGAGGGTGGAGCCTCAAGCGGCGGGCCCGGCACCAGCGGTGGAACCAGTCGCAGCCAGCAGACGAAGGTCCAGAACCACCTCACTGGCCGCAACACCCGGTGGGTCCATGTGGACCGCTGGAACGTCAAAGAACTTTAGTAAATGGGCAACAGTGCCAGTTGAGTACCGGCGTGTACAGTCGGCTCCACCACAGGAAGGGAACACAGGGTCCGGTAGGGCCCTTAGGAAAGATTTGATGTAAGAATGGCCCAATGTTGGGGGGCATGAGGAACAAGATTACGATGAAGAAAGCCAAGAGGAAGGCGAACTGAGGGAGGAGGAGGATCAAGAGGGGGGCAATTTCAAGTTTTGCCTAGTGTGTTGCAGGCACTGGCAGAGAAGCCGCAGAGGGCACAGGGGCTCGCGGCGAGGACATCTGGAGTTAGCGGGCCATTGGCGAGGCGGAGTGCAATGGTACGGGCATCCTCCTTGGAACCAGGTAAGGCAAAAAGCGTGTGGGAGAAACCCGTAATGGTGTCGGTGGGGATAGAAGGGGATGAGGGTCAGGGGGAGGAGAAGGGATGGTTGAGGAAGAGAAAGTATGTTGTGGACATTGGGGTGGGGACGAAAGACAAGGACTACGAAATCAACACTAAAAAAGTGAGTGGAACTAATACAGACAAAGCGACGGAAGAAGGGGACAAGAAGAGGGATAATAAAGAGGGCCTGGAGAGTAAAGAGTTAAAGATTAAAAAACTTCCTTGTATGGGATTGACAAAACCCCTGGGTGCCCACTTAATGCTAACAACGAAAGAGCGCATATGGAAAAGGGAAAATGTGGAAATGCTCAAACTCTTGCATAAGGAGGTGAGGTCCAAGGAGGGGTGAAGGGAAGAAGAATACAAGCTTTAAAAAGTACTTTTGACGATAGAGAATTGGACAGCAGTGTTTTTGATTTATGCAAGTGTCTATGGCGAAAAGTACCCGGAGCGCTGCGTAGCGTTATTTAAGTGCATGGACGTGATCAGAAAGGTGCAAATCACGGGAGGATACTCATGGGCACAATACAACGAGGAGTTTAGAGCACGAATGGCATGGCACCCAGAAGCGAAATGGGGAGAACTAGACACGGATCTGTGGCAGCACACAATGGGGGCAGTAAAAGGGGGCAAGACGATATTTACGGCCAGTGGCTTGCCTATTATATATCGGCCTTTCCAGGGGAAACCCACCCAGGGAGGGGTGGGGGGGCACAGGAAATATTCAGTCGGGAGCAGAGGGGCATGCTTTGACTTTAATAAAGGCCTTTGCACGCTGGAATTTTGTAGGTTTCGGCACAAGTGCTCGAAATGCGGAGGCCTTCAGGCATTGGTCAACTGTTTTGGGCGATACCAGCAGGGAGGCCAGCAATGGCATGAAGCAGGGAGCAATGCAGGAGGACAACAGCAGCAGTTTGCAGGCACGAAGGGTGGTAAGGGCCCCCAGGGTCCCGGGCCGAAAGGCTCCTACGCCGGTTAGACTTGAGAAGGTCAAAGATGGGTTACAGGGGTACGAGAACCAGGGAGCAGCACAGGTGTTGAGGGAGGGGTTCAGATGGGGGCCAAGACAGAGAAGATGGACAGATAACTTGAAATAAGCGACAGAACACAGATAGCTAGTTTGAGACAAATTGAATAAGGAGGTCCAAGAGGGGAGAATGGCAGAGCCTTTTGACGACTGGCCCACGGAGAACTTGATTGTTTCTCCAATAGGAGTGGTGCACAAAAAAAAATTGGGGCAATACAGGCTAATCCAACACTTGTCTTGGCAGGAAGGGAATTCAGTCAATGGTTTAATTGATGAGGAGGCAGCTTCAGTATCTTACTCTTCAGTTGAAGTGGTAGTGATGGTGGGCGCAACTGCACTAATGGCAAAATGCGATATCAAGTCGGAATTTTGGTTGCTTCCAGTCCATCCAGAAGATTGGGATCTTCTGGGTATCCATTTAGAAGGTAAATGGTACATGGACAAAGCATTGCTGATGGGACGTTCTATGTCATGCATATTTGAGTGCTTCAGCACGTTTTTACAGTGGCTATTTACGTGGCACGAAGTTCATCAACTAGTAAAGCATTTCCTGGATGAGTTCTTCTTTGTCGGTTCTCCGGGCTCCGTGGAATGCCAGGCAGCACCAGACAATTTCCATGAGCTAACAGAGGAGCTGGAAGTGCCTTTGGCACCAGAAAAGAGACAATGGGCCAGAGCACAGCTCTTTCCTTTTTGGGCATAGAAATTGATTCAAGGGCAAAGGGGCGCTTGCCCGAGGAGAAAAAGAGGAAAATGTTGGCTCTGTTACATAGTAGGTTATCCAAAGAAAGTCACGGTCAAAGACATACAGGTGCTGTTGGGGCATCTCAACTTTGTGTGTATAGTAGTGAGGACAGGGAGGACTTTTTGCTGAAGATAAGGACGTGAATTGCCTGGACAACACTTACCTCACCACCAAGTGCGCCTTTCAGCCGGGTTGAAGGAGGATTTGAGAATGTGGACTGTTTTCTTACAGACGTTTAACTGAGTTCCATTGGCAAGGGACGAAGACATGACATGGGACGTCCACATTTTTTCTGATGCGGCTGGCAGTGAGGGCTTTGGCCTACATTGGCAAGGAAAGTGGTGCGAGGAGCAGTGGCCGCCTCTCTGGAAAGAGGGGGGCAGAGGCATATCCTTCTTGGAATTCTTTACCCTGGTGTTAGCAATCACGCTTAAGGGGGGAGGAGCTAGCTCACAAGAAAGTCCTGTTTAGAGTAGACAAATTGGCGGTGGTCGAAATTGTAAATAAACAGTCGGCAAGGGACGAACAGGTATTGAAATTGCTGAGGGTCTTCGTGTTGGGGTGCCTGAGACATGGCATTGCTTTCAGGGCATTCTCGTACATGTGAGGAGTGTGTCTAGCACGCAGCTATCCAGAGGGTGTAAACATGGCACTAGAAGAGTCAGCTTGCGTAGGGCCCATGCAAGATGTGCCAGAGACCGGAGGACTGCTCCTGCCATGACTGCCACACACTGCTGCAGCAAGAAAGATGACAGCAGCACTGATGCAGATGTTTCAACTACCAGGAACCAGTCTCCACCTAGACGTCTCCTGGGAGAGAAGTGGTCCACACTGTCTGTTGAAGCCTAAGACACAGGCACAGTAGGGCACAGGGTCTTTGGAAGTTTAAGTGCAGATACAGAAGGTGTTAACTGACAAAAACGACTAGCTGAAATCTTAGAACTTATGAATGAAAGAGTATCCGACATTACATTGTCATTACTAAAAAACACAAGTAGACGTGTTATTGTGTATTGCCTGCTTCACAATTTAATAAATGAAGTGCATCACTGCAGGAAAATCAATGGCAGACTCTGTGCTATAGAGGGCACAGTCTCCATGGGAACTGTGGCTCAGCTTCTACACTGGCCAAGGGGGAGATTCCACAGAGGGAAACATTTTTCATTAACAAAGCTTAAGCGCAAATTTTCGAGCTCGGCATGAGCAGCAAGGTGGTGGAACTGGGAAAATGTAGGCGGTCTAATCTGTAACACCAACCAAATGACAGTACAGTTAAAGAAATACAGAACTTCAAAGTTCACACCACATCGTCTGCGTGCCGATGATGCCAGATCAAGTGGCACATTATACAGGAGCAACAATGAAGCACATTTTAAAATCCACCCAACATTTGTCTACTTTCTGGAGACAAAGCCAGTCTTCGTGAGATGTCAAGAGTATGCAGCAAAAAGGAGACCTAGCTTGGCAGTTCAGGCTGGACTGTTCCCATGGGGAGCAGGGTCAAGACTGATTTGCATATGGCTGGGTCCAAACTGGGGTGGCATGGTGAGCAAACAAACGATGGATTTACCCAGATCCGTGACTGAGGGTGAATGTTTGACAATGTTCAACATTCCATTCACAATCACTTTGTGTTGCCACTACTACCACTCACATGAGCTGCAAGCACACATTGTTTATGGGAGTACGTTGGTAGGGTTCTTTGTGAAGAATTGTGATAATTATGTCTTGGTGAAAGATAAGTCACATATAGAGCACCTTTTATTGGGTGAAATGCATTGTTGGTTGGGCTTTATCATTTACACTCCACACTGGTATAGGTTATTAATAATTCGGGTAAAGTCCGAGCTTTATAAAAATGCATAAATAAATAAATTATTACAGTCTCAATTGTGCCAAGCAACTCTGAATTCCAGCATAGTAGTCAAGAGGAAGGAATGTCTCCCTCCAAGTGCTAGTACTTCGAAGCCCCTACACAGCTGAGTAGTCATGACAACGCCGATAATCTCTGATCCCATTAAGACATATAGAACTGGAAAGAGTGGATCATGCTGATTGGACCTCACTTTACCAATTTTGTTAGTCCTCTGGGATGGCACATGTCGAGTTTTATTCTTTTTCTTTTTTGTAGCTTTCGTGGAATTATTGACTGCAAAATGTGAAACCTGCTAGCCAGTTACTACTTTGCCCACTTTCTTAGCTCTTCATGTTATCACATTTCCGATTGGTCTTCGGTGCATGGCCTCAGGATAGCCATCACTGATTTATGCTAACCCCAGGTACAGTTACTCCCAATTGGTGAAGTCTCTCCATCACACTATGCAGAACTCAACGTACCACAACATGGCTTCACGTTCAATGAACAAGTGCAGTAAGGGCACAAAAATAGTGTTCCTCAATTGTGGGACTCCCACAAAACTGAGCCTGGAATTTCTTGCGGGCTATAAGTAGGGATGCGAGGAGTATTTGCTGCTGGCATTTTTCCATATACAAATGTTTTTCCACTTTTCACCTCTGTGGATGAAACAACTACCAAACTAGTGTGAAAGGAAAGTCTACTGCATAGATCCTATTTTCTTGTTCTACGGTGTGCTCAAATGAGCACTGCTTCTAAGCAGAAAAACTAAATTCCCTTTCATCAGGTCGCTTTCAAAGTGTCTGCTGATCACTTGTGCAGCAATCATACTGCCGAGCACAGTGTAGGGGAGCTGAACATAAGAGAAGGTGATGGGAAGGGCAACAGTCATGCCAGCTTCACTGCACATTCCTTGCTGTTTCACTTTGTTACACTGTGTGCCCTTCCCGCATTTCCGATTTACCTCCCAAGCTTCATTCAAAAGGGTCTTCTGTCTGAAGCCCCATTCTCCTCATCACTGTCATCCGAGCCGCTTCTCTCCTGCTGCCTGTGAGAGTGTTTATTTGCTGACAACATGCTTTAGCAGCTGGACCGTGACTATTTTATTGTGGGAAAAACACACACTTTCAATTCTCAGCATTTTTGTTAAATCAAATAAGGACTGTGCAGCTCTCTTGGCTGTTTCCCTTTTTGAATGACAGTGCTCCTTTACCGTTTTGGAGGTAGCTTTCCTGTTGCATTGTGGCCCTTCCTGTCCTGCCCGCACCTGTAATGCAACATTTTTCATTGAGCTTAGGCCACAGATTGTTTATGTCATTTGAATGCAACCAAAAATGTGCACTCATGAAGCATCTATTCGAAGCCTGTTTTAGTCAGCACAAGATGAGTAGCCTGAGGCCCTGTTTGTCAAGCTCAAACCTACAATTACTGCAAAGGAAAATCACTGCCATGGGGTGCGAGTTACCTGGATCTGTTGACTCATGCATTGCTGGGGGCCGCCTGGGGGTGGGGGATGGGGACTACAACCCCAAGCTATCACTTCGCCTGCAGGTGCCACCCTGCTCCAGCTGTCTTTGCACTTTAAAGCGCCAATGCTAACCCGCAGAGGGAGGCACACCTGCATTGCTGGGAGGACTACAAGCCCCAGCTAGCACTGCGCCTGAAGGCCCTCCCCTGAACCAGCTGCCTTTGCACTTTTAAGATCCAACACTAACCCGCAGTGCTGGACACGCCTGGGCGTAGACCAGGCCAAGAGCGGGCCAGTCTGCTTCCCTCCACGGCCGGTCAAGACTGGACCAGGCCCCCTCTCTAACAAATGCTCCTCAAACTTTTAAGACTGTAAAATCCGCTGAGTACAGAATGGGAAAATGCCAGGCTACCACCGGAGAGGATACAGCTGGACATAAATCTATCTAAAGGGATCTAAATCCCGGCAGGGTAAGTCAAGCGTCTTACTTTTTTTTTCCTCTGCGGGTGCCCTGAAGGATGAAATCACTAACATGGCCGACGTTCTTGGTCGGATGATTCTTATCCCTCTCAGGTTCCCAGTATCTCTGACACCCTTTTTTCTCCCAGCAGTTGACAACGCTGTGTCAGGAACTGCTCCTATTGTTTGCGCTACCTCTCTTAGTGGTGTAGCAGATGCACACTCTATTGAAGCACAAGTGTAGGTGATGGCACATCAGCCACCTGAGGGTGTGGGCTCTCCTGGGAGCATCTTAGGGGCAGATTTAGAGGCAGACCCCGGCACGCATGCCCGTAAAAGGAAAAAAAGCGAAATGCCAGCAGCAGGAGGTCTTCCTCCTGGAAATCCATCCCCTAATGAGGATGGACCTCAACCTCATTGGAATCACTCAATAATAGCATGATTCAAGGCTCTATGGACATTTTTCTTGTCAAACGGAACACACTGATTTAGGGCTTACTTAATCCTTTGGAGCAATGCTTGGAAGATCACAAGCAGGCTTTGAAAGACCTGAAAAGGGGCACTCTTATGTCTCCCTCCCCTCCTCAAGGTGGATTAGTTCCTGCTGAGCCTGGACTGGCGAGCCTCCCTACTAATAATATCCAGGGAAGGGGAACCGCCAGGAGCACTAGATCAGATGGATGCTTTGGCTAGGCATAAGAACTTGCACTTAAGGGCGATGACTCTCCCTTGCATACCGTCCCTCATTGCTCCTGTTAATCCTGGATGTGCCTAACCTAGGACAGAGTAAGTGCAGTTATGTCAGCGACTTGCCTCCTGCTGCGACTCCTTACATAATGGTGCTTAGGGTACTTAGCTCCGCTGCCCAGTGGAACGAGCAGGTCTTTTGACCAGTTAAAAAACAAAGTGACTCTCTGGATTGATTCACATTTCAATCTTGGCCCTCACATTCACGGGAGTATAAATATGGTGAGAAGAGTGAGTTTCCTGGGGAAAGACATGTAAGCTTATGAGGGGGGTTTCTTTGGTGGTCAATTTCAATTGCCTAACGGAAGCTGCTTGAGTACTGGCAGTTGTCAGTTATTTCAGATTCGGCAAACCATCTTCAATCCAGGCACTCCCGCTGGGCTATTTCTATAGGTCGGAGGTCGTTTGTCCTGCACCTTGGCTACAAGTGGGTCAATTGGGTTGCTCTCCGTCCATGCAGTTCCCCCTACCATCGCCACTGGAATATGCTAATCGCTTTGCCCCCCCTGAGCACTCAGGAATCCTGTGAGTGACTGGAATCTCTCGCTTAGTCGCTGACTCGTGCCATTCCCCTGGTGATAGTCCTTCAAACCCTTCTCTGGCAGGGTCTCTAGCAACATCAACAATATGGATTTAGGGAGCTGGAACATAGTCAGACTTGCCTCCAAATTTAATGACCCAAACTGGAATTTATAAATCAAGAGGTTTAACATGGTATGCCTACAAGACTCATGGGAGGCTTCAAATCGCTTCTTTTTGGAGGGATACAAAGCTCAGTACATCCTGGCTGTTGAATCCGCTCCTGCAGGGCCACAGGGGTCCTGATGATTTATGTCTCGCTGGTAGTGAATGGATGTGTTATTGAACTTACCTCAGGTTCACCAGTGTTACACGTTTTAAGGATGATACTGCCTGGTTACCCTACCTTCTACCAACTGCATTTGTATAACTCGAACTCAGGGTCACAGAACATATTCAACATTCAATACTTGGGCTCTTGTGTGGACTTCTTATCTGTTAAAGGGAATGGCTTGTCGAATTTAAATATTGCTGGTGATTTTAATATACATCTATGTGAGAGCCCTCTTGTTAATACAAGCAAACATGTTTTCAGTAGGATTTAGAATAATCTGCATATGGAACACTCAAGAGAAGGTACAGAGTTAAATAACATCTTGCACACTGATAACTTAGTCTTTACTCTGGATAAGATGGTTAAATCTCCAGCCTCACAAATTATCCCCACTTTAACAGGTAGGGGTTGTTCTATCATTATAGATTTTATCTTTGTCTAGACTGCTCTTCTTTTATCGTTCTCTACTTTTAACACCACATAGTGGTATTAGTGGTCACAATCCTGTTTCCCTTACTCTGCAGTGCCAGCAGCCAATTTTATCTAGAGCAAGGAAAATAGCAGGCACCTTCCGTCCAACTGGTCAGGGAAGGTGCATAAGGTTGGAAATGGTGGAGCAGGACCGTTTTCTTTATACCCTATTTAACCGCTGTGTGCAGGATACTGACAATTGCTTAGATTTGTCCATTAGTGACCAAGCTATCCTAGCAGTTTTTCAGAACATCTCTAAAAAGTTATCTGTGAGTGCTCTTACTCCAACCAGGTTCTAATCAAACTCCTTCTGCCCCTAAAGAGTGCATTAAAAGCCAACCCCAGGGATAGAGAGCTAATTTCCAACTATTGTTTGAATTACAAGACTGAGCTGAAAAGGGGCAAAGACACCTTGAGGGAACAATTTTTGGACAACCTTGCACAAGCGAGTATGTTGAAGAGAAGTTCTGCATTCTGGCGTATTATCAATCAAGCATGTTTCGCCCAGGCTAATGATGCAGCTTTATTTGTGGGTTTCCCATTTTGAAGGAATATATAATGAATTGCCCCACGTGGAGGCAGATGTGCCACAGACACCCTCTTACGGTAGGTCGAACTTGGTATCCAACCTAGAGGAATTCACTCAGGGTATTCTAGGGCTTACAAGTAACAGGGCCCCTGGACCTGATGGCATCCCTCAGACCTGCATCTTAGCATTCTCGCAGTCTGGGGTCCTGTTTTGACTCAGACCTTAAATGCAGCAGTCAGGGAGGGCCTCCACTCTTCTTGGCCCACTTCAGTTCTAGATCCCATTTTCAAAATGGAGGTAAGGATAACCCACAATGTTATAGACCTATATCCTTATTGATCCTGTCGTAAAGGTATTTGGGCTGTTGGCAAGGTTAAGTTGGGCAGAGGAAAATAATATATCAAACCTGCAATACAGGTTAAGGCCAGAGATGTCCACCTCTGACCAGTGCCTGAACCAGTTGCCTGCCACGAATGTCTCCACCTGGCCTTTAGGGACCTTATGTCTGCTTTCAATAGGGTTAATCGGCACAAGTTGCAGATTACCCTATGAGGGATGGGGGTGGATCCAAATAATTGTTGAACGGGATCACCAAGCTCACACCACAGCGTCAGTCAGTTACTTTAGCCAGACAGCCATCACAGATAATTTCAAAGTCAGCAGAGGGGTGCACCAAGTGTGCATATTGGCCCCTATTTTATTTTGTCTTCACATCAACGGCCTTGAAGAGGCCCTACTGGCTATAGGAGCCGACTATCCACAGTTAGGATCTTGTTCGCTTTCTGTCTTACTTTATGTGGACGATGTGGCACTGATGGCAAGGACTGCTTGGGGTCTACAAACTCTTTTGAATACCTTTGTAGCCTTTGTGGGATTGACTGCTAAGTTTAGCTTTTCAATAAAGTACTTTGGATGGTGGTGGGCCCAAGCTCGACCAAGAAGCAAATCTTTAGAACTTGTAATCAAGCAAATTCCAGGTTCAAGGCTTTCCCATATTTAGGGGTCATGTTTGATTCCTAGCGAAACTGGAAACCTCTAGTGGCTGATAAAAACGAGGACTTTGCCAGATCAGCTTATAGCTGTGCATCAAAACTTGACAGAAAACCCCTTAGGACCCTGGTGAAGATTTACCAAGTTTAGTGTATCTCCAGGGACTCATATGGTAGTGATATCTAGAGCTATGATAACCATCAGATCGCTGAAAACAACTTTTTGAGGCGGTTACTTTGTGTTCCTCAAAGCACCTCCTCCTTGTGTGTCCATGAAGAGCTGGTTATTGACTATGTGAGTTAGCCCTCCACCCCATGTTGGGTTGGATTATCCTGTGGATAAAGGAGGAACAGATTGATTTTAAAGGTGTGTCTCTCTCCTCATTGTGTTCTTAAAATTCCATGGATCAAACACATTAATGATTCCTTTTTTCTATTGGAGAGGGGGGAGTGGTTTAAAATTCCAGAGAACATGCGTACCTCTGACAAAGTGGGTGAAGGATCATTTTTTGTGAGGCGATCTATGTATAGAGAAGAAAGTGAACTAGCAAAACCCAAGTTTTAGAGATATAGATTGCTGAAAACGATCCAGACCATGGACCTTTATCTTGCTCTAGTTAAAAATAATAGAGGCCATTTTCTGCTCACCAGGTTTAGACAAAATCTTTTTCATCTGTTGTTCCCCAAAGGATGCTTTGAGCCTGGGTCTATGGGGGTCTTGCAGCTGTGACAATTTGTCTTCGCAGGACACACTACACTTCGTGAAGTTTTACACATTTTTTACTGAACCTATAAGAGCTTTTATCATACCATTTTTGAAGGACTAGAGATTCTCTCAAGTTTTTCCTGCACTTAGATTCTTACAGATGTTGTCTGATGAATTCCCAATTTTCGGTGACCTGGGGAGGGTGGCATCTCCCGTACATTGATCAACAATACCCCCACTTCCTTGGAACGACTACGGGCTCAGTGGGAAGGTTGGGTAGGCAACTTAGACGAGGGGGAATGACTCGACGCCCTTATGGCCACCAGGACGGTCACGACTTCTGCTAGACTGCACTTAGTGCAACTATATTATTTACATGATGCATATCTCACCCCGATGCGCCTTCACCAGGCAGGACTTTGCCCAGACTCTGCTTGTGCCAGGTGCGGTCACAATCCTGCTGATTTCTTCCATGTGGTGTGGGTATGTCCCCACTTGGAGCGGTTCTGGGGGGAGATTGAGGAGGAACTCACCGAAGTTTTGGGGTGGGAGGTCCCCCATGACCCAATACATGCGCTCCTGGGTATCACTGATGGGCTGGATGGGTCATGGAACGAAAAACTGTTTTACACTTCGGCAATGGTAGTTACGAAAAGAGACATTGCATCCTCCTGGAAGCTCTCCGAACCTCCGTGCGCTGGACGCTGGAGGACTGGGGTGGATTGGTGTGCCACGCAGGAGGTTATGTACGAAGCTCGTGGGTGTCCTACGAAATACCGTAGGGTTTTGGGGAAATGGCTGGGGGAGGTGGATTAGTCATAACAGGATCGCCCAACTTTATATTCCCATGTGTTTATCCCTGTTCTTGCTAATGCTTGTAAATCTTGAGGTACTGTTTTTCTTTTTTAAGTCCTGGAATTTTAAGGTGTTGGACTGTAATACTGGTGTATGTTCTTTATTTTGTTATTCAATAAACAAAAAATTGCTTATCAAAAAAAATCTGCAAAGTTCCATCTTCTGAGAACCAAGCACCCCATTGTAGCACTTGACTATCACAAGGTAGTGGAACAGAGGTCTAAAACCTACTCTGGGGAGTTGGCAAGGGCCAGTTTCTCAATCCGCAGGCACTTAACAAGCAACTCCTAATAAATCAATTTACAGTCACTGCTGATAAAAAAAGAACCAGACTTTATAATGCATATTACTCAGTACTATGCATTAATTCACAAATCTAGATATGTTGGTAGGTGGAAATATCTATCTTTAATGATAGATACACTTCCAACAGATTATTTATTTATTTATTTACTGACATTTTTAGAGCGCGAACGAATACCCGTAGGCGTCTCGGCGCTAGACTTGCAACAATGTCCCTCCCCAGCGACTAAAAGCTCATCCAGATAGGTGATCTATGTTATTGGTTGAATAACCACATCTTCAGTCTTTTCCGAAACTGCAAGAGTGAGGAGCTGGCTTTTATGTGATGTGGCAATGTATTCCAGATTTTAGGAGCCGCCACCCCAAAGCGGCGGTCGCCCCAAGAGACTGTTCTGGAACGTGGGACCACTAGTTGATTCAGGGATGTAGATCGAAGCTGCCTGACCGGTTTATAAGGAATTAACTGGTCTTTAAAGAAACGTGGTCCTTGATCCTGCAGTACTTTATAAACTGTGCACAAGGATTTGAATTTAATCCTATTTTGGACGGTCAACCAATGGTAAGTCCTTAAGGTGTCTGAAATAGGTGCAAATTTAGGCATTCTGGACAACAGACGTGCCGCCGCGTTCTGTATAGTCTGGAGCTTCTTTGTGACTCGAGATTGTGCGTGAAGCAGGAGTCCATTACAATAGACTAGTGATGTTAAAACCAGAGAAGTGACCAGAGTCTTGGCGGCCGTGTCCGGCAGAAAAGGAATGATTTTTCTTATCATTCTAAGTTTAAAATGAGCAGAGGCTGCTACCTTATTTGCATGTGCCATGAAATTGAGCTGGTCATCGAAGGTAACTCCTAAGTTTCTGACCTTAGAGGTAGGGCATGGGGGGGTGCCAAAAGCTGATGGCCACCAGGTTGCGGACCAGGCTGGCGAGAGAGTACCAAAAATGACCACCTCCGTTTTATCGGAATTGAGCTTTAGGCAGTTTCTCGCCATCCACTCACCAATAGCAATCATTCCATTTTGAAACCGTTCTGCTACCTCCTGCCCATTATCCTTGATGGCCAACACCAATTGCGTGTCATCTGCGTATGAGGTTAGGCTCATCCCGTATGCTTTGATGACACTAGCACGGTCCGACACATATATGTTAAATAGTGGCGGACTTAGGGATGAGCCTTGGGGAACCCCCCCACGGTAATGACAGTTTGGCCGATTGGTATGGCCCTAATGTGACCGCCTGTGTTCTGTTGGCCAGGAAGGAAGCAAGCAGGTCTCTCGCTGTAAGCTGAACCCCCATCATTCCGACACGGTCGACCAAGATCTTGTGGTCTCATAGTGAGCCCTGAGCCATATAACCACACACCCATACATACGCTAGACACAAAATAACGAGGGGGAAAAACTGGTTTGGTCAGCCACCCTGTTGCAACATTAAATAAAAGCAGAATTATGCCATACTCTATGCAACACAATTAAAATCACAAAGGATGGCACCACCTCACAATGACCATTTCACATAGACACTCATTAGGGCATGTAATGACTCGCTGTAGAGAATGTCAATAAAGAATTTTGAAGCATTTCAATGACCTTTAAAACATATAATGGTTCACTGCCAACTTTGTGATTTTCAACAACTCATTTCAACGATCTTCATTAATACATATACTGACAATGTTAACTCTGCTATTGGCAATAAAGGATTACAACTTCAATATAATGTGTGTATAAATGTTTTTTCTATGGTGTAAGTGCAGCTTTAGAAACAACCCACAGGGGCCCTTACACTATTTAGTCTTTCAGCAAAGGCCCAAGCTTCTGGAGTACTTAATATGAGATGTCGCCCAGGGCCATTAATATATAGTTCTGGGAGACATTCAAAAATATGTTGTGGGGCATCCTGTGGGGACTGCCACAGACCTCAGGGGCACCCAAACCCTCTGATGCAAGTTATTCTAGCCCTTTGGAAGATCTTATGGGGTGCTCTAGGCCCAGCTGACTGTGCCACGTGAGCTTATGTGACGTATTGGCCCGCAGCAGTGTTCTTTTCATTTTTTTTTTTTAATATGATAATGAATGCAGCCCCACTGAGTCTTTGTTTTTTAAAGGACAAGAAGGTCTTTCACATGGGTTGGTCCCTGGGACCACAAGGGAAGCCCACTCCCGTACCCACAACTAATTTCAATCACCACAATCTTTCCTTCCTTGAAAGTCATGCCTTGCAATCTACCAATAAGTAATCTCATCTAGTGCCTCTCCATGAACTCACATAGCCCCTTTGCAAGGCCTCACCAATGAACACACCTAAGTCCTATTAATTTAATCTACTACAAAAAACTGAGTGAGCGAATGGAATTATTTGCTTGAGAGTAAATGACTAATCTTTATAACCAAAAATAAACGATGACACTGAATTAACCACTAACCTTGGCTTCTGGGGCAGCAGGTTGCCCAACCTAAAGCACGTCAAGACCTCTTATGGGGTAGTAAGTGCTACATGAATTCATGTAGTAAGTGTTACATGAATTCAATCCCAATACAATAAATAAACATATACTCAATATTCCTCTTTTTATCAGGCCCAGTCTCTGTTTTTAACATCTTCAGCTGATACATACTCCTCCATGGCCATATTGCTTCCATTCTCTGTTAGGCTGCTTTTCCTCCTGCTTTTGTCAATCTGGTGAATCCCCCCGCGGCCTCTACTATTCTTAATTTAATTTACTAAATCGGGGCCAAAGATGGTTGACTAATTCTTCAAAACAGAGACCAATAAGTTCGATGGAACAAAATTCTAAAATAAATGTAACTTTCCAAAGGTCTGTCCAAAATAAGAAGCTGCCTTAAATTCACACTGTGAAAATCGCATCAAATCTGTGTCATTGCTGAATCTTTCCTCATCGTTCAAGAATGTTCGACCTTGCTCAAAATAGTTTTCCTCCAAAACTTTGCTCCTACCAGTGCACAGCAATTGGGAGTCACCTGATTGGTGGAGGTTAGTCAAACACTGGATTATTATTCCTATAATGTCATGCTTTAGCTTTTCCAATAATTTGTAATTACATTTAAAGCTTGAGACATTTCATCAGTAACCTCTGCATTTTCCTGGAATGGTCACATGAAAGTGCTTTCTACAGGGGTCAGAATTCATAATCTGCAAGAGTAATGTTCTTTAATTAAACACATACAACTTGGAAAAAATTAAGCCATAAATAGCAAAATTTAAAGGAAGGGCAAGCAACCACACTTAATGCCTGCGCATGAAGGCACTATCTTGAGAGGAGTGTGCAGCAACGGAGGTCTTGGCCAAAGACGTAATCTTTTGAATACTGATCAAATCTCAGGTGGTGGGGGTAATAAGTTTCATGGTAGGGGCACAGAAGGCTTTATAATCCAGAGGTGTGGGGAACCAACTTTGGACTTGATGATGCCTGTCAAAAGTAAGATATATGCATATACAATAATAGAAGCTAAGTATTACACGAGTCATTGTTTGCGGCACAACCACTGGGTGATAGGTTAGGAAAGTAAAGTAAAAGAGGGCAGGAGGATCCCACGCCAATCATAACTAAGGAAACAAGCTAATTCTGGACAACATATATTTTTGAAGTGTCTTTCTCCATTTACCATGCTGTAGCTTTCTGGGCATTGGCAATACTATATGGGGCTTCTCTCCTGCCTAAGAGTATATATAACATTCATCACATAAAAATGAAAACTCCCACCATTCCTCTTGAAAAGTAAGAAAAGCCCATAGGACTGGCCTAAGCAAGCCAGTGCGAAGATTAACTTTTTCCACCTTCTTTTAACACAAGCATATGCCACAAAAATATAAAGAATAAAAAAAATAGTACTGCCTAAACACAGTGTTCATGCGATTACAATAAAAATATTTAACTTTAAACAAAATTACCCATTGCATATAATTCTGACAGAGCAGTGGCTGTGCTTTAAAGCAGGCGATTGTACTTAAAAGAGGCAATGAAACCATTTTTAGTTTTAATTCACGTCCCATTTGGATCAAAGACAATATACTATTGGTTTGAATAACAGTAATCTGAACACATGGTTTAAACACATATGGATAATTTTAAAATACTAAGGAAAAATAATGGAAAGAAAAAAGAACCGGCAAAGTAAAATATGGGCACAGCTTTGGCACTCAAGTGCATTTCTACTTAGGCAAATGTGAACATGTGATCCCACCACTCACACATTGCAAGAGAGTCAACGCCTCAAGTGGGCTGACCCGTTGCCTCGAGCTGTGTGTTGTGACAGGAGGAAGCAAGTTGTGCATGACAGCTGAACAGACCAATGGATGAAGAGAGCCCACCTAAAGTCTCTCAATGTATGTATATGTGTTTGTATTTTTTATTTATCATTTGGTATTACATTTGATTGGAAAAACAACTAAAGCTGTTGCTAGGTCAGGCCATTTTGGGTCTAAACTAAATCGGATACCACTACATACTGCCATTTTCCACTGTAATATTCAGCTACAACGGTTTCCTGATCATGACTCTGAGGCTAGGGGGACACAAGGCAAATGTAAGTCTTTCTGGAGACAGGGAGGGAATCGGGGTGTTGTTCAGTTCCAAGCTAAACTCAAAACACCTCTCCAACACTCTTGAATATGTTTTTGGTTTTCAACATTGCGATTTATGGCTACTGAAGATTAATAAACTTTCACAATTTTTCTAGCTATAGGGTTCGACTTGCCTTATATGGACCTAATGCTATGACGCTTGACAGCGACTCTCATGGTCTAAGGGACAAGAAGGGAAAATCTAAGATGGCAAATCTGAAATGGTGCATCTGGAATTGGATGGTTACCCAGGATTGCCATCCAAAGTGGGCACTTAGGGTGGTCAAAGAATCTGACCACAAATATTCTAAAGCAAAAGTCAGCTTTTAATATTAGCAAGTGAATTCATCTGGCATCCGAAATTTTCTGCAATGCTTTTGTAAACAGTCAATCCTTCGATTTTCATTTTTTTGCCATTTCTTTAGCTAAATTTCAATTTGACTTTTAATAAATATGAACCAATGTTTATCCACATGTGAGGTTTGTCTGAAAATTCTTAATGCGTAAGGGGTTATGAAGTCTCACCAGGTCTGCAGCTTATCACATATTAGTGGGGAATGAATGTGATTGGTTGAGTGAGCTGATAAGCCATTTGAGGCCAGATGACTCTTGCACTGTTCATATGAAAAACAATCAATACAGCTGTCTTCCTTCCTGTATACTCTAGAGGATAGGAACCAGTTGCCCTCACTAATTATCTAACTAATAAATAGATACCTTAACCCCTTCACTGCGGCGGCTATTCCGCCGCAGTGCTAAGGGGGCGGGGCGGCCGCGGGGCAGCCGCATGCTGGTGACGGAACCGCTCCGTCACCAGCCGCGGTTGCGCTGTGCTCATGACGGAGCGGTTCCGTCACGGCCCCGCCCGCTCAATGGAACGCTCAGCGCAGGCGCGGAATCCGCGCCGCGCAGGCGTGCCGAGCGGGCCATGACAGAACCGCTCCGTCATCAGCACAGCGCGACCGCAGCTGATGACGGAGTGGTTCCGTCACCAGCAGGGGGGGGTTAATTAAGAAAAATACAGAAAAGAGGAATACACTTAGGATGATTCGCCTGTTTCCTTTCTCAGGAGGACTCGGGATGTGAAGGTGGTTGTTATGAAAATCATAATGTTCAGAAATACAATATTGACTGCACTTAATGTTGAAGTATTTTTACGCAAACCTAGGCACAGTGAAGAACCCAATAGGCTCTGATGTGAATATTACTGAGAAAAGTACACTTAATCACGCCCCCATGACAGACTTGAGAATTGTATTGTTAAGAGAATGTGGGTTCAGCTAAAATGTATTGCGTGTCAGGTGCCATCTCACAGACGAACTAACAACTACATATTCCTAGAAAGCAGTCAGTGATGCTAGAGTAGGATATGATATAACAGTGTGTACATTCAAACTTTCATCCAGCTCTATTATTCAAGTACAGGTTGCAGAATCTATAATGCATTGACCGGTCCGTGTCTTACATATACCATCAAAACAGGATCACCTGTGACTCCAAATTCTGTAGTTTCTACTTTCTTGGGTTGTGCAAAACTGTTAGGGATTACTCAAAACCTTCACTGTGTGGGGTGCGTTTGAAAAAAACGGGGGTTTTCTTAAATATGCTGGATTTTAAATTGACACCCAGAACTACTACTCTACATGCCCCAAGGACCAGCTTTACTAAGTGAAGGAGCAGAAAACATGTCAGTTACACAGAAGGGAAGATCTGGTATATCAGTTACACAGAAGGGAAGATCTGGTATAACAGCTAAGTTGTGAATGGAAGCATTGAAAGACAGGAGTCGTTTTTCTTACTTTATTATAAGGCTTGATTGATTTTTTTCAGTTGTCCTAGGCACAAACAACCGCCGGACACCAGAGCAGTGCACAAAACACGTTTAACCATACAGCAAATGAAAAACTTCCATGTGCTAAAATATTAAAACAGATCAGTAGAAAAGCAAGAGGAAAGCAACCAAACTACTAGAACAGATGAAATAAGAGTATTTTAAATGTCTTCCTAATATACCAAGAAAGAGCAAGCTGTTCTCTGTGCGATATGAAGATTCTCTTGCCTTTATGAAACAGAAGATCTCCAGAAATAAGGAATTATTTTTCTTCAACAGGTTAATCTGATAAATGTGATTTTAATCTTATCCGTTATGTTTTGATTATGGGCAAAAATCACTGTGGGCCCCAAACATAAGCGTTTTGAACAAACAAATGTCACTTGGTTGAATTTGCTGTCATAAGACAAAATTCAAAGAATCAAAATCTGCTGATTTTTCTAAAAACAAACTGCAACTGCGGGTGCAAAAAACTTGCTCGGAGGGCAATTTTATTTTTGCTGGGATAATTAGAGCGGTGAAAATATGAGTTCTCTCAGGTGAGTGGCAGCAAAATAGTGTCTGCAAAATGTCTGAAAAACAAAGTTAAAATCTTTGTGGATATATCAAACATTTTCACCAAATAAATATGTAAAATGTACTCTTATCAGAAGATGAATATCCTCATGAGTTTAAGGGAAGGGGTTTCCTCGCGTGGAAAAATTGTTTCAAAGGTAGGGAAATATGGAGTAACATGAGCTAAATTTACCTCCGATATATACGTACTGAGGAGGTTTGTCCATTCTGGATACAACCCGCAGTAGTAAGACGAGGGCAGTTGGAGTGTGGATGGAAGTCTACAACTTGTGTGCCTCCATGCATACACCTGGAAAAATGTGCGCACCGCACAAAAGAATGTATAGCGGGAAATAAAAAATATAAAAGGTGACTCCCCCTTATACTTCTGTCTCGTTATATTATTTCATTAAAAAAAACTTCAACACTATTACTGCTCAACGGAAATAAAATATTACTTTGATTGAACTACACGCTAATGAACTGAAAAAATAAAAAGGAAACCTAAATGAATAAAATATAGAATATGATACTTTTAAAATGTAATAAAGATCCCGTTGGGACAAGGTAACAATGCATCTTAGGCTGGCTGCAAATGGTATAGATTTCAATTAGCCTCCTCTTCTTCCTGATTTATTTTCTACCTGCGATTGGATTACAGGATGGGCCTCAGGCGCACAAAGCTTGTCTTTTCTGTAATAGTAGAGGGACTATAGCCACTAGCTGCCCTCTTCTGTAAAACAGATTGCTCGGGTGCACATTCTCACCCGCTCAATGGAGCATCTTGTCATTTGCATTGGAGTATGGCTCTTTTCAAACATACACACACATCCCGAACGTCCTCGCTCAAGGGAGTTTGTGATGCATGCAGTCAAGGGGCTGCAGTCCAAAGATAGAATGGACAATAGTTACCTACAGAACGATGGTTTGTGGTAAGAGGATTGTGTCCTATTTGGAACAAATTTGTAGAGTGGCTGCTTCATGCAAGAACCCAATGTGCCAGCTTATCACTGATATACCATAAATTGCATAATGCATTAATTAGAACCTCTACCATTGACCAGAACAGCAGCCCAGATCAGGTCTGAACTTTGTGAATACTACACAGACATATTACTGCATGTTTACATTTTCTAAGTCCATTCTAAGACTGGGTGAACATTTTCTATTTACACAGGATATTTTTAAGAAACTGGATGGGCGCATATTTCTTTAATGATTAACTTGCCCGGGGCAAGCGACTGGCTCATGTAATGGAACACCTTCAGGCATAAGCCATGTTTAGCTACTAGAGTCTACTTCAAGGTACTTCGCGGCTTACAATCCACAAGGACATACTTCCCAGGTCAAACCAAGAGCGCTATTAATGATTAACATTGCTCATGGAGGTGCAGTGGCTGATGGCGAGTTAGATTTGCGTGATCCGTTTATAACCAAGATTAGAGAAGGAACAGAAAGAGACTGGATGGTGGAGGAAACACATAATGAACAGAGTTTACTTCCTACTGCAATCCGGAGGGAGGCTGCATGTGTCTCAAAGGATATGGACGCCTTCCAAGCACAAATGTGCACTATTGAAGGTAATCAGATACAACAACATTCTTATATCCGGCCACCTGACCATGCTGGACCAGCGAGTAGTTTAAGGAGCAATTTCAACCTCTTTTTGAGTATTAACCTATTTTTTTTTTTAAAAGAGAAGCATTACAAAAGTTATGACTAAAATAGTAATCAGCTTTACACAAGTTCAAGTTTGGCATTTATATAGCGCACTACTCACCCATAGGGTCTCAAGGCGCTTGAGGGAAGGGGGAGGTTATTTATCGAAAATCCAGGTTTTGAGTTGTTTTCTGAAAGAGAGGTGTTTCTGAGTGAGGCGAAGGTGGGAGGGGAGAGAGTTCCATGTTTTGGCCGCTAAGAAAGAGAAGGATCTTCCCACCCATGGTGGATCTGTGGATGCGTGGTATTGTGGCGAGGGCTTGATTGGACGATCTAAGTTCGCGGGTGGGGGTGTAGAAGGAAAGGCGCGTGTTGAGGCATTCGGGCCCTAGGTCGTAGAGGGCTTTGTGTGCGTGGGTGAGGAGACGGAACGTTATTCTTTTGCTGACAGGAAGCCAGTGGAGGTCTCTCAGGTGACTGGAAATGTGAGCTTTGCGGGGGATATCTAGGATGAGTCTGGCTGAGGCGTTTTGGATGCGTTGGAGTCTTTTCTGAAGTTTGGCTGTGGTTCCGGCATACAGTGCGTTTCCGTAGTCCAATCGGCTGGTGACTAGTGCGTGGGTGACCGTCTTTCTAGTTTCGGTGGGGATCCAGCGGAAGACTTTTTTGAGCATACGTAGGATGTTGAAGCAAGGACGAAGAGACTGCGCTGACCTGTCTGGACATGGATAGGGAGGAGTCCAGGATGAAGCCCAGGTTCCGTGCGTGCTTCGTAGGTGTGGGGGCATTTCCCAGTGCCGGTGGCCACCACGAGTCATCCCAAGCGGAGGGGGACGATCCAAGTATGAGGACTTCCGTCTTGTCCGAGTTTAGTTTTAGGCGGCTTCTTTTCATCCACTCGGCTACTTCTTTCATTCCTTCATGTAGGTTCGTTTTGGCGGTGTTCGGGTCTTTGGTGAGGGAGAGGATCAACTGGGTGTCGTCTGCGTAGGAGATGATGTTGAGGTTGTGTTGGCGAGCGATGGATGCGAGGGGACTCATGTATACGTTGAAGAGTGTGGGGATAAGTGAAGAACCTTGAGGTACGCCGCAGATGACTTTCGGAGGCCTCTGATCTGAAGGGAGGAAGACGGACTCTCTGGGTTCTCCCGGAGAGGAACGAGATGATCCATTCCAATGCTTTTCCTTGTATTCCGATGTTACTTAGGCGTTATATGAGGGTGTTATGACAGACTGTGTCGAAGGCTGCGGAGAGGTCGAGCAGGATGAGGGCGACAGTTTCTCCATTGTCCAGCAGCGTTCGGATGTCGTCTGTTGCTGCGATGAGGGCGGTTTCGGTGCTGTGTTTGGCTCGGAATCCGGATTGTGATGGGTCGAGGGATTTGTTGGATTCAAGGAAGGCGGCGAGTTGACTGTTGACAGCTTTCTCAATGACTTTGGCAGGGAATGGGAGGAGCGAGATAGGGCGGTAGTTCTTAAGTTCAGTGGGGTCTGCCGTGGGTTTCTTCAAGAGAGCGCTGAGAGTGTTTCCAGCTCTCGGGGAAGGTAGCGGAGTTGAAGGAGCAGTTGATGACGTCTCGAAGATGGGGTGCGATGATGGAGTCTGCTTTGTTGAAAATATGGTGGGGACAAGGGTCTGTAGGCGATCCTGAGTGGATGGAGTTCATCAGGCGGATGGTGTCTTCAGTGGTGACTGGGTTCCAGGTGCAAAGGCTGTTTGTGGAGGGTTTCAGTTCAGAGGTGGATGGGGTGGACTGATCGCTTGGCTGGTTTACGAAGCTGTTGTGAATGTCGGCAATTTTGTTGTGAAAGAAAGATGCTAGGATGTCGCAGAGGTCTTGGGAGGGAGTGATGTCGTTGGTGCCGGCTGAGGGGTTGGTAAATTCTTTTACGATGTTGAATAGTTCCTTGCTGCTGTGGGCGTTGTTGTCGAGTCGATCTTTGAATGCTGATTTCTTGGCGGAACGGATCAGTTGGTGGTGTTTACGGGTGGCGTTCTTGAAAGTGGTTAGGTTTTCGGTGGATGGGTTTTTTCTCCAGGCTTTCTCGAGGGTTCGGCATGTCTTCTTGGATATCTTAAGATCCTCATTGAACCAGGGGGCTTTTTTGTGGCCTTGTTTGGTTGGATTGTTTCTCACGGGTGCTAATTCGTCAGCGCTGTGGGTTATCCATTGTGCAAGGTTGGTGGCTGCTTGGTTAGGGTCTGACGGATTGGTGGGAGGGTTTTGGTCGAGTGATGTGAGAAGCTGGTCGGTGGTGATCTTGTTCCAGTTTCTGCGAGGAATTTGTTGTGGGTTGTTATGGGTTATAGTTTTTCGGTAGTTGAAGTGTACGCAGCTGTGGTCTGTCCAATGGAGAGCTGTGGTGTGATTGAAGGAGATGTATTTGCTAGATGAGAAGATTAGGTCAAGCGTGTGTCCTGCACAGTGGGTTGGGGTGTTGACAATTTGTTTAAGTCCAAGGTTTGCGAGGTTGTCCAAAAGGGTGGTAGTGTTGTTATCGTTGTTCTTTTCCAGATGGAAGTTGAGGTCTCCTAGAAGGATATATTCCTTGGAGGGGAGGGCGTGTGGGCTGATGAAGTCAGTGATGTCTTCGCAGAATTGTGTACGGGGTCCTGGTGGCCTGTAGATGAGGGTTCCTCTGAGTGTGGTCTTGGGGTCGATGTGGATCTGGAAGTGAAGGTGTTCGGCTGCTGCGAGGTTGTCAACGGAACTGGTCGTGATGCGGATGGTGTTTTTGTGAACAATGGCAATGCCTCCTCCTATCTGGTTGGTGCGGTCCTTGCAGATGATCTTGTAGCCTTCAGGGATGGCTATTGCGACGTCGGGCGTAGATGAGGTGTTCATCCATGTTTCGGTGAGAAAGGCGACGTCCGGAGCTGTGGTGTCAAGTAGATTCCAGAGTTGGATGGCGTGACTGTGGACAGAACGGGTGTTGAGAAGGATGCATTTTAGGTGAATGGAGTCGGTGTTCCGTTTAGTGTCAGTGGATTTGGTGAGGGTTCGGACGCAGGTAAACTTGCAGGAATAGCAGGTGAATGGTCCATGGGTGTGTCCTGGGGCGGCTTGGTAGCAGTTATGGAGTCTGCCGATGTTAAGGGCAGAGAGGGTAGTGGCGTCGTATGGGATGCGGGTGGGATGGGCTTTTCGGGGGCCAGGGGGTCTGGCACTGGGCGCGGTCCTGGCACGGACGGGCGTAGACGGGCTTACCTTTGGCGCACCTTCAGCGCGACCACAGCGCGTGGGTCCATATGTCTTAAATGGAGAGTGGAGGGGGGCGGAGCGTGGGAGGGGCAGCTGGGAGGCGGGAGCGAGGTGGAGGGGCGGTGTGGGACGGCCCAGTAAACAAAATGGCAGCAACAATAACAAAAGCTGCAGGGCAGGGCGAGATAGGGCAAAAGTAATATCAACAATGGAGCGCTATGGGGGAGAATAATGCAGCAGTGGCAGGCGGTTCAAAGCGCAATAGTAAGCTAAGAAGCGCTATGAAATTTGGCAGCAGATAGAATAAAATGCACTCAACAGTCAATATTTTACGAAGCAATGCGAAGCCCAGCAGTGCGCAAATGAGCTACAGAGGTTAGTGGTACGAAGGGTGCTTGGTAGAGTCAGAGCGCTATCAGTCAGTCAGCAGTCAATGATCACTCAGCAAATGTGAATGCACTCAGCTGCACTAAGCAATCAATAATACACAGAGCAATACAATGCGCGAATGAGCAACAGAGGCTAGCAATACAATGCGCAAATGAGCAACAGAGGCTAGAGGTAGAAGGAGCACTTTGTAGAGTAAAAGCGCTACGCTACGATACCGGGTGAGGAGGCGGTGAGGGGAGCGACCGCTTCTGCAAAGGACAGGGCGATCAGGGTTACTAAATCATACTTATTGCATTTTACGGGTTGAGACCTTATTTGCAGGTCACCAGTTCAATGAAAGTGAAACTATTCTTTGGAATAAAAAAATGCAGACGATATCAAAGATTCATTGTTCAACAATTTTTAGGTCAAACTCCCTTATTGAATTATATATAGTCACTAGCAGCCCGTCCCGACGTTGTCCGGATATGAATTGCTGCCGGCCAGTAGTATATTGTTTTGTAGGATTTCGTTTTGATAGCATTTCTTATCTGTGACAGGTTAAGAGTGCGCGTTCAGTAGTGTGTGAACTCGAGTTTTTTTACTTTATTTTTCCTTGAAATATTATATATTACCCTGGGCTTCAAGGAAAATATTATATATAGCGCGAACTCGACAACATGGCATGAGCACAATTTACATTACAGAAGAACACATTCATTTGTGGTAGGCACGGAGAGACAGAGCGATTTGCCTGGAATCACAGGATTTTGAGCTGATGCCGAGATTCGAACGTAGCTCCCCAGCTCTAAAGTTCGCATTTCTAGAACTTGTGGCGGGAGGTGTGTCTAAAAGTGTATGTCGGTGCTGGCCATCAATGAGAGAGACCTGTGCATTTTTCAAATCGGTGGTGAAAAAATATGAGTATGTTGCTGAAGATGTGGGCCGCTGTGCCACCAATGTACTCACCTGGGGAGGGTAAACACCCATTATTCCGCAACTTTCTTTCTGAATACCATGACTCCGCATACTTTCATTACGAAAGTACCATGACTCCGCAATGCCATTATAACGCATGGCATTACCTTTTATATGCTTTTACCACGCATACATTTTCAACGAAATTCGTTGTAAACGCATGAATGGTAAAATCATGGTTTTTTTTAATGTTTGGATAAGGTAAGTATGGGTATAGGGGTATATGTTTTGGGGTACTGAGGTATATGTTTTGGGGTGTTTGGGTATTTTAAGGGTTCAGATATAGTTTTGGGGTACAGGGGTAGTTTTAGGGTTTCGGGATAGGTATGGGTATTGGGGTACAGGGGTATTTTTAGGGTTCAGGGCTAGGTTTGGGTTTTGGGGTATAGGGGGATTTTTAGGGTTCAGGGGTAGGTTTGGGTTTTGGGGTACAGGGGTATTTTAAGGGTTCAGGGCTAGGTTTGGGTTTTGGGGTACAGGGGTATTTTTAGGGTTCAGGGCTAGGTTTGGGTTGTGGGGTACAGGGGTATTTTAGGGTTCAGGGGTAGGTTTGGGTTTTGGGGTACAGGGTTATTTTTATGGTTCAGGGCTAGGTTTGGGTTTTGGGGTACAGGGGTATTTTAGGGTCCAGGGGTAGGTTTGGGTTTTGGGGTTCAGGGGTATTTTTAGGGTTCAGGATTAGGTTTTGGTTTTGGGGTACAGGGGTATTTTTAGGGTTCAGGGGTAGGTTTGAGTTTTGGGGTACAGGGTATATTTATAGGGTTAAGATGGGTTCGTTTTTAAGGATGTTGGGGTATTTTAAGGAGTAAGGGTGGGTTAGGATTATGGGGTGCAGGGGTATTTAAAGGGAGCAGGGTGGACACCCGGAGCTGGAATGTACAGAACCTGAGAAGAAAAAACAATGAAATATTGGGCACAACGCTCGCTTTTTTTCCGTAATCCCGCGTCCCGCACACGCCCACAGCACACGATATGAGACATGGCATGAAGGGCGGAACGTACCAAACGCCCCAGCACACGCCCACAGCACAACGCAGCCACACCCACAAGGGACTACTTTGCTGGCACGGTTCTTTTACCTTTTAAATGTATATGGTGGGCGTCTGCATAGCCTATGTCCTTCTGCTGCAACAGCCCTTTCCAACGCTGTATTGGGTGTTGTGATTGGTGCTGTGGTTCCTGAGATTACCCGTCTCAAAGGTTTGGGCTCTCTCTTTATTATATTAGTATAGATAAGTATCGCTGTGCTCTGGAGGCAACTTTAAATAGGATCAGGCAAACAGTCAACAAGCTTTTCTGTTTTGCCAGTCCTGAATCCAAATCAAAGAATCTACTTTCTTGACATTATTTCAAATATGTCTATTTTCCGATACATACTTTCTAAGGGCCTTTTCTTTCACTCTTGTGCAATGGAAACCTCAGCAACCGTTGCATTTACTCTTTACAATATCGGACTTATATTGCCACAAATACCAGTCTCTTGATTGGTCTTGCTTCTTTCCAATCCATCCCCATCTGAAGTCATGGCTGGAAAGGAATGGCATTCAGACAACCTCCATTATGGTTTTAAATATTACGAATATTAGTGATCGACATATGACTCCAGCACTCTTTAGAGGGCTTGAAACCCAACTTCCTCGGAGCAGACATGGCAAAATCATAGCAAGAAACAATCCAAAATACAAAGTATCAAGCAGAAAGTATGGAGAGTCCCAGAAAAAACGTTAGCGTCGACAGAGCGGAAAAAAGGGAACTGATGTCATCACGCCGCCGTGGTCCTCTTATGGCTCCAGTGACGTCATGCGGACCCGCGTGCGGAGCCATATAATTGTGATGACCTCGTCGGCGTGGAGAGCTAGGAAAAAGGTTTCCGCAAATGCTGGTGCAGGGGATATTCATAAGGTGAGGAATCCACTGGCAGATGTATCCATCAGAATCATTATTGATTAAGTTGCAATCTAAAAACATGTACTCTACCAAACTTTCTTCTTGTATGTGAAACATTCCAATTATAGTCTTTTCCAAATCTTGCTGGCCTGAAACAGCTATAATACAGTTAAGCAAGCAGAACATAGGGGGGCTTCAAGAGCTGCTCCACACCCCCAAATTCCATTAATCATGGAGTACAGGTGCCAACGATTCTTGCTATAGTTGCTTAAATTCTTCATCGAACGCTGGTGAAGTCTGACATTTATCAATGACGTATGCATTATCTAAAGATCTATATTGCTCTTCCAGTTCTAAATCTCGAACGCATATAGGAGTAAACACCGTAAAAATCTAAATCCCATTCATATCGAACACACTTCTCTAAGTCCATCGACCTTCAAAGGCTGTCGTTCCAAGACCCTACAGAAAGACGCATTTAAAATGGAGAAAACGGTGGTGTAGCTGTTCAAACTAGACAATACTTTTCAGCTTGGATTTAATCCTCCGACTTCACTCCTCTAGAAAGAACACAAATAATTTTGCCAAATATGTATTGTTCAACTAAGGGTTAACAGCTGCAGACTCGATGCCTTTTGAAGGTAAAGTGTAATTAATTTTTAACCTGACCTGTTAAAGAAGGTTGAATTAGTTATTTTTTTTTAGAACGCATTCATTTTAATATTATGGTCAGTTAACATCAATAATATATTCGGAGGAAATGTTCCATTAATGGCCATATGCATTAAAAGCTTTAAATTAATCGATTGTGTTGCTAAGTAATAAATGAGGAAATGAGGGTAAGACAAGTCTCTCGTCACAGGTTCAGCAAACATGACCCTAGTAGATGAAATTATTCCTATACTGCAATCTGAAGCTATTAAACGAATCCATCTATTATTCTCGTAATTCACTCCAATTCATTTTACTATATAAAATAGGCTGCATTTCTTTAGACGGTTAACGGAGGACCATGGTTGCTCTTCACATCTCTCAACAAAGGCCTCTTTTCAATTCACTTTTCTAATATCATAACTCAGATTCGTCTTGCTGAACATATAAGCTACCTTGATTTATCCTACTTTAGTGCCAGTTTTCAAGTGGGTACTCAGAGAATAGATTTATCTCTGCATTCCACTCTGTTGTACAACCAGCTACATCCCTGAATAACTATGGGCTGCCGATCTGTTGCCTGACCCTCTTGAACTGCTCTTGGATGTGTCAAACCACGTCAACATAATGAAAAGTAGATAAAGGATTTGCTAAATAAGATATTTGAAGCTTCTTGTATACGAAAATTAAGTCTGTAGAATAGTAGGAGTCAACGGAATTCTTGCACGCGGTCTTAATACTGAGCTTGATTGATCACTCAATGCTCGTTTGTAAAAACAAGTGATTTTCTCTTGGTTCTGAAATTACAAAGTGCTAACAGCCTGATTCATCAATCTCCCGTTTTGCGAGCCCCTAATAGCGATTCATAACGAATCGCTATTAAGGACTTGCAAAACGGGATTCATGTAGGAATTGCAATAAATATTGTGATTCCTACATGTTCCTTATTTGCGATTAGCTAATTGCTAATCGCTAATAAGGAATAACTCCCCATGCATTCCTATGGGCCTACAGGCCCATAGGAATGAATGGGGAGTTATTCCTTATTTGCGATTAGCAATTAGCTAATCGCAAATAAGGATGCGATTTCAAGGGTGCAGGGGTGTCCAAAGGACACCCTCTAGCACCCCTGAAATGTAATCTACATTGGTGTTGCACACACACATGTCCAAAGGACATGTGTGTGTGTAACATGCAACTTAGAAAAATGCATTTTTCTAAGTTTTTGATATTTACCGAGAGGTCTGACCTCTCGGTAAATAGCGGCCCAAAATTGCATTTTTCGCAATTTTAAAATGCTTCATGAATTGCATTTAAGGAATCTCAAATAGAGATTCCTTAAATTCAATTCTTCGCAAATGTGCGAATTCTTAAATAGCGAATTTTGCATTTGGGATGATGAATCCCTAATGCAAAAATTGCACTCGCAAAAGGCAAGATTCTGAGAATCTTGCCCTTTGCGAGTGCAATTTAGCTTGATGAATCAGGCGGATAGCTTCATAACATAGAACTCAGTCAATGCTCAAGTTGAATGACTCATGCTTAGTATTTGTTGCTGCATATGTCGTATAGTATGAGCTGGACTGCACAAAGTGAGCCAGTTTGAACACATTTCTTTTTTTTTTAGCAAAAAGTGATGCAGTGGTTGTATTTTGCAACAGGCCCAATGAAGGTACTGTGTAGGTGCCACACTACACCTGGAGGAGACAGCAGGCCTGAGGAAATTCCCCATTGCACAGCTCTGGGATGATACCCTAAAAACCTTCCAACAGATGTGTTTAGACCAGGGAATTACCTAGCTAAAGCCCCTCTCAGGGCCGCCACTGGACATCGGGTGTGACGGAGAGTCCCATATTCACTTTGATAACACCTTGACTTCGATATAATGCTAGAAGCAACATATGCCTACGTAGAGAGATAATGATGCAGAGCCACGATGCGGCAACCTCCTGAAACCTCCACGCTCCTGACACTAACGCCCTGGTGTCAGCCAGACGCCGCTGGGCCACCCATCCCCTCCCCTGGGCAAAACCCACACCCTACGGAACACATATCGCCCATTACCCCATTCACGGACTTGGAGACTTATCTCCGCAGCCACGCATTGACACTCTTCACGACCCACTAGACCTTTCACCTCATCCTATTCTTCTCATAATATTACTTTCATTTTCGATCTCCCCCCTCATCATCTCTCAATGTTGGAGAGATTTTTTCTTCGCCCCGTTTTGTCCCATTTCATTACCCCCCTAGAGGTTACGTTAAGAGTTCATGGTAGTTTCACTGCCGGTACATCTGCTATACAGCTGTAAATGTTATATTGGTTGACGATAACCATCTGGCACACAACACTCCTGATACCACAACATATTGGGTGACACACCACATACTGACTGACGGGAGAGACCCGGAGAAGGCGCATAGCTGTTAGAACATGCTGCCCCACACCAAATCTCATCTCCAAATCCCAGACCACATTGCTATCGGTACAGAGCGACATCACGCACACTGGGGCTCCCATGCCGGTACATGTTATTCCGTCAATTCTACAGAAGGAACTGTGATGCATATTAATTATCTTGTTACGTACTATCATTGTACTATATTGTTGCTATGTTACCATGCAGAATAAGTGTGTTATTTCCTTTTGTTCATCGCATATTTATGTACTGACTATAAATGCCAAAAAACCAATAAAATATATTCAAACAAAAAATGGGTGGCCATGAGTTAGTATCTGATCCTTTGGATCAAGGCACAGTGGGTCAGTTTATTGCTTACAGTCTAGGTTTCTAGTCGTTTGTCTTGTCTCTGCTTTGTGTCAGATCCTGTTTGTGGGCATGGTCAGAGTTGGTCTCAGAACTCATACCGTTCAGGAGAGCACGGCCGAGCAGATTTCATTCAGTATGAGTTAGGTCCAATGAAGGACTTGAGTTGGTGTGTAGTGCTTAGGCCTGCACCTGTTTGGGTCTTTTCGTGTCCTGGAGGGCATGGTTACATAACACATTGCCTGAGGGATGTCAGATCTTTCAAATATCTAGGATTAAAGTGACTTTTTCATGGTAAGTGTTTCGATCTTTTTTCCTAAGGCGATTGATCTGTAGTAACATGGGTTTGGTGCATGGCGGAGGACTGCTTAGGGGCATTTTTTTAAAGGATGTCCAATTGGCCTTCAACAAGCAGGGTTCGGGTAGCATAGAAAAAGTGGGGGATCCATTAATGTGGACAATAAATTATATGGTGTGGACGTTATGGTGGCCTGTGCCAGAGATGAGACTGGGTTTAATCAGAAAATCGCACTGTGTCCTAGCTCTTGGCAGGTGGAGAAACCAGGCAAGTAGCGCTCCTGCTATACTCCAGCTTGCCAACAAATCTGGACTTTATTTAGATGCTCCTGTGCCTTGGTAGGATGGTAGGAAAGACGTAAGTCAATAGTTAAATCCAAAGGAACTTGTGTAGAAACTTAACTGAAAGTAAGGTTCAAGCTAGGCAATTACAAACGAACTTTGGTCAAGGTCTGTCCCTTACTAGCTTACAAAGCTCACGTTTTTTAACATAATGTGCAGTCAGACAGTAAATATTCCCTTTCTGAGGGAAATCTTGTTAGGGGATTCTTCAAGAATACAGATTTAATCTTTATTGTTTGCCATTTCGTTCAGACCACCAAGTGATTTACTTTGGTATTGGGAGGGGTGGCATGAAAACTAAGGCCATTAAATCAGTCTCGACAACTGGCCAAAATAATAACGTTCTATACGGCTCATGACATCCGTAAAGAATATGAATCCTGGCTACATGCAGGAGGTGCCTATGACATGGTGGAGTGGTACATAACCATCCTCACTTCTTTTGTAGAGGAGTATGTTGCCTTGAGAAACATTAAGTGGAATAGGAGTATTAAGTCACAGGCAAGGTTAAATGAAGATCTTAGAGCTATGCAGAGAGAAAAGAAAAGAGTGGAACGTGAGTGGCAGGCAGTTTCAAATGAGCCATACAGGACCAGCTGAAGCATATCAGAAAGCCATACAAAACCTCCAATCTGGTGGCAAAGGAGCAGTATTTTGTCCATTTTTAAAAGATGGTGTTCGGTTTCTAGGTGATGTTTGGAATGTCTTCTAAAACCCACAAAGCACATCTTTCCAATTTGCAGCATGTGGAGATGTAGTATACGTGGTTTGGAAAGGATAAACAGCCATACCCATCTTCCTAAAGGAGCGGGATGTGGCCAAGTGTGGTAGACATTTGAAACAATGGTTTGAATGCTATTTGCTTGATAGATACCTCTTGTTGGGCGTGAATGTATACAATGCGATCTTTGGTGAATGCGTGGGGGAGAACTTCATGTGGCAGCCTTAGAGTTATCTGCTAATGGGATATTTCATATGAAAGCCATAATGGCACCTTCTTTGGGAGCAGGTCAGCAATTGGCATGTCGTGTAATGTACATTTGCTTCAGCATAGGGTAACCCAAGCATTTGGCTATCCACATTGCCAGTCCGGTCTCTGAGATTGGGTTGCCTTTGTGTGACTGTGCAAAGACAACAAACATTTGCTTTATTTTCATAACGGAACAAGTGCAGTGATTGAAGCTGTGGGCAAATGTAAGGTAATTTTATAGGATGATTGACAGGAAAAGGTGTTCCAACCCATGGTAGAAAATGTTGGGGTGGGCGCACAATACAACTCTTGTCTTTGTGAACTTGCATGAATGTTTCCTCAACTGGCAGTGCCTGAAGTTTAATGATTCTTCTAAGAGCCTCATCTAACATGTGGAATCAGCGGGATCTGAGGATAAGTGTAAGCAAACGTCCTAGACAAACTCATCCCGAGAGCATTTTTCCATGATCCGGTAAATAAGAGAATAATGGCATAATGGAAGATAAAAGAGGGAATCGAGATAGAAGGTAAGAAGGGACAGGTGGTAAGAGTTCAGGATGGGGAGTGGTATGGAAGGGGTGATCGGTTACTGAGTGGGTTTAGTAGTGTATAAGTGTTTATTAATCATGTTTAGTTACCTCAATAATTGCATTATTTATCTAGAGATGTTACATTAAATACAGTAGTACATGGTAGCTAAAGATAAAAAAAGCAATAAAACAACACAGCATTTAGTTTAAAAAAACAAGGTGGGTAGGTAAGAGGGAGGTGAAGCAGCATAAGGGTGTTTAAGGATGGAGGGGGTGAAAGAATTGGGAGGTTATGATTACGAGTAAGCATGAGATGAGACCCCCCCCCTCTCAAATTGAAATAGTAGGAGTATTGGGTTAATGTGGCTCATGGGAGGCCAAACACATGGCCCATAAAGATAATAAAAACCATTTGCAGCTGAAGGAAAGCAGGCCGAGGCCGTCCAAGTGGGATGGACAAAAACAGAAAAGTCTACGTCGTGGCGAGCTACTTTGGGTATAATCGCGGCACCCGCGCTTTACTTTTAATGTTATAAGTAAAGCGCGAGTGCCGCGATTATACCCAAAAGTAAAGAAATAGAAAAACATCTATTTTCTTTACTTTTTGGTATAATCGCGGCACCGCGCTTTACTTTTAATGTTATAAGTAAAGAGTGGATGCCGTGGCTGCCTGGCGAGCGCTAGTCTAGTAATTGATGGATTTTCTACACCATGCTTATATGGCTGCAGACCTGTTACTATCATTACACGAACGCGGTCTAAAATACAAAATGCCTGAATGGCAGACGGCTGATACACTTCCGCTTATCATGCACAATTTTAAAAGTCTGATTGGTTGGTAGGCGGGATCATGATCATATGTTACCATCACGATATTCAATGGCAATTGTTCAACCCCCCCTCAGAACCAGTCAGATCCTCTGCTCTGTTCCGCTCTACACCAGGAACTACATATCCCAGGGGGCTAGAGGTAAAACGGAAGCACTGTTTTTTTCAAAAGAGAACGGCTTGTGTACTTACAAATCGAAGAACTGCGTGGGGTTGGTAGCTTGGGCTGAGAAACCAATTGGTATGTCTTGTGGGCGGGGTTTTGGAGTCACTAAGAGGAGAGCCGCTGTCTGTGAGAGGTACGGTGTGGTGTTAGTGGTGAGGGCCGATGTGGGTAGCCCAGGCACTCAAAATAGTGAGTACCCACACTTACATATTTCCATTTAAAGCACTGCTCGTCCCAGTCATCACTTATGAGGTCCCAGTAATCACCGAAGGACAGGAACCAAAACAGGAATGCTATTAACAAACCTCACCCACCCTCTGTTGAGTGCTACAGACCTGCCAACTTCCCAACAAAACCCCACAGATTGAGGCGAGAACAGTTGGAGAGTCTGAACCCAAAGACGGGGCAGGGCCTGAACCCATTGCCTCACTAGCCATGAAATTGCTTTTGAAGGAGTGGCTATTCATCCATACTATTATAAAGAGAGCTGAAACATTTGAGGCAGGTAAGCTCAAGAAGTACAGCACCAATCACAACACCCAATACTGGATTGTAAAGGGGAGTTGCAGCAGATAGACATAGGCTATACAGCAGCCCAACATATACTTTGTAAGGGGAAAAAACACGGTGGGGCAAAGTAGTCCGTAGGAGTGGCACCAGCTCAGAGGTGGGCGTGTGAAAAGTCATTATACAGCGTGCGAATAGCGTTTTGCGCGTGTCGTTTAGCGTTGTGGGCGTGTTTGGTCTGATACTCACGCCTGCAGCATCGGCGTCATGATAGCGTTCTATCACGTCGGGGCGTCGGCGGGAGCGGACACTGACGTGGTGTGTGGAGTGTAAGTGCCCCGCGTGTTTGTGTGCGTCTAGCGTCGGCGGGAGCGAACACTGACGCGGTGTGTGGCGTGTAAGTGCTCAGACAAGGTCGGGACGGGCGGGTGCGGACACTGACGTGGTGTGTGGCATGTAAGTGCCCGGACATCGTTGGGACGGGCTGCTAGTATAGAATAAAGGTCATTTTTAAATGAATGAAAATATACTGATAAAATTAATCTCGCCAGGTTTGTCAAAAAATCGTATCCCATGGGGGAAATGTTGACTGATTCTGTAAATGTGAACTCTGGCTAGTCGGTCTTCCCTAGCAGAAGAAAACTTTTAAATGATCCGGCAGAAAAAACTGGATGCAGCCCTAAAGGTGTATGCTTGCGCACATTTTGCATTGAAGACTGGCGTTTACAGTGCCTTCTGCTTCCAGCTTTTGTTGTCTGAGTTTAAAACCCTCTTTAGAGCCATTCAGAGGGTTCAGGATAACACACATTGGTTGGGGGAAGTGGAACGTCAGGTGGAATTCTTGTCTGATTTTTCATTTGATATAGTTAGAGCTTCAGCCCTACGCTGGTGCCTCTGGTGCTGCTCTTTGCAACCTGTTTTTGAAGGCTTGGCATACAGATGCAGTGCAAAAGTTAACTGTTTTAAGAATGCCTTTTGAATGGAAAAAATTGTTTGGGATAGCTAGAAAAGAAGTTTAATAAAATATTCAAAAAGAGAAACGGCATTCTTCAGAAAACATCGATCTAAGAATCCGGATTCATCTTTTTCGTACAAGCGATCCTTTGGACTGCCGTGCTGCAGACAGA
Organism: Lissotriton helveticus; assembly: GCF_964261635.1. Classification (NCBI taxonomy): domain Eukaryota; kingdom Metazoa; phylum Chordata; class Amphibia; order Caudata; family Salamandridae; genus Lissotriton; species Lissotriton helveticus. The sequence continues at coordinate 987,492,566 of NC_136069.1, read as the reverse complement.
ATTATGAAAGAAAACAGTCTTCAAAGCAATGAGCAATGCCCTAAAAATCAGGGTCAGGATGGGAACAACAAAGATAAATATTCCTGACAATGCTGGTTCTCAGGAAAATAATGGTGAGCCCTGGAAACAGGAGGAAGAATATATCATTTTCTGGTAATTTCCCAAGCTCCACCACAGATGCATGGGTTTTGAAGATCGTGAAACATGGTTATGAAACAAGATTCACCTCCCTCCTAACGGATTTGGGGATCATTCCTACGCCATACCCCTGGACTGCAGAGGAGAAAATGTCTTTAACCCCTCTCACGCTGGTGACGGAACCGCTCCGTCACGCCCCTCGGGGGGGCTGTGCTGGTGACGGAGCGGTTCCGTCACGGCCCGCTCGCCGCGCCTGCACGGCGCGTTCTATTGAGCGGGTGGGGCCGTGACGGCACTGCTCCGTCACAAGCACAGCCCACCCGAGGGGCGTGACGGAGCGGTTCCGTCACCAGCGTCTGAGCACCGCGTGGCCCCCCCTAGCCCCTTAGTGCTGCGGCGGAATTGCCGCCGCAGCGAAAGGGTTAATAGAAGTCATTTCATTACTGATGTAGAAGAGAGCAATTGTTCCAGTGCTTCAGGTTCAGAACGTAGAGAAAGTTTATTTGTTTTCCTTGTTCCCAAAGTGAGCAGAGATTTCAGGATTGTCCTTAAACTTAAAAACTCCTAACAAGTACAAGAAACAAGCATTGAAAATGCAATAGGTCTCGTTTTTTATTAAGTTAAAGCCATTTGCTTTGCTAATGGTATTGTATAGCAAAGCAAAAGGCTTTAACTTAATTAAAGGCGAGACCTATAGCATTGTTAATGCTGGTTTCTCAACCGTCTCTCTTTCCTTTTGCAGGCTTGCTTCTGAAGTTTTAAGTTTTTGCTGTACATGGGGACTGAGGGCTTTCCTCTGTGCAGGGTTAGCGTTTTAAGAGACGCAGAGAATAATGTCGCTGAGTGTGTCCATTCTGTGTATTTGGTGGATGCGTCCTCTGGGTTTTCCGAGAGAGGGGGCATTGTATTTTTTAGGGTTTTATTAAGAACATCTGCCTTGATATTGTTCCAGAGCCTCCCCTTAGCAACTACACTTCTTTAGTAACTACACTGAGTTTTTTGGGAGGGTAAATACGTGCTGAGTGTAATGTTTGCTTCTGCGTTTTAATGTGTACGACTAAGGCTTTTATGAACCTGCTTGTCCGGCTTTGTAAAGAGTAAGACACTTAATTAATGTTGTTATCAAGTCCCAAACACTGGCAGGGGTTTTAGGTAATCTTTACATCAACCGTGTGATCATAGGCGGCTTTGGGATGATATTTCAACGGGGAGAAGAAATATATCCAACTGTTTTCACATAAAGCTTACTTTGTGCATGTAATCAGGGTTTGATTTGGAATTGACCTCTTAGTAAACAGTAAAAAGCCTACCATGCAGAGGTGGCTCTTCCACTAAGGCAGAGGAGCGTCACCCCACTGCTCTGTGAGCAGTTTAAAAAGGAAAAATAAAAAGATAATAACGCAATGCTATTAACATTTTATTTTTCTGTTCCTGTTTAGGTGCGTGTGGGGCTGGACTGGCCACAACAGGTGCCGGGGGAAGATTGGTAAGCACACTCTAAGTGCGCGTGATGGTTTGTCTGGCTGTACCGGGCCGGACAAACAGTCGTGCACATTTTGCATAGTCTCCACCGGCTGTAATGCTCAGCCTGGGTGGAGAACATGCACTGCCCCCTAGAAGACCGAGAGGAGGCGGCCATCCCGCAGGTGAATGTTTATTTAATTTTTTCATTTATCCCCCCTCCCCTGCCCCTCCACCCACGTTAAGTAGTGTCCACCACTGCTACCATGAGGCTGTTTTCACATTGAATTATGAACGAAAAATCTTTAGATTTACATCAGTAGATTTTTTTTTTGATAGACTTATATGTTCTCAGTTTCGACATAATGTTTACATTAGGCGCCTAAACATGTACTCAAATTATGTGTTTAAACAATGCACGTGCACTGGAAACAACTACATAAAGAACCCTTTCTCCCAGGAATAGCAATAGGAGTACCTAATTATGTGCCTGATGTAAACACTATGTTAAAGTTGAGCATATATATTAATGCGCAACAAAATAATTTCCAATCAGATTCTAATCAATTTATCGCCCTAACTAAATGCAAAAAAATTTCATGTCATGCATTTTGGTGCCAGTGACAGGTTCACTTAAAGCTGATAATCACATTCACCAAGTAAACATTATGTGTAAACATTTCAAATATTTCAACATCTTGTGAAAAAATTACCCTAAAGCCCTTCATGATCATGTGTGAAGATTACCAAAACTACTGCAAGCGTTTAGGGACATGCTAACAGCAGTAGTGAAAATCTGAGCGTTTTCATTAAAGTCTTTGAAAATATTTAGCTGTTTCATATATGTATTGTTTCTGCTCCCTTTAAAATATATTAAGAAAGTGCAAACATGTACAGAAATGAACTAACCAATGTCAAAAATAAACATGCAATACAAAAAAATACTGTACCTGTACAGTTTTGCACTACTACTCACAAACATTTTAAACCTTTACATATATTTACAATACAATCTTTCCCTAACTTCACTTTTTAAGAACCTTGCATATATTATCATTACTTTTACTGTATTACTAAAAAACTTATTTTGCAATAAATACTATGCTCTTTTGCCGATGCTGAATAGCATTGACAAAACAAACAATTGCAAAGCTGCCCAAAAGGCAATGCCTATTGGATTTGTCAATGCTTGTTGAGTCATTGCGTTATTTTATCTCCTGATGCAGCTGGCTTATGGGAGGAAGAAGTGATTAGGAGAAGGGGACTGCCCTGACAGATAAAGAAAAGGATGCAGCATTTTATTTGTTTTTATTTTATTGGGGTAATAATGTAACATGCATCTTGCCCTGAAAGGCAGTGAAGGGCATGTACACTGTAACAAGAAGCAATGATGCACGCAGGAAGACATTACTTGGGTGTGTGCGAATAATTACACCTTAATGCGAGAACATTACATAAAGTGTAACACATGAATTCGATAGGTATGCTAGTAGGGCTACAGGCAAAAAGACATGACGAGGATGACATGAAAGTGATATGGGGTCACAAAAACATCTAAATAACACAGCTATTTGGCTAGTTTCTCCTATAATGTTTGTCTGCAATCTGAAAGTAAAAGGTACGGATCTCAGAGGCAGTAACTCTAATCAAAGGAAAGCTGCCGCTTTTCTACTTTTGTACGGATGTACTGTATGTACTCTTTTTTTCTTGATCATTTTGTTTATATAAGGATTTGTGTAACCTTGCTGCTGTGAAACTATAAAAATAAATAAATAAATAAATAAATAAATAAAATTAAAAAAGGAAGCAACTCTAATCTAGAGGAGACGGATACAATTTCTACTAATGAACAATATGAAAAAGTCTGCAGCGTGGTTGAACGCCGTAGTGGTAATTTGGTCCCCCAATACAAATCAATTACCAAACTAGAAATAACTAGAATTGTTTCAGAATTCTGAATACACCAAAGTAAAGTTAATGCAGTGAGGCAAACGCTAGCAGTTGGGGGGAAGGTAGGTTTGCACATTATATATTCATTTTAGGTTGGCTTGGATGGTATATTACCAATCCACAGCTGTAATACTGTGCCTGGAGTGGTAAAAGACTTTGGCCATTTTACAGCTCGGCATGGATAGCACTGTGCTAATCATATGCTTAAAGACTTTGCTTCTTTGCTGTGGAAATGGTAAAAGACTTTGTCCCTTTCTATCTCGGTGTGGATGAGGCGGGGGGGGGGGAGAGTGAGAGAGAGAGAACACAACATCTAACTGTGCAATATGGTTCATTGAGGAGTCTGGAGACATAACCCACCTGTCTGAAGGTTAAGTGGTTTGTAAATGCCACAACAAACCGAAAATGGCATTCTTTGACCACGTTACATGTTCCACATTAGGAATAGTTTATAATACATCTTCAGGTAGTTACTTGAAAAAGTTGTTTTCTTCAATCTGCAAGTAACTATGGGCACTGAGTGGAATTAAAATGTTTAGGTTTTGTTTACCTTTCTTGAATAAATTGTGAATAAAACAATGGGCAATGGTGAGTCAGGGGGTTTATATCATTCTGTGGAAGCACAGTTTACAGCACAATTATGAATTAGCGCATTGCAGATTTCACACAAAATTTGCTCAAATGAGTGAAAATGCTACCAGAGAAAAATGCCACTAAATTTGACTTTGGATAATTTTGTAAATTTGGGTAACTTTGCTGCATGATATAGTCCTCAATGCTGCAAATCCCTAGTAAACACAGCAATGGTAAAGCTCTGAATATGGTTTGGGGCAGTTACTATACTGATGCTACCCATATTTAACAGGGAAACTTAAAATGTGGGTATTTATATCTCTCCGGTTTTGGCCAATAAAAGCACCTACACAAATAATACAACAATACATGCACACATACTGCCAGTATGAGAACTCACAAATAAAATGCATAAAAATATAGCTGGAAATTATTTGTTTTCTGTACATTAACTTGTGGGGGGGCTTGTAAGAGCAAGTGACACAATTAACTAGAAGTGTAGATAATGGTAATGCAGCTTTGTAAAGAAGTCTTGACACATTATCTAATATGTGGATTTAACACTCATCTAAAAATATATTATGCAACATTTCACAGCACACACATAGGAACTGCATTTGTCTAATTGGGTGCAGTATCTGTAAATGCACTACTTTGTATATTTGAGGAGTGTCTTAATGGTGGCAGTAATAGTACAGGTAATTTGCATGTTCAGATCTTAAGTGGAAGGGAGGACAAGGTAAACCGACAAGAAGAAAGACAGGTCTCCATAAAGGACAAATCGATGGTACTTACAGCACAGGGCCTTCTGTAGCCGCCGTAGCTTCATCGCGGTTCTATATGCAGAAAATCTGACATTATTCAGGTCCGCTGTAGAGAAAAATATATTTCACTCAATTCATTTTGGAGTAATACTTGCGATGTGCTTACAATTCATATGCACGTTTATAAACTATAGCGGGCCTTTAGATCTCTCCATGTTTAGCAATACATTTGAAAATAATTCACAGAGGGCCACCTAATCAATGCATACATGCATTTTCCAAAGTGACACTGAGGAACTGCACATCACAAGGTCTGCCTGAAGGGGGTGCTGAGTGGCAAGTGAAGAGCAATTCCATGACACCTTGAATGCAAGGTGCTGGAAGAACATTACTGACAGCCATACTCACCCAATGGTGTGGTCTTCCCATTATGCCTGTTGGGATAGGAATACATAAAGCAAAGGCATACCCGAACAGGCTTCAGTAGTTGACTTTGGCATACATTTCATGCATCAAGTCACTATCAAGGTCATTCATTTCAGCTTTTCAAACATGGGCACGGATACAATCTCAGGAGATACAACAGTTCTTTCACGATAGGCTTTTCAAGATTCACACTATTGAATTTACTGCCCTTAATTGGGTGAATTGGGGCACATCAGAGACCACTGACTTCTTGTATGTGTGAAAAAGGCCGCTTTATTAAAAAAAGTGCGGTATCACATGAAACATCCTTGGCCTAACACCTTACTATACATTTAATAACCTACACTCCTTATCCCCCACCTGTAAATAACCTCCCCCCGCCCCTGTTTACATACCCCTCAAATTTTAACATCATGACCTTTTTTGGACTTCTAGGACTGTCTCACTTTAAACTTTCACTTCCGCTTAACAGTGAACCAATTACCATGTGTTCAACTTGATATTCCTATGGCGTAACCTTTAACTCCAGGACTTCCGGTGTGTGATTGTTGACATCCTCCCTTTCAGCCTGATTAGTCAATGGTAACCCAAATAACCTTAAGTAAAGGCCCAATGCCCCCGAGGGACAGACCTCCCTTTTGGTCCGCTGCCCACCAAAACCAGATTGGCAGTGCTCCTGAACCTTCTGAGTGTCATATTAAAACTGAAAGTAGCACTTCATGTGCCAATGCTCTCTATAGCAAGCATTGCTGCAAATATTGTTTCAATGCTCTCTATAGCGCCATCAATCATGACCTGCTGAAAAGACTTGCAGGTGTAGCTCTTAAGATTACTAAGTGCCGCTGTGATAGCTCGATGGGTGAGACGGGAGGGTCACAGCATTAACTACTTTCAGTTTATTTGAAAGTGTATGCAACTTTATAGTTTCCCTATTCAAATACACATTCTTTACACAATTCTCTATAAAAAAAAAATAGATCTAGGTAGAATGTTCATATTAATTTTCCTCTAAATATTTCTTAGTGGTGACTACCATAACTGCCTAACATTTTCTCTAGAGAGGGTTATGTTGGATTAACGCTCCCTCAAACTGGAGCATAGCACCTCGGGTGCTGCAGCATTTACTTTCCAAAATCATAGTGGTAGCATTGTGCTACTTTTAAACACCCGTCTGACAGCACAAGAAGTGACTACATGGATTAAAAATAATTTTAAAAATTAAGTATATTCAAAACATCACTGAACCCAATACTCAACAAAAAAATACAAATATTTAAAATCCTACTAAACGAAGAATGGCCATGATGGCGGTTGGGTGACAGCCTTTCTCCAGTCTCCCTACCGTTTCTTAGCATGCTATAGCGTCCTTCTTGCCTGCTCCCCTGATCGCCTGCTGCTACCTGCCCTAGCCCTGGTACCGGTTGAATTGCTGACCTCCCTCTGCAGCCCCATTTCAGCGCTTGCAACCGCGGCCTAGGTACCGCGCAGTCATATCTACTGGCAAGATGGCGGATACTTCAGTAAAAAGGTGAACACAGGCTCACCCACACTCATCCCTGCCTGTAGTATAGTGTCAACCACTCCTGGGACCCCTTGTGCAGCCCCCGGTTGTGGAGGGAAGCTCCTGTTCGGGCCCAATGTACCACATCTTTGGCGGACGCTGCCTCCCTAGGACACCCAAGGCAGGAGAGGATTCGGCCTCTGGGCCCAACAATATGGTCAGACCAAGAAATAAGTGCGTGGTGGCACCCGGGGTCCTTCCTCACTACCACAGGGGGGGGGGGGGGGGGCAGATGATAAGGGACCCCCCTCTTTCTCTTTTGTCCCAGCAAGAGTATCGTATTAGGCCCCGGGTGTCCTGGAGATCAGAGGGTTGCTGGCCAATGCCCTCCAACAACCCTCCCCAAGGTCGGCTGTGCTTCGCAGGCAGCAGCAGCTGCTACAATGCGGCATTGAAGTGGGGCCCAGTGACGCACTTTTTCACCCACATTCCCCTACAGTGGGCCCGCATTCAAGAACGGTCATCCTCACGCCCAGTACGGCTGATTCCTTCCTCTCTGCAAGACCTGCCTGTGACCCGTGCCTCCGGCAAGCCTGTGTAGAACGGAGGACTTCACTATCCACCACCGAAGGAGTGGCAGAGCTCTCCAGCTTCCCACACCAGGCAGGGGGTATAGCATCTACTGCCGACACCCCTCTTTTTTTTTTCTCTCCTGCGCCATGAATGGAAAGGAGCAGTGTATGTTCCTAACCTCTTCTGGGAGCTGCAACAGTTCCCTTTTGATCTTCAAATCCCCCGATCCCTTGCAGCGAGTATTGACCTGCATTCACAGGGGGCTCTGGACAGCATTTGAGCACCCCATGCAGTGGCACAGCATTGGACTACTGCTTGCTCCACATACACGGTTTACCCTAGCGTCTCATATATTGGATGGACCAGGTTCCCTGCCTCTCCTGGCATGAAATCAGCATAGCTCCTTCCCCACAGTTCCAGGAGCCCAGCGTGACATTGATTTCTGGTTTGGAAGCAGAACCTGGTATACCACTTGCACATCCTTTATCTGGCTAAACGTCCCACAAGGCTCAGGGGTCGGTGCAGCATCTCCTCCTCACAACCTGATCCACCCTAGCAGGGTTTACTGTTTCTTTTAGACCTTTCCCTCAGCGGTGCATTGCGATCTAGACACCCTCCCTCACCCTCAGCTGTATAGAGGCTCTCCATCATGTTTGTGGTCAGGCCAGGTCAAAAAAGGATCACTTCCTCAGAGACATGCTCACAAAACCCTTCAGGAATATGGGCGATAATAAACCACCTACAGTGGATGTGGACCACCCTTCTGAACCAAGGGACCAGGAGGGGCTTATGACAAGGGCCTTTATGGAAGTACTCTTCATATCTCTCTGCGATGACTTACAAGCAGTAAAGAGGGACAACGCTGCTGATTTGAGAAAGGTATGACGTGATTTGGAGGAAGTCAGTGACAGGGTGTTCGATATGGAAGATTGCGGGATGAGACCTGAAGGTTGAATGGATACAAGAAAGAGTCATGCGCCTCAAAGAACAATACGTCGATCCACATGCTCATGCCAAGGATCTAGAAAACAGGTCCTGGTGGAATAACGCGCACATCAGAGGAGTCCCGACTCACGCAGTGGGATCTGACTAAGGGTGGGCGGAGCACCCGGAGTTGCACTACGCGGAATTCCACGGAGTTGCATAAAAACTCAGTGAAATTCCACGAAGTTCCACCCTGCCTAGTTACAGGGTTATATTAAGTCTTCATTAACATATAGGTGGCCCTGGGTAGTCACAACAACATGTGTGTGTGCGGTTTCATTCGGACAGAGTGCTCCGGAGTTCACGTGAACTGCTGACCAGTGAGCTGCTGCTTCATAAAGAGCTTCCTAGTCCTACCAATTAATTTGGTGTCCCACACGACTCCCACCCCCTCAGGACCACTCCCCCCTGACAGAAATGCGGGTTCATCAGCTCAGAGTGGAGATTATGTAAGATGAAAGGAGGTGTGCACAGCTCCGGAATGCAGCTCATTAATTATGCCAGCGCATGCCGCCCTAAACACTGGAAGCGGGTTGATGGTGCGGATTAACAGGGGATATGTGCAGATGCTCAGAGCAACAGATGGCTCCCAGAAACAGTGAGGCACCAGCCGGGATCGATACCTTAAGAACAGAACAACTGGTGGTACTGAGGAACTTCTGAAAACACCACCTGTGCTCAACACCTCCGGAGTAAAACAGGTGGGTAGTTGCTAATTTTCCCCATTTTAAAGATACTGTTAACAAATAATTACTTTTTTGTCACACACACACACACACATGTATACACACGCACACGTTAACTGGCGCACACACACACACTTGGACGCACAAGCACACACCGACCACCCCTGCAACTCTCCTCTCTTACAATTGTGCTCCCACCTCCCACTCCCTCACCCTCACTCACCGTTAGGGTCCAGCTCCAGCCCATGCAGCGTGCTGCTCAACGACGGGATTCGCAGATTCAGGTTGTTGTTGTTGGCCGTGAAGTAGGTCAACTCAAGTCAGGTGAGATCCCCCTCTTGGCTCATGGTGCTCCAGGGCGATGCAGATGGTGGCTTTTGCTGACGATGAAGGCCTGGCTAATGCCGTCCAGGCTCTGGCTTTCCTGCAGTTGCACCAGGCCAATGCAGGCCAGCGCAGGGACCCAGTGAGGATCCGTTAATCCGAGGGTCCCCCGGAGGAGCCACTCCACCTCGGCCATGACGTAGTGCCAGGGCCCCGAGGACTTCGGCCCAGAAGCTAAGCAGCGTCTCAGGCGTAAACAGGCCAGCTTCACGATTGCCAAAATGAAACTACTCAGGCCGGATATTGAGCCTGAGATCAATGTGCACTGTGCACCATAGAGACGGCGAGGCTGCTCTTTAAGGCAAGACTGACATGGGCCATGATACTAGCTTAGAGCAGCCGATTTTGAGTCACGCTGCCATCCACTGGTCTGTTCATGAATGGTGCTGTCTCTCATCGATTCTGTGATCATCATGACAGAAATTAAACCTCCTGGGCTCTGGTAAAACATTTTATGAACTCCGCATTCCAAGCGGAGTACGGAGTTCCAATAAATCCGCTAACTCTGCCGGCGGAACAGAGTTCACTGCCCACGGTTAGATCTGACCTAGGAGAATAGGGGGCCCTGTTTCGACATGTCTTCAGAATCTCAAAGGACACAAATCTAAAACTTGATGGCGTTCATCGAGACCGGACAACTCCCCCTTTGGTGATATTCTGACCTGTGTCTTTGACTTCCAGGCAAAAGAGAATATTCTTCGCAAGGCACAGGAAATTCACCTAATTCAATTCCTGGGTTATATCAGGACTTGTCAGCGATAACCTTTCAGAAACATCAAGACTTCTACCCGTCACAGCTCACCTATGCAAAGCTGGAATATCATACTCCTAGGGCCATCCTTTTTGGATCATATTTCGCCTCGATGGGAAATTGCTCCAACTAAGATCTCTTAAAGAGGACTGCAACTTACTTGGTATCACGGATCCTGACACAAATGACTTCCACAACAGCTCTCCAGGACAGCTAGAAGTGCAAGAAATTTTGATAGCAACGCACCTACGGCACTTTTGTTGGTGTTAAACCTGACCGGCAACAATAGCCAAAGAGAGACAATAGGTGTTTCAAACAGTGTCCGGGGATGCCGAGAAGCCTGGGAGGAGCTGGTGCCAAGAGATCCGCTTCACTACAACGTTGTTCTTCCTGCCTTTAGCCCATTCGACTATGTTGACTATGGTCTCTCATGGGGTTATTGGATTCCTGGTCTTATACATGATGTTACGTTCCTGGGTTTGTCATTCTTTCAATCTAAACTGTGGCACTCGTACACCTTTAGGTTGTGTTTGTTGTCGGTTCTTTCAGTAGGCCCCCCCCATTCTATGTCTCCACTCCCTCTCCTTTGCCTTTGTGACTTGCTCGACCTTAGCACTCCTCTGATAGATAGTCCTGGATATTAAAATCACAAGCCTCAAAGTTAAAGGCCTTAACAACCTACCAAACGGTAAGTGATTCTATCCCTCCTAGAGCGTTCTGGCAGAGATATATGCCTACTCCAAGAAACAACATTTATTATCTAAAGATGTACAATGCATGCAATCTCACTGGTTCTCATGACAGTTGTAGTCTTCCAACTTCTCCCAAAAAGATGGGGTAGCAATTTTGCTCTCCTCTCCGTTTAGGGGCACAATAATATCCAAAGTGACAGAGACAAAGGGAGAATTTATCGCGTATCGACTTCATCTTGAAACCTTCCAATTCATCCAGGCAAACATATACCCTCCAAATGACCAACAGGAAGCTTTCATTACAAACGTCCTCTCTCTCTTACTCCAAACACCAGATGCGGCTATCTTGATGGGGGGCAACTTAAATTTAGTCATGGACAATAACCTGGACTGCGCTGGCCAACGCTCAGACCAAGTAGGGGCCTTTTCACCGGAGGGTCTCCGCTGGCTGACAAGACTGTGGACTGGCTGATGTTTGGCAAGTAAACCATCCTGACATCAGGGACTAAAGTTACTACTCAGCAGCATGCAAAACCTACGCCCAGATTGATAATTTTTTGCTACCCCCACCCTTCAGACACTAATCAGTGACTCTTCCATTGCTCCTCGATCACTTTCAAACCACGCACCCCTAACTCTTACCAGACGCATTGCCACTATGCAGACGAATACCACGCGCTGGCACCTTAGAGACTCGCTGCTTCAGTCCGTCACGACAGTCACAGCTATACGATTTTTGATTACTTGCAGACCAATTACACTAATCAGGTTGCACTAACCTCCCTTTGGAAAGCTCTGAAATTGGTGGTCAGAGGGGAATTCATTGCCATATCTGCCTCAGAAAACCATATCCAGACGGAGAAGCAGAAGGCTCTCGAAATGAAAGTCCTTGAACTTGAAGCAATTCACAAAAGCACTGGGGCACCTCAGGTCTGGAGAGGGCTAGAACGAATGTGGTTACTCCTTAAGCGCCTTGTCTTAGATAGAGCAGAATATGCCCTTGTCCATCTTAAACAAAAGTTCTATCTGGGTAGCAATCACTGTGGAAGAATGCTGGCTCATCGCCTGTGGACCGAGATGCAATCTGGGTCCATCCGGGTAATCCTCCCCACCTCAACTACAGAGATTAACTAAGATCCACAGATAGCTGACGCTTTTCAAAAGGTTTTACAAATCCCTTCATTCAGAACCAACAGGAGCTCCCGCTAACCCCTCAGATTACCGCTCGTCCCACCCACTCTTGCTCCTGCCGCAAACAGCTGACTCCCTGGATAAGCCTATACTTACTGATAAAGTCGTTTTGGTAATTGCATGCCTTATGCTCATAAAAACCCAGGGACATGATAGCTTCCCATCTGACTGTTACAAAACCTTCTGCCATGAACTAGCTCCCATCCTCACATGGCTCTTTCATTCCTTTGCCTCGATGGGTTCCCTTACAGATTCCATGTTATAAGCTTCTATGTAGTTCATTCCTAGATCAGGCAAAAAGACCCAACACTTTGAGGGTCTTACAGACCTATCTCCCTTTTAAATTTCAATGCTAAATTATCCACAAGCATACTGGCACACTGACTTAACCCACTTATGCCGGGACGGATTTGACCAGATCAGGACGGCTTCATACCAATGCTTCAATACTGGGACAACAATATGCGCATCTACGACCTGCTCGACAAAGTGTTGAGGACACAAAGGGAGGCCCTTCTCTTCTCAATCGACTAAGAGAAGGTGTTTGACAGAGTCTATTGGCCCTTTCTCCTCAGGACTCTAGAGCTCTTCAGCACCCAGTTTCTGGGCTGAATCAGGAGCATTTACAGTTTCCCCCTAGGGCTATGATCTGGGTTAATGGACTTTCTTCCTTGCTTTTTCCTATCTGCTGGGGCACGCGGCAGGGTTCCCCCTTGTCACCTTTCCTTTTCGCCCTAAATATAGAGTATCTTGCCCAAAACATTCAAGCTCACCCAGATATCGCTAGCATCAAGTTCGAAGGTGAACAACACTTAATCAGCCTTTATGCTGACGATGTGATTTTGGCCGTCTCAGACCCTTTGACCTTTCTATCCACTCTGGTCACAGAGCTTTAATCTTTTAGAACCTTCTTAGGCTTCAAGGTCGATATGCAAAAATCACAAATCCTGAACCTCTCGGTTTCACCTTCTACTGAGGCTTCGCTGCTGGCTCAATTTCCTTTTGCTTGCACCTCTACCTCTATTCCCTATCTCAGGTTCCAGTTTGCAAATTCTATTCCTAAAACCATTTCTCTGGGCCAAGAAAATCAGGGCAGACATAAGCAGTTTGGAACGCTTAGGTCTTTCCTGGCTGGGCAGAATTGCACCCATTAAAATGGCCACATTACCACCCTATCTTTATCTTTTTCAAGCTCTACCACTGACCCCGCCCAAGCATGCCCTTTATACGGTACAAGTGGGTATCACCAGTGTTATTTGGAGGGGGGCGGAACCTAGCCTACACAAGCCCCTCATTTACCATCCGACAGGAGTGGGTGGCCTTGCTGCACCATCCCTCCTGCTGTATTACCATATTTCCCAACTGCGGTTGGAGTGGAGTGGAACTTATGGGATTCAGACTGCTAGTGGGGGCCTAACCCGAACGTCTACTATAGTGAATGGGGAATAACTACTACCTCTAGTAAGAGGGAAGTGTGACTCAAGGGACTGCCTATTAACACCAGAACCCTGACCACAGGGTCTCTGTGCATTGTTTGTACAAGCCATATTTCACTTTGTTATCATTTAAATAGTCGTTTGTCATAAAAGAAATTTTTTGACCGGACAATTATTTATTGCTGCTCTTAAACATATTTTGAGTAGTGAACCTATGTTCACCCCTGGTGTCTCTCTTTCCCACCATTACAAGCCTTGGACTGCTCAACCCACACTACCAGTGAACAAGTGCTGAAGGAGTAGTTGGCCCAGTGGCTCAGGATCTATAGTAGGTCAGGTCCGGGACATCAGGAGTGAAATACATCAACCCCCAGGGTTGGGGCCAGTAGCTCTTGCTTGCCCCATGGTCCCCTAAAAAGAGTTAAGACAGCAAGTTATGGAAAATGTGATGCCTTCCCACTGGTGAGAGACAAATGGCATAGGGCGTGCCGCAGAAGAAATCAGACATGATTAAGGAAGGGTCACCCCTTATTTGAACTCTTCAACTATATGTCTGCACAGTAGTGAGCCTTCAGGGCCATCTCCCGGAAAACTAATTTTTGGGAGAAATCTGCACAAGGGTTTGTTTGTTTAAGATCCACTATCATCTAGAAGTCCTTCTACAGACAAGGGCCTGTTGTTAGTCATAACAGGGTAAACTGACTGTTTGTAGTTTCCAAGTACTTATTTTGGCAGCTAAAACTTATAACACTGTGAGCTGTCGCTTGAACAAGCTGCCTGCCCCTTGTTATGGGAGCTAAAAAGGGGTCGGGCTCCGTTCTTAAATTGTAGTTAAGTCCCTTGTCAATTTTGTTTCAAAAGCAAAGACTGTCCTTCCTCCTCACCTTCTGTGCTCTAACATTACAGTTAGAAATGGGGGTCTCTAGTTGGCAGTGGCTTGAATCCTGTCCAATTAGAGGCTCTTCCTTCTAGTCAGAGTAAGGGAGTTAAACGCCCAAGATAACCCCAGCACACACCCTTGGTAGTTTGGCACGAGCAGTTAGGCTTATCCCAGAGGCAAAGTGTAAAGCATTTGCACATAAACTCACAGTAACACAGTGAAAACACTACAAATGGACACCACACCAGTTTAGAAAAATAACCAACCTTAATCTAAACCAGACAAGACCAAAACGACAAAAATCGAACATACATAAATTAAGATATAACTTTTAAAGGCTTAAAACAATTTAGTCCATATAAAACTATGGATGAGTCACTTATAGCAAAAAGTACCTGGGATGCGTCATAATCAAAGCCAAAAACAGGCGCAGGGGAAGTGAGGTGCCAGAAAGCCAAGCGATGCATCGGTTCCTACATGCAGGGAAGGTGATGCTGTATCAACCTTTTCTGCCGCACTGCAGCTATGCTTTGGTTTTTCAACCGCACAGCAAGCTTGGGGCGGGGAAAAAGGCGCTAAAGGGCAATGCACAGATTTTCATCTCTTCTTACAGCAGAAGCCACCTCCAAGGGCCCAGACCTGGAATTAGCACCACTTGGCAGATCCGAACTCCCAGCAGAGGAGTTCAGGGGCTGCAGGTGAAGCCTTTGATGGCCCAAGACTTCTTAACAAGAGGCAAGCACACACAAGGCCTTGGAGAATCTTCTTAAGCAGGATACCAAAGCAAAAGTGAAGTCCTTTAGTCTCTCCAAGACAGAAGCAGCAACTGCAGGCCAATACAGCAAAGCAAACACAGCATAGGGGCAGTACTCCTAACAGCTCTCCAGCTCTTCTTGGCAAAGTTTCCTCTTGATCCATAAGTGTTCCAAAGATGTGGCGTTACAGGTCCAATACTTATAACCGTTTTAGCCTTTGAAGTATGCATACTTCAAAGGATAGTCTTTGTAGTAAACAGATTCTGACTTGCCTTGTCTTGGCTCCAGACACAGTACAGGGGGGGGAGATAGCATTGTGAGAGACGAGGCACAGTTCTATTCAGTTGCCAATGTCAACTACTCCCACCACTCTAGCTCAGGAAGGCCCATCAGCCTGCTGATGGGCCATCAGGATATGCAGGGCACACCTCAGCTCCCGTTGTGTGACTGTTTGGAGTGAATGCACAAACAACCCAGCTGCCAGTCTAAACCAGACATTGATTCCCAAGCAGGCAGAGGCACAAGATGGTAAGGCAAGAAAATGCCCACTTTCTAAAAGTAGATTTTTAAACACACAATTTTTTTTTTCCCAATCTTTATTTCGGCCCAGTTGGACCATAAAAGATGCATAAAAAAGAAAACAGACATTACATACAGTTACCATTTACATAATTTGTACTCCTACAGAAGGTATCGGTGAGTTTGGAAATCGTAATTTAACTAAGCTAAGAACTAAAAAGGCATAGTTCTATCTGTTCTTTAGCTTAGTTCGATTATTGTTTAAAAATCGTAAAAGCATACATTTAAAACACTCATAACAAGAGTTACGTACAAGAACAAAAAATGGCATAAAGATAAAACATTTGTCCATGTTACGTAAATAAATTCCTTGCGTCATAGTTGCATTCGTGATTACCCAAACCCATGGCCGATGTACATTGTTACAGGGTGATTGGAGGCGGAAAAGCCATGACCACACAGTGCACGGAAGTTACTGCGCTTCATGTGTGCTGGCTCTGCCCTTGGTTTTAGTTGAGGGGTGAGTACCCTGCTTGGATAAAAGTCGCATAAGTCCCAGATGGATATAGGGCCAACACCTTCACGGGGGTACAAAGATCGCAGGTAGGGAACGACTGAACTGCTTCTAAATTTTATAAGAACGAGGTCACCATCAATGTCTTTTTGTAAGGGGCCTAACCAGCCCACTCTTCTAACAGATATGATGGTCCCATCAAAACCCATGGGCAGGGGCCTGTTTTTTGTTAACCAGTATATGACTTTATTGAGTAAGTCTTGTTCCCGCTCAATTTTTCCATTTTTAATTACTGGAACTCCTGCTAGAACACACACAAAGGGTGCAGCCTCCGGGGGTAGCTGAATGTGAGTTGTGTTATTTTCTACTCTTATAGCAGTACGTTGTAAAGGACCCGGTTTATGATTGACTTTAGGTGCATTGTGGGGTAGAAGGGTAGGGACCAATGGTTGAGATTGGTTGTTGCTGATAGTTCCAGGTGGATTGGAACAGATTGATGTTACAGAATTTTCAGAACAAGTTAGGTTGGCCTTAATGCTTTTCTCCATTCCCAACAACCTATCCTCTAGGGTGGCGATTTTAGCAATTAATGGCGAGATGAGTGAGCCAACCATTAGTTCAATCTGGGCCAGAAAGTTCACATTGAAAGAGGTAATCCATTGATCTATTTTATCTTCCAATTTTAGAAGGGTGTTAGTCGCAGTCAGTGGAGAGCTAAAACACAGTTTTTGTTGTTTTGGTTTATTCCCTATGGGCTTGGCCCCATCCCACTTCCTTGTACTAGATGAGGATAGAGGAGAAGTAGTGTGTGGTGTTTTGGCATTGGATTGGGGAATTTGTACCAGAGGACTGGCGATTGGGGTTGACATACTGGGACGTTTAGCGTGGCAAGGGGACGAACTTGTGCTTACGTTTCTAGCTTCCACAGTTTCGCAGCTTAATTTGCAGAGGAAATTTAACTCATCCAACAGCGAAAGATGTTGCACTGTACCATTCGTAGGGTCGGCCGTTTGATCAATGGATATGCTAGAAGTGGCAGAATCATTCATGATGGCGGTGGACGGAGATGGCCTTCCTAGAGTTTGTGGCCCTACGTTCAAGCCTCTCTGGCTGATTGATTTCTTGGTCGCCCCCTTATGAGTCATCATGGGGTGTGTAATGTTTAGGCTATAATAAAGCCTCAAGAGAGTAGAAGATTTTAGAGAATTTACAGCTAAGGTCCAGTTTGTAAACCCTTGCCAAATTGTCAGTTAGTTCAGAAAAAATGGTACCTTAGCAATGTGGTGAAGTCAGGGGGAGTGGCCCCGTCCCGTCCTCTTCGTGCCTCGGAGGGCCACAGAGGGCCCGCCCTTTGCCCGGGCTTAGCCCGGCGCGTCCTGCGTGCGTCCTCGCCGGACGAGGGTCAGCACTGAACTATATGCGCCTCCTGGCGCGGATTGATGGGCAGGGCAGCAGCGTCACCTGGAGCCTGACTGCGGGGCTGCTGGGAGTGGTGGTTCCGGGCCGGCGGAGCCAAGCCCGGCCGGTGCAGAGGTCAGTGGAAAGTGACGGTGATGTGTTCTCGGCGGAGCAAAGCCCGGCCGAGCACAAATTCCCCCTGTGATAGCAGCACAAAGTCCTCGGGCAGCACTGAACTTTATGCGCCTCCTGGCGCGGATTGATGGGCAGGGCAGCAGCGTCACCTGGAGCCTGACTGCGGGGCTGCTGGGAGTGGTGGTTCCGGGCCGGCGGAGCCAAGCCCGGCCGGTGCAGAGGTCAGTGGAAAGTGACGGTGATGTGTTCTCGGCGGAGCAAAGCCCGGCCGAGCACAAATTCCCCCTGTGATAGCAGCAAAAAGTCCTCGGGCAGCACTGAACTTTATGCGCCTCCTGGCGCGGATTGATGGGCAGGGCAGCAGCGTCACCTGGAGCCTGACTGCGGGGCGGCTGGGAGTGGTGGTTCCGGGCCGGCGGAGCCAAGCCCGGCCGGTGCAGAGGTCAGTGGAAAGTGACGGTGATGTGTTCTCGGCGGAGCAAAGCCCGGCCGAGCACAAATTCCCCCTGTGATAGCACACACAATTTCAAAACCACCTTCACAGAAAGAAGTATTTTAAAATCCTGAGTTCAGGGAACAAATGCTCCAAATCTCCATCTCTACCCAATTGAAAGCTACACTTGTAAGATATTACAAGTCAGCTCCAATGATAACCTGGGGAGAGATAGTCCTTTAAATAGTGAAGAACCGAAATTTGCAGTTTTTTACTAACACAAAATGTGAAACACACCAGTACATGTCGTACCTGTCACATAAACTGCACCGTACCATTGGGGGAACCTAAAGCCCACTTTAGGGGTGCCTTAAAGGTATTAAAAGGGATGGTTAGTACCTGGCAAGTGGGTACACTTGCCAGGTCAACATGGTGTTTTAAAACTGCCCTCCAAGACACTGCAGTGGCAGTTCTGAGACATGTTTGCAAGGCTACTCATGTGGGTGGCACAATCAAAGCTGCAGGCCCACTAGCAACATTTGATTTACAGGCACAGGGTGCACACCGTGCACTTTACTAGGGACTTACCAGTAAATCAAATATGCCAATCATGGATAAGCAATCACAATCACATTTTACAAAGAGAGCACTTGCACTTTAGCAAAGAACAGCAGTAGTGAAGTGCCCAGAGTTCTAAAACCTGCAAAAACGAAATGTAGCACACAGTAAAAAAAAAAAAAAAGCAGGTCATCAGAAGCAAAAAGTCAAGGGAGAAACACCCAAAGATGCCAGGTCTAACAATCATCATTTCCTTTTCTCAGTCTGCTTCTGTCACTTTAGACTTCAGTTTTCTATGCCGGACTGCCAATTTCTGACCTTCCCCTCCTGCTCTCTACTTCTATCAATGCCTTCATAAGTTTACAAACGGTGCTCGGTTTTAATCCTTGACGATCATTAGAGCTGCCACCAATCATATCTTCAATGAGCAAGATTGCAACAAAATAGAAAGCAGCATTAGAAAATGATTAAAAATGTTTAGAAAGTGCTCCCATCTAGATACTCCTGGTTTACAAAATGAATATAGACCCACATTCGACATATCAGATATTTAGCAATATGGTTGTGTTTATAGTCTATGTCTTTAAACCAAGGGGCATTAGAACTTTCAGAAAGGGTCAATTCATGCTCAAAATACATTTTAAAAAGTAATCGTTCCACTTTTCTCTTGCATACACTTGTTTCCTTTTTGAATGTATTGACTATCAAGGCAAACGCGTTGTGGCCCCGTTGTTTACATTTTCTTTAAGAGAAGAAAGTGGAGTTAAGTAAATATATGCGAGAATCTCCACAGCATCTTCAGCCCATGGTCCCCTGATGCACTGATGAATGTCTTGAGATAGTAGGAGAGTACAGCAGTGTAAACAGTAATGTTTCTTGTTTGCCACGGTTAACCAGTACAAAGGGGACATCTTTCTTTTAATGCCTGAACCCTTGCAATAGACCATTTCCAAAAACACTCTACTCTGCATCACTCCACTCTATGTCACTACACTCTACCCTGCACCACTCTACACCACTCTACTGCACTCTAAGCCAATGTACTCTATGTCACTACACTCTACACCACTCTAATTTACTGTGCACCATTGCGCTCTACACCACTTCAATCCATGCCTCTCTACTCTGCACCATTCTACGCCAGTGCACTTTACCCAACTCTACTATGCACCACTGCATTCTACACCACAACAGTCTAGGCCACTCCACTCTGCAAAACTGCACTATACGCCTGTTGGTATTAAAATTAGTGGTCAGGTTTGTGTTTGGATGTGTAGTGCCAAACTTGGTTCGGTTCAAAATCTTTATTCGATTCATACAATGAATCATAAAAGTACAAAGTTAAAAAGCATGATACACAATTAAAATGAACCACTGTGCCAAACTCATTAAAGTAGCACACACAGTGGTATAGACTCACCCAAAAAAGCCCAGGCAGGCTCACGTTGAGTGGCACCATGAATATCACTTTCAATAACGGGGCTGGTATCCTAGCGGGAGCCGGGTGTCTCCTTCACACAGTAAAAGTAAAGGAAAAATGGGTGCGGTAATTACTCTCCCATTCTCCTTGTCCCCATTAATGGTCATGACAAATGCTTGTGGGGAAAACTCACCTAGATTCAATAGGTGGTGAGTTGGTATGATTCTGATCCCAAAGTAGGCTCTGTTGGGAAAGGAGAATGTAATTAATCTCCTCCATTCCAATTTGACCAGAATTGAGCAATTCCAGGATATTTTAGGTGAGTCTATACCACCGTGTGTTATACTTTAATGAGTTTGGCACTACACATCCAAAAACAAACCTGACCACTAATTTTAATACCAACAGGCTGTTAATTCCTTGTCCAAAGTCCTGATGAAGAACCGCACTGACCTCGCAATAGTGCAGACCCAGGGTTGAAACGTCGACAATATATCCCTTGGACCAGTCAAAAGATTCTGCAAAGAGACTTATTCTTTCAGTCCGCAGAGTTACTTGAAATATTTGCTTCCCTGGCCATCTCTTCCCCGTTTTTTATCCCCAATCACTTTTGTATATATTACACCATCACTATATCACTGAGCACCAAATGTCACCTTGTCACATGCTACTTGTCACTGTTTGTTTTCGACAGCCTTTCCAATTTAACTAGGGTATTTATGAATGATGCAATTTATAAAAGCTTTAGAATACCCCATATGGTTTGTATTTGTCTTTATTATGATTCATTTGTCTTTCTATGAATAGACTCTTGACTAGTCCAATTGCTTGAAGAAATAATACACACCCAACAGAACCAATTGCATTTTTGTTCATGAATAGATAGTTCTGTTTTTTGCATACCTTTCCTCTCGAGTAAGCCCAGCTCCCACCCTAGAGAGATGAGCACGGGCAAAGTAACCTTGAAGCCAAGATAACATGTACCCGTTCTCAAGATGGTATCTGGCCTTTCTGTACTCCCTTTGTTTGTTAGTACACAGACTGGAAAATTCCAGTCTGGGAGGGGTGTTAGAGGTGTTGGAAATGCAAATTTTGTATTACTGTGTGAACGGGGGTCAGTCCCTAGGCAGCTGTCTAAGGAGGCTGGTTAGACTGGACTCCCGTCGAGCGAAAACTAATAAAATAACCTGGTTTATATTCTCTACTGTCTGACCGACTCTTCATTTGTGTGGAAGGCTGAGAGGTGGTCGCGAGTGACCAGGGTGGCCCTATTCGGGTCACTTCCTTCAATCCTTAATAGACATGCTACAGTTATGAAAGATGTGTACAACTCACTGATGCATTCATACCTATCATTAGTTGCATTGATGGGGCGTCTGGTTATTACAACGCCTAGAATTCTTGCCTGTCAGTAGGTTATTTTAACATTTGTTCCAGATCTCCCAAGCGGATTATTAATTTTATTATTATTACTTGTGCTTTAACCTTTTTCAACAGATCTGGATATCTGGAAGAATAATACTACAAAAGTGACGTTTTACCAAAATAACGTTTTTTAGAAATGACCTTGTAATTAAAAATTGCTGTTGCTTGAAATATAAGGGAAGCAGACAATGCCTGGAGGAAGAGATATTGCTTTTGAGTGCAAATTAAGTTTGCAATCTTTAATCATCAAGCAATTACCCCCTGTGACATTATACTCACCGTGACCACAATGAATCTGGTTAGAACGGGGCAAAGTGGAATTACATCATTACAGAAAAAGTTAGTTTTCCTTCTTAAATGTAATACCATCACAGCACAAATTATTATCTTTAATGCGCTTGTTAGGCTGCGTTGTGCATTATCTGGAGCCACTGACTGTAGAGCAAGCAGGATGTTGATAATACTTCAATATGGGAGGACCAAATTATGTGACAGAGTGTGTTAAATTATGTGGCAACAAAAGGCAAATTATGTGACGTGATGCAGCACATTTTGTGATAGTATTAACTATTTTGTCATTTTTACATGTTTTAATTTTTGGACAAAGGTTTTATCCCATTAGTACCAATTTAACATCCATATAAGGCTGCAAATAGATAGGTGGCCAGTGAACCTTTGTGAAAAGCCCTCCACTGCACACCAGCACGTGTTGCTGCATTTTTAGTAACTCTTGAACTGCTTGAGCTAGAAATATTTTAAGGTATGCAGATTATTCCGCAGATGATGGATTATGTGCATATGCGAAAAATCGACAATTATGCGGAAGCCGCAGCGATGGCAAAATCACATCATTCCAGTGGCCTTGAACATAGGTCTCTTTCCAATGCAGACCATAGACATTGGTAATTCCCCAATAACCTGCGTGGCTTTAACAGCGACCCGCGTTGACACATCACATTCTGTCTGAAATCAGCCCAGATAGACGGGATGAAAATTGGAAGAGAGATGATTGAGGCTGGTCCAGGCGTGTGCTAGCTACAGCTTAATGCTGGGAGCCCAGTACCGATGACCCAGAAGTGCAAGACGTGTGGTCTGATGAAGGTTTAAACATGTTCCCTAAAACTGCCACAGTGGTTAGCAATGGTGTTTTCTTCCTTAAAACGCCTAGAAGTTCTTGTCTGCCAAAGATGTGTGCGGTGGTGTTTGTAGTACATGAACTCGCTCTTCCCAAATCTTCCACTGCAGTGACTAACAGTTCACAACAAGTGCAGAGTGGAGTGGCTCCAATGCTAGCATAAGTCTCTCACCATGACACAAACGCTGTCCTGCATAGTTGCCAGTGGATACCTGCGATGGACCATCTTCATCACGTTGACGTTGGTCCATCAAAACTTTGGTAGGAGTGTGACCACTGAATCTGAAATCAAGCTTCCAGGTCAAAAGACTGCAAACTATAGTTTCAGAATCTTAATGGGTAAAGGCCCCGCTTGATTTACAATACTGCCTCGGACTCATGTAGTGGAGAACTGGGGCTATAAAACTCCCTCCGACACTACCAAACACAAGGAGTCATCCTCTCTTTTGCTACTATTGCAAGACCAACTTTTTAAGTATTGTTAACCCTTATAACTTTTTTTTTTTTTACTTTTCGCGTTGGCTTGTGAAGTAAATTGATGCCTCCTTAAGTTAAAGGTTCTGTTCACATCACAGGAAAATGTAATGTTCTTGAACAGTCTTCTTTCAGTAGAAGGGGTAAGGGAATATAACTTTTTTTCATATCCCTTGCTTTTAAATGGTGTATGCAGTGCGCAAGCATCGCTTGGAAGGCGGAATGTGCCAAGACTACACCGTGCACCAGGACCCCTGTCCCCTGAGCCATGCTCAACTAGGTACGGGTCTCCTACTGCTGAACTTTCTCCACAGTTTTAATTGGCCTGCTACTCCCGGCTGTTGCAAACCCACCCATCTTCATTGAGGATTCTTTCAATAGTCAAGAATGTTGTTTCCCCTATTTAAACCCTGGACATTCACTGAAGACCATCAACCCATGTTAGACCAGGTATCCTTAGCGTGGTTTCGCCCCAACGTTTTGTCTTTAGACCTCCTGTTTTGCTCACTTCATTTTTGCTGACCATAGGACTCTGCACACTTTACCACTGCTAACCAGTTCTAAAGGGCTTGTGCTGTCCCCTTAAAACATGGTAGATTGGCTTATACCGAATTGGCATATTTAATTTACTTTTAAGTCCTTGGTACAATGGCACTACCAGTGCCCAGGGCCTGTAAATTAAATGCTACCAGTGGGCCTGCAGCACTGATTGTGCCACCCACTTAGATAGCACTTTTAACAGGTCTCAGGCCTTCCATTGAAGCCTGTGTGAGTGCAGTTTTAAACTGCCATTTCAACCCAGCAAAATAAACATTTTGCTGGGCCAAACCTTCCTTTTGAATACATACAAGTGCCCCATAAGGTAGGCCACAGACAGCCCCAAAGGCAGGGTGCAGAGTATAAACGTTGGACATGCACTTTAAGTTTTGCAAGTCCTAGCAGTGAAAACTATTACATTTATTACATTTTCACTACTGCAAGGCCTTCCTCTTCCATAGGAGAGCATAGGAAGTACCTTATTACATTTTTATAATGGTAATTTCAAAATGGGAACAGATAACCCCTTCATGTTCGGAGTCTCTGGAATCGCAATTTAAAATCCTAATTTATGGTGAAGTCGGATTTTAATCTGCAATTCTGAAAAACTGATGTAACCCAGATCTTTTGACTGGGGCAATGTTTGATTTGTTCTGCATTCCATCCATCATTTGTGTCTCTTTTGCCTTAAGTGTGCCGGGTATGCCCAGACGTGGGTCCAGAGCTCACTGTGCCACTGGATTCAAGCTAGCCTGGCTGATGAGGGGGATACCACAAAACCGGTCCCAGGATGCTTGTTTCTGGTTCAGATAAGACCTGGCTTGACAGGGCTGGACTGTTCCCATTAGGAGCTGGGTCAAGACTGATTTGCATATGGCTCAGTCTAAAGTAGGGTGGCATAGTGAGCAAAAGAACAATGGATTTAATCCCAATCTCTTAACTGGAGGTAAAGGTTTGATTCATTCCGCATTCCGTCCATCATTTATCTGTCTTTTACTTTTTGAAACATTGGCATTTTCTTACCATAGCCATTTGCGGTCTGCAGCCTGTTTCTGGGTCACATGACTAGGTGTGGGTGACAGTTGGGCTTAGCATATTCATCATAGACAGTCACACACAATGGAAAGCTTGGGTGTGACTGGATGGGCCATCACTGGCAGGATGTGAGGGAGGAGCTGGGCCCAGCACCACTTGCACTTGAATGGGCTCTGTCCTGTCTCCACACAAAGGGCTGCATATTCCCTGTAGTCAGTCTGGAGCCAGGGCCAGGAAGGCACAGCACCTGTGCACTTCAAAGGCATGCCTCTAAAAGCTTCTTCACACTTCAAAGGCATAACTGAGTATAAATACAGGACCCAAACACCACCACTTCAGCACACACTGATTTTCTGCCAGGAAGAAGGACTGCTGTGCTGCTGCAAGGACTGCCACTCTGCTGGATTGCTGCTCTGAAGGGATTGCTGCCTTTCTGTGGTTACCTGATGCCATCTTGCCTGGGTGAGAAGGATTGAACCTGCATCTCTTGAACCCAGAATCCAGAGTGACTACAAGGGCTAGTTGGCTGGCTTCCTCGTCTCAAGCCTCAGGGACATAACAGGCTTCTAACAACCTTGCATCTGCATCTGCATTCTGTCACTGGGAGGCTATTCTGCCAAGTGGTGCCAACACACCCCTGGATCCTTGGAAGTGGGCTTAAGGTGCTATGCCAGCCTCTGTGGATCCAGCAGAACTGGTGCATCTTCTCTGCTGCGTGCCGCAACCCAGAGCAGTACTGATGCATCTCCGCTGCTGCGTGGATTGGACCCATCACCGCCGCAGCTCGCATCGGCTTCGGAACAGCTGATGTGCAACGCATTCTCAATGCAGGCCCTTACATCCCTCATCAATGTCAGACTTGAAGATGCCACTGGACTCTGTATCACAATTTTGCAGCTCTTCAGAATCAATGCATCGCCCCAACTACACGCTGCATCCTCAACGCCGGACTGCACAGCGCAAGCTCCATTTACGAGACCATCAACGACGACACAGGGCCTAGCATTGTAGCCTTGCTGCATCTCGGAGCCAATGCATCACTTCGACTTCGCAACACATCGTTGTGGATCCTCAACACTCTGCAAACCAGGATTTAAAGTACTCTCTTCAGCAGGCCTAACTGGGACCCTGAAGCCGACCTGTGCTCCATCGCAGTCAGCCTGAACTTGTGTCTTTGTCATGGTCGAGCATGACCAGATATCCACAGTTGGCACTTTGTGCTTTTTGGCACTAATTTCAGCAAAATCTTTATAATTTCATATCACTAATTCTACTGATTGGATTTTTGTCGTTTTCACGTTATTACTGTTTGAAGTGCGGCACGATTTTCCACACATTGCCTCTATGTTAAGCATGACTGCTCTGTGCCAAGCGGCCAGAGGGTTGAGCACAAGTTAATTTAGGCTTGGCTTGTGCCTCACCCTGACAAGGATTGTGGTAACAGCTTGACCAGGGCTCACACCCCAGTCAGCCAACAACCCAATTTCTCACAACCCACCACTCAGTACTTCTTTTGACCGTTATCTGCCTATTTCTGGCAGAGACATAGAAAATTCTCCACTCCAATCCTCAGCCCTTCCCCATCCCTTACGAGAAAGACACACCTGAATTACTTCTGTATCAATGGCAGCAGCCACACCCACCCTTCCCACAGCTACAATTTGCTCAAATTAGATAGACCCCTTGAATGGGTGGTAGCATATCCCTATTCTTCATCTCTAATATGTCTAGCACCACCCTTGAGGGTGGCTGCTTTGACTGGCAAGCAAAGCCGATCTTCAGTCTAAAGATCAGCACCTATTTCACCCATTATGGTGCCCTGATCACAGGCCCCATGGCTCAAAGAACGGCTTTAGCCACAAACTCTTGGAACTTATGTCGCCTTACCTTTTCAAATATCAAAATGTCATGTTATTGGGTGATTTCAGCTATGATCTTTACAATGTTTCCTATATGGACTGTGCAAAAATACCTGATGACTTAAAAGTGGTTTATCTTTCTCAAATGGACACCAGCCCCAACTAGCAAGCGGTAGCATACTCAACCCTATCTTCTCAAACATAGAGAATCTCAAGACAAACTCTCCTTTTTCCATGACCTCAAATGACCCCTACTGCATAGCTTTTCTTATCCCGCACCCCCAAGTGACACATAACACCAGTATAACCCATCACTAGATAAAGATACCCCCAGGCAATGAGACTGATATCTCTCTGGCAGCAAAAGATTTCAATCAGTGGATCACCAATGCACTTGATTCTAATGCCTGCATATGTGAGTGCCCCCTGTGCACAAAACTCCTTTGGCTAAATTGTACAGTAGTGTCTGAAGGGATCTCAAACGCGACTGAAACTGCCTACAGCATGCTTGGAGAAGTCCCCAATCCGAAGCAGATAAAAATACATATAAAGTTCCTCTAAGAAATTATCACTGGCAAATCCGAAGCGCTAGTTAGGCTTTCCTTGTCCACAACATCCACTCTAGATTGAGCACGTCAAGATAAATCTTTTGTATCATTAAGGAACTCTCACAACCAAATCCTTGCTCTCAATTGAACCCTTCTTCACATGCTCTACACACCCTTTCAGGGGTTTGCCCACAATAAAATGAACACCAACCCTATTGCTGGAACTCCTTTCTTAAATATCTTCGCATCTTCCTCACAGGGTAGCTCCCAAGCACACCTTGCCTTGGTGAATGCAGACACTGCCCACTAAACCATGTGCTCCATCAAAATCGAATCCCCATGCAATCCTTGCCCATACTTCATCTTCTCCTCTTGCCCGGAATAATTGAGTGCCGCCCTAACTAATCTAGTCAATCTCTATCACCAAATCTGAACTGTCATTCGAATGGAAGCAGAGTAGCATCTTTCCCTTTCTGAAAAAATCATCTAAGGAACCCTAGATGAATGCAAATTATACTCCTATGTACTTGCTGCCCTTCCCTGCAAAGTAATGGAAAAAAATGGCTCATTTTCAGCTCACCAATTATTTAGAGACCAACAATCTTCATGGCCTTTTGTAATCTAGCTTCAGAATGACCCACAGCACAGAAACAGCTCAAGTGCCAGCAACTGGCGATATCTGCAGGATCCTCGATCAGGATGCCTCAGCTGCCATGATCCTGTTAGATCTCTCAGACCAACACAGTTTCCAACGCCATTCTACTCAAGAGCATGCATGAATTTGGCATCTACCTTGACACTCTGAATGGGTTTAGAACATTCTTAATAGATCCCAAACCGTCCGCTATCCCTTTATTACTCAGTTACCCCCATGATAATTTGTAGAGTCCCCCACAGCCTCTCCCTGAGCCAGACTCTTTTTAATACATGCATGACCCTGCTGGGAGGATAATCAGATCTTACGGTTTCAAAATAGTTACCCATGTGGAGGATACTCAGTTGACCATTTCCATTGCTGATCATTTTCCAAAACTAAGACAAATCTTAATGGCTATATGCTTTACAAATGATGGCTGGGGAAATGGCGCACACTCAAAACTGGTCCAGAACAGTCCATAGAAAAATTCAAATATTATGATTGGTGCTTAAGGAGGAGGGAGAGCCACCAAGTCTTCCTGGACCGCAGAAAACAAGTCTTCTCCTCAATAAATTCAGTGTTGGCATGAAGCTGTAATGTTGACCAGGAATATGTCCTGAAGAATTGTTGCATTGAATGTGAGACCTAATGTCTGAATAAAAGACACTGGACATTTTCATATAAATACAAGCTTGTGGTTTTGATCTTTGAGTGCTTGGAGTTAATTTTGAAATCTTAATGGCTGTATCTCTTCAAACTAAATGGAGACAAAACAGAAGTGATCTTCTTTGTCAAAACCATATTGACCTGAGAGCTGGTGGCCCAAAGAGCTGGGAAACCCTTTCCAGCCCTCTGACTCTGCTAGGAATGTAGGCATAATCCTGGGAAAAATCCTCTCCACGGCTGATCAAATCACCTCTATATCTTCATCCTGCTTTGGTATCCTCGAATGCTTTGCAAGGTGAGTCGGTGGCCCCCCATAGGCACTCATAAAATTGTCAGTCATGCTACGATTACAGACAACCTAGAGTACGGGAATGCCCTTTGCATGGTTATCACCAACTATCTGACGAAGATCATGCAAACTGCTCAAAACCCAACTGCTTCATTGATTTTCGAACTTCTGGCCCATACCTCTGCTGTCCCCCAATTCAAAACCTGACACTGACTACCCGTGTGCAAATGTGCGCTTTCAAAACTTGTGTCACACAGTCAACGCTCTTCATTCAAAAGCCCACACTATCTCAACAGAAGGATGTCCTTCAGCAAGCTACCCCGAGTGCTTTCCTCTTCCCCTTTACATCTAGCATCTGTTCCTCCTACCTGTGATCTGAGAATAGGAGAACGCTCCTTTTCCTACTAGACTGTGTCTAATTTGAATCCTTTCCCTTTATCATTATGTCTGATCACTACTATCCAAACTTTCAAAAATAGCTTAAAACATGTTTTTTCTAGGCACCCGTTTTTCCGCAGTGCCATTCGGTTAGAGCTTAATTTGTTAAAAAATAAGCGCCATGGCTCTCGTCAGCAGGCAACTTATGCTTGCACTGCCCATTGCCGCTGTCAATTACAGTGACATCATAACTAATAAGTAACATTCCTACAAGTGTTAAAATTCTGACAATTTCAGGACCCCGAAGTTAAAAGAATGGCTTTGGCAGCAGGTATTAATCATTTTTAATGTATATTGAATTAATTAACAATAGTTGTGCTCATCACTGAATTCAGAAAACAGCACCAGCAAATGGAAGACTGTTATAGGTACCGGAGCTGACAATTAAGTGCTGATGCGGAGCAGCAGAAAACTCGGCTCAAATTAAGCACTGCCTTCAGCCAATGCTTCAAGTACAAAGTTTCCCCTCGGAGGTGAATAACGTAGGGGCTCAAAAAATCAACATAACTTTATTTAACGTCACGTAAAGTAAAATAACATCTCAAGCATGCATTGGTTCTCAGCCAATCGAAGCACAGTTGCTTTGTCAAATAGGACATGGTGGTTGACCTTTGCCAAACACTTTGAAGCAACTCTCATTTCCTTGCAACAGCAATTGGCATATTGTGGTAGAAGAGTCGCAGACAATTCTAAGGAGGAATAATTGGGAAATTATCCATGGTAATTTAGGGAGACTTGTTTGTCATTGATGAAGTCGTCCGCCATAGTAAATCCATGTAGAACAACTCTTATGCTAGGCATTTATTTTTTCTCTCAGTTTCATTTAATGGCATTTTGGTCTAAATTAGTCACTTCAGATGACTGCAGTTACACCTCAGCTACTTCGAGTACAACAGTGGGACTCTCTCGCTGAACTTGGCCAGCCAGCCTTGACTCTGGCAGCTGCTTCCAGCACTTTGTTATTTCTAAACCTGTGAATCAGTAGTTTCTCGTTTCCTCGCAGGAACACAGATCACCGATGTGGATATGCAAATTGACTATTTAATTTCCAGGAGCTGCTGACCTAACTGGAGTTCAGAGCTGCGGCCCCAAAAACAGATGGCCGAAACCATCAATAACCAGTCACAATGGAAACATTAAAAAGCTCAACGTAGTCTTATAGCAAGTTTAAAACATCTTCCGAGCAAGCACCTTTACAAAACTCAAAAGGAAATGTACACACCTGCAATGTTTGTTTTTCTGAACGACGCTGGCTTTCTGCAGGTTTTTTTTACCTGTTGCAGATATCTTGATTCCAAAATAGGATGGTAATCAAGCTCGGAAAACTGTCTTTAGCTGCACACATATTCAGAAATACCTCTGGATGGCAGGTCAGTTATCTTGGCCTAACCTCACACTTGTTGCCAACTCGCTTAGTTAGAATGTCGCAAAGCAGAATGGTGACAGAGGAGCTGCACTTGAAGGCGGGCAGTGTATGGCAGATGGGAGTCGACAAGCTCTAGTTACCACTTCGCACCTTCTTCTGATTTGCTCCTCTGTGGCAATGACCTCACACCCCTTGTGTCTCCTTCAGACGCAGAAGTAATGTTGAACCTTCAATGGCTTTCTTTCAAATTTAACCTAGGATGATCTACTTGTTATTTACAGAGTAACTCTTAGCTACCCCATCATCCCCCACTCTCAGAATACCCACTGTCTTGTTTAATGAGAACTTATCTGCCAAATTAATCTATCATCTATCCTGCACATATACGACCAGTTAATTCCAGTAAAACTCAGCTACATTTGATGCACTGTTTTTAATCGCTCACGTACCATGTCAAATGCAAAAACAACAATTGATGGACAGAATGCAGAACAATGTCATACATTCACCCCAGTACAGAGATCTGGGCCTAAATCCATCATTTTTTTGCACTCCACACCACCCCAGGTCAGACATGGCCATATGCAAATCAGCCTTGACCCTGTGCCTCATGGGAACAGTCCAGCCCGAACTGCTATGCCATGTCTTTCCTGGACCGGAATCAAGCATCCAAGGACCGGTTTCTGGCTATCAGCCTTCATCAGCCTGGATAGTCTGCACGCCAAAAGTCATTTGACAATTTGAATACCAGGTTTTACCAAGGTTCACCTCTTCGGATGATCTCCTCCATTCACCCTTGCAGACTCTTTAAAAATAACTACGTACATGTATTCCAGACAGCTATTAAAATGGGATTCGCTCCAATCTCCTGTAACAGCATTTGGACGTTTGCCCGTCTCCTGCCTACAAACAGCCTGCTGAACCATTGAACAATGATTTAAATTGAAGCCTCCAAACAGAATCACAATCCATCAGTCGGACGTGTGCAGACACATGCTTCAAACACACAAAAGGTGATTTGAGGAATCCTTGCAATGAGTCTAACCACAGGCAGTCACATGGGTAGCACTCCTACACATCGTTCTTTTGCTGAACATGCCATCTTAGTTTGGAACCAGCCTCATGCAAATTGGCTTTTACTCTGTTTTCAGTCGGAACAATCCAGCCTGACCCTCCAGGCCAGGACCTCCCCGAACTGAAAAACAAGCAACCCAAGACCGGTTTTGCCCTGATTAGGGCTCTTCAGTTGGGTGTAGCTTGGATCCAGCGTCACAGTGAACACAGGACCCAATTCTGGGCATACCCTTGGCCCCTTCCGGTAAAACATTAAACACGCAATAGGTGATAAGAGGAATGATGCAATAAGTCTAAACAATGGCAATCACTTAGGAAAGCATTCCGACCCATCGTTCCTTTGACAACCATGTAACCTCAGTTTGAACTCACCATATGCAAATGTTGTGTCATGTTAAAAGAATGTATAAAGCGCACAATTACCCAAAGGTGTCTTGGCGCTGACTGTACCTAAGTATGCTGAAGATGGCGTATTAATTATTAAAAATCAGGTCTTGATCTCTTTCCTAAAAGCAAGCAGTGATAGAATGGCTCAAATCAATCGCAATAAAACAGCCCAAGATCAAGGTTACCCAGAAAATGCAAGTTCTTTGGCTCTGCTGCCTATTCATATTGAGTTCACTGCGGCACTAGTGTTCAGCTGTGGCGCAGTGAAAACAAATAGCGGTCACAAAATAATTCAATAAAAAACAGGTACAGCAAGTAAAATACATTGTCATCCCTTCCCATTAATATTAAAATTACAAACTTCCAAGGGTGCATGTAGTGAATATATTTAACAATTTACAAAAAGAAGAGTTAGAGGCAGCAGGAAGCATTTTAGGCCGTCATTATTTCACGTGTAATTTATTCAGAGTTTTAAAAGTTCCTTTAACTTTGTGTTTTTGATGGAGATGATTCCAAAGGTACACTCTGGAATACTGTAAGAAAGTGCCATCTTTCTTGCATTGGTATGCCCCCACTTTTTTTCTGAACTGCTGATGTGCTTTGACTGAGTGTGGCCTGGGTTCCTGTCAACCAGGTACCCAGGGCCTGTGTTCCTTCCCTAAAACTATGCTGAAACACAAGACCCAATTGGCATCTCTGGCCACCTGTCAGCCCCTAGTAAATGGTACCCTAGGTACCCAGGGCATGGTGACCAGAGAAGACCCCTGAGGGCTGCAGCACTTATCGTGCCACCCTCAGGAGCCCTGTACCCTGGCACCCACCCACTGCCTTTGCAGGCTGAGAGCCTAAGTTCAGACCTAAAACAAGAGTCGACATGGCACACAACCCTGTGTGCCATGCCCACAAAACCCACTGCCCTGGCATACTTCAGTCACCCCTCTAGCTGGGTGCCCTATGCCAGAGGTGAGGGCACAGGTGCATGATCCCTGTGCCCCTACAGTACCCAGGGCCATTGCTGGGCAGAGTATATGGTGCTGGGAGTTTGTCATTACGAACTCCCCAGCACCATAATGGCTACACTGAAGACTGACAAGTTTGGTACCAAACTTCTCAGCACATTAAACCCGCACTGATGCCAGTGTGAGATTTAATGTAAAATGCACCAGAGGGCATCTTAGAGATGCCCTCCAAAACCCGAACCTACAATCCATGTCTGGGCTGAGTGGCTGTAGAAGCTGCCACATGCTGCCACACAGCAGACATGTTTCTGGACCCCTGGGTGGAGAGCCCCCCCGCTCTCCTG
Source organism: Lissotriton helveticus (assembly GCF_964261635.1). NCBI lineage: Eukaryota > Metazoa > Chordata > Amphibia > Caudata > Salamandridae > Lissotriton > Lissotriton helveticus. The sequence continues at coordinate 987,459,271 of NC_136069.1, read as the reverse complement.
GGCCTGCAACAATGCACATCTTGGGCGAGGTGCTAGGTCTCCTTCCCCAGGATGTGCAGGGGGAGGCTTCAAAGGCATGCCACCTCTGAGAGCTTCTCCAGACCATTTGCTGTACTGTGGTAAATAAATAAATAATACCCTATTTTTGACTAGGCATATATCATAACAGATAGCTCAATAAATAAGAGTCAAGATTCGAGGTAGTAGGAGTTTCTGCAGGTTTATTACAGCATAAGGACAGGATCAGGACAACCTGCATAGACAGGGGCCCGGCAGCTGCCGGGGCTGGGTCTGGGATGAGCGCGCTAACTTCTAATAACAATGCATGAACTTATATACATAACGCAAACACATAGCATCACATTGCAGTAGGCGTAGCAGTGGGTGGAGCAGAAGGCGTGACGCGTAGCAGTCGCGAAAGATAACAGTAAAAGTAGGTGTAACTGGGCGTATACATAGACATGTGGTACAGACGTAACAGAATATGTCATGAATGGGGCGGAAACATTGGAGGGGGCTACCTAAAGAGCCGGGACCTCTAACCTGGTGGTGCGCGCAAACTGGCAATGACGTGTTACGAGGAGAAGCTGGGGGCTATGAACTCTGTGCTAGGAGCAGAGACTAAAGTCTGGAGGGTCGGAGCGACATGTACCTAAACCCTATCTAGTATCTGATGTTTAGGGAACATGTTGATATAAACTAGAAGTCATGAGGGGAAAAGCTAACTTGACTTTAAGACTGGACCATGCATTATTCTACATGTAGTGCGTGATGAAGAATATTAAATGACCAGTAAATGCAGTATCTCTCTAACGTGGAGACGAGAAGGCTAGACAATGACGGAAACTATTGATGCAGTTCAGTAGCTTAGGAATGCAAAGAGGGAGGACTGAACTGATAACTGGAACTATAACATACTTTTGGCAGACTCAGAGGCAGAGCCAAGCTGCACCGGGCACTGCGAGGAAGGAAGTAAGTGAAAGGTCGAGGATACAGGTGGGGGCTGTATCGTTCCTCAGCGAGGCTTCAGGAGACAGGAGCTGAATCTGATGTCCAGGCCCTTTTGAGGCCTGGAAACGAGGACTTTATAATGGAATAACGTGCACACTGAGAAACGTGGCAACATAACTTTACATAGGCCTGATATTCGTAGTATTCACGAGGACTGGAAACTGGCATACTAGAGGTGGACACAACTATAATTGCGTCATTAATCGGACATGGGGAATAACATATGCATATTGGTCATGCACACATAACATATGATGGATGAGGCGTAGGGACACAGAACATGGCAAAATTTACTTTTCCACATTCCCTCCTTGTCACTACGTTTCCATCAGGAAACATCAATATTCATGATACCATCTATCATTTCATACAGTACCATTTGTTCATCTCGAATTGTCTTGAAACGGGATTTAGAACGGGGCTTGGGACTAGGAATACAAGAGGTAGCACAAATGCCGCAAATCGCAGGGCCACATTGTATACAGAGGCAGCAGCTTAATATGATCGCTACTGCAATACCTAGAAAGGACAGGACTTTCCATCCCCATGCGGAAATTATATTCCAGAACCAACCGGACCATGTCCAGGTGCCTGGATCTTGGTGTAACAGATGGGCAATTTTATGGAGTCTGGTTATAGCTGAATAAACAGACGGCGCGTTATTAGGAATGAAAATGCAGCAACTAGATCCGAGAACTCTACAGGCCCCGCCCCTATCGGCCAGTATGACGTCAAGGACGAGACGATTCTGTAAAACGACAATTCTCATAAAAGATTGCTCTTCAGTTAAGTTACCTAGAGCGGAGGCAGTCTCATCTACTACAGCTTCAAGGGTTCTTGTTAACCTACGGATTAGCTTACTGTTTACAATTGTACCTAAATAAGGGAAAACACCTTTATCAATATCAATGAATTGTTCTGCGGCAGTTTCAGTATAATCGACAATCGGGAGGTTTCTCTTGTGTCTAGTGTGTACTAGATGTGTGTTTCTATGATAGTCAGGTGGGGCTAGAAAAACAGGTGGCAGTAGGAAGGCAATGTAACAGGTTCCCTGCCAATCGAGGGGCAGATGAACATATGCGGTCTGACCACAAACAAAATAAGAATGACGTGAAGCTTTAAAAATAGATTTCCCACTGTCACTATACTTGACAATAGTAGTACAATCACTATGTCCTACGTGTACGGAACCATGACTACGGACACATAATTCGCCTTTGACTGGTAGTACTGAAATAGCAGGTGAGTCTGGAGTAGTATCAGACTGAACATTCAGGACCATGAAATTCGACGAATAATTACCTAAATTATACACTTCATTTTCTAGATCTAAACCTGTTCTGTGGGGGAAACCTTGCTTGTCTGGGAAACATGTACTGTTAAGAAAAGACATATCTGTTGAGGATGACGTTAAGGTGGACCATGCTCCACACGAACCATTATGTGAAAATGGATAAGGAAAGAGTGGCAGAACTCCCTTCGGTGTCTGGAAAGGGGGGAGTCGACCACACACCCAACAATTAGTGGCATTGCTGGTCTGGTGTGAGTAATGTAACATACGGATAAATGAATTGTTACGCATAGCGAGGCGGTATGAATATTCGTGAGGAGGCAGATCACTAAACGTGTGCTCTACTGTAACATTTGAATGCTTATTTACATGAGGAACTGGAAAACACAGGAAAAGTGCGTAACTAGTGCAGGAAATCATTATGCTGAGAAACAATATGAAACTTAGAAAAACGATACATTGAATTGAATTTCGACTGACTCTCTCACTATGGGGGTCTATTTTATACATGTCAGAAACAGTCTAACCGTTTCACCTAGGGGAGGACTTATACAATCAAACTGACTGACTTATTTTACTAGACATTAGTTTTAACTTATACTCCTGTTGCGGAGTTTTCTCTAACAGGGAAGGGGTTGTAACAATGTCTTTTGCGGGACAGTCCTTAAGAGCAATAGTTTGGCAGTCTTCAAAATCCTGGGAATCCTTGGAAATGTTTTTAGAAACGGGTTTCAGTCCATTGAAAAGTTTTACATGAGAAAGGTGGACCCACCCCTTCCTGCCTTCCAGCTTGACGGCAGTACGGGTGGTCAAGAGGACCTGACGTGGCTCCTTCCAACGAGGTTCCAGCGGACTTGATCTGTCAAAATTTCGGATCATCACCAGCGAACCTGGAACGATTTCATGCGGTGCCACCTCGGTATTGTCTGGAAATGCGGCGGCAACCTGTGAACGACATGAGTTGAGGGCAGACATCAAGGAAGCTAGGTAATCTGTCAGCATATTACATGAAACATCGGTAATACTTCGGGGTCTAGGAGTACCCCACATGTTAGGGGGACGGCCGAATACGACCTCATACGGGGACAGACCTGATCTAGAATGTGCGACCATGCGCATATAAAATAAAGCGACTGGCAGAGCTACTAGCCAGTCCACACCTTTTTCTTTGCATACTTTGGCGATGCGGATTTTCAGAGTCTGATTATGTCTCTCGACTAGACCGGCTGCTTCAGGATGGCGTACACAATGGAACTTCCACTGGTACCCTAACAACAGGGAAACGTGCTTCATGAGTTCAGATGCGAATGGCTGACCGTTATCAGAATATACGACTCTAGGGAGTCCATATCTAGGGAAGAATTCACGAACCAACTGCTTGGCAGTGGTCGCGGCTGTGTAATCTGGGACTGGATATGCTTCTGTCCACCTGGACAAAGCGCATACAACTACAAGGACATACTTGAAACCTCGACATCGCTCCATCTGAATATAATCCATCTGGAGGACTTCAAAAGGGTGGTCAGGAGGCTGAAAACCACCTTGTTCCACCGGGACACTTTTACCTGGATTAAACTGACAACATATCATACAGGTACGGACTTTCTGTTTGGCTGCAGCTCGTAAATGCTTGTTGAACCAAATGTTCTGGATACTGTCTAACATAGCTTTTTCTCCTAAATGTGCTGGACTATGTGCGGTATTAATAATGACTTGAACCATAGAGTCGGGGAGAAACCATGTGGCTCTACCCTTCGTTAACCATCCTTGATCTGTCTGGACCCCTCCTTGTTCGGACCATTTCTTGATTTCATCGGAAGTAGCATGTAACTGGATATCTATGACATCTTGAGTAGGGTCCTTAATTATCATGCATGTAGTCGGATCTGGAGTGTGTGTCAGGTTAACTGGAATGTCTGGAGTCTGTGCTGTAAGCTTGGCTGTGCGATCTGCTAGATCATTACCTTGGGAAATAATGTCAGTAACTTTCGTATGTGCTTTGCATTTCATGATAGCTATAGATGTCGGTAAATGTATGGCATCTAACAGAGCTTGAATAAGGAGACCATGCTGAATCTTGGTTCCATGAGAAGTCATGAAACCTCTCTCCTGCCAGAGCACTCCGAAGTCGTGTACAACTCCGAATGCGTAACGTGAATCTGTGTAAACATTAACTTTCAGGTTCTTGGCGTGTATGCAGGCTTGTGTCAGAGCAACTAGCTCTGCTGCTTGAGCGGACAGGGTATCAATACGGTGTGTTTCAATAACTTCGGTGTCAGTAGTCACTGCATACGCGGCAACTAAATCTCCTGTACTAGTTCTCATACATGAACCATCCACATAAAGTGTCAGGTCAGGATCTGGTAACGGAATGTCTGTCAGGTCTTGTCTTGGCTTTGTCATAATGTTGACTACTTCCACACAGTCATGTGGGTCAGGATTTGAATTAACTGATGGTAACAATGTAGCAGGATTCAGGACGTTGCAGCGTCTAATTTCTATGTGTGGCTGAAACAGTGTCAATTCATAACCTGTTAAACGTGCAATTGTCAAGTGCTGAGTTTGTGTTCGGTTTAAAAGAACTTCCACAGAATGTGGGACTTGTACTGTCAAGGAGTGTCCTAAAACTATGGAATCACTTTGTCTGATAGCTAGTGCTGTGGCTGCAACTGACTTGAGGCACGCAGGCAACGCCTGGGCGACGGGATCTAGTGTGCTCGAAAAATAAGCACAGGGCTTGTATTGACCTGCTTGATCTTGTGTGAGAACAGATAATGCTGTACCTTCACGTTCTGTGACGAAAAGTGTAAAAGGCTTACTGTAATTCGGTGTAGCTAGAACTGGAGCTTGGCATAAAGCTGTCTTTAACTCATTGAAACTAAGTGTATGTTCAGATGTCCAAGGGAGGACAGTCGATACGGCTGCCTCCTGTGTCGTTAACTGTATCAGTGGCTTGGCTAAAAATGCATACTGGGGAATCCATTGTCTACAATAAGAAGTAAGGCCGATAAAGGCACGCACCTCCTTCTGGGTTCTGGGCTGGGGAAGACTCGCTATCAATTGGATACGGTCTGGTGTCAACTGCCTACCCCTCTTGGACAGCAAGTGTCCTAAGTATACCACTTGCTGGACACAGAATTGAAGCTTCGAAGGGGACACCTTGTGCCCCATCTCGGCTAGAAAATACAAAACTGTAAGGGATGCTCGCTCGCAATCACGTTCAGAACGGGCTGTGATCAGTAGATCATCGACATACTGGAGCAGGGCAGTGTCAGTTGGCATGTGAATATTGTCTAGTTGTCTCTTGAGTGCTTGACTGTAAATACTAGGGCTTTCTGTGAAACCTTGAGGAGCGCGTGTGAACATATAGCTCCTTCCATTTAAACAGAATCCAAAAAGAAACTGGCTGTCTGGATGAATGGGAACACTAAAAAATGCATTCTTAAGGTCTATGACAGTGAAGAACGTGGCTTCGGAATCAATAGCTGTCAATAGGGAAGAGATGTCTGGGACAACTGGATACTGCGGAATAATACATTTGTTAAGCTCTCGTAAATCAATCACTAATCGATATACTGGGGGTGCATTTGGATCAGTGCGTTTCATGACTGGAATGATCGGAGAATTACATACATTGGAGTCAGTTTCTACAACTACTCCTTGAGCGATGAGCTCGTCTATAATTTTGGATAAGGCTGCTACAGCCTCAGGTGGCAATCTGTACTGTCTGATTCGTGGTAACACTACACCTGGCTTGAGAGTCACACGATAGGGTGTGATTTGCATATAACCTACATCAGTTGGACCTTGCGCCCATAAATGCTGTGGAACATTAGACAGTCTTGAATCAAAATCTCGTAATACATAGTGACCCTTAAAGTCACGTAGGAACAGACGTATTCCCTCTGGGGAACAGCAAATAACTGCACCTAATTCTTTCAGTGTCTTAATGCCTAACAGATTTTCTGGACATGACTTAGTAAGTAACAGATCAGTAGTGCGGGACAATGGACCTACTTCTAGAGTAACTGGCTTTGAGATCTCATTAACGATAGGCTTTCCTGAAAATCCAAGGGAAACATTTCTAGAGCCTGAGAGCGGAGCCCCTGGAACTTCGGCATGACTAATTGTGGTCCTACTTGCCCCTGTATCAATCAAAAACTTTCTGTCTTTCCCTAATACTTGACTGTGAACATAGGGACCTTCTTGATCTACAGGTATCTCGATGAGAGGCAAGCCTACCTCCCTCTCTAGGCTGTTTCATGAATATGGCTGGTACTCTGGATACTCAGACTGCGCATACTGGTACATCTGTGATGTGACATGCTGTGTTGCAGCGATAGGCTGCGGTGCTGTAACTGTCTGTTGTGCATTCTGTGGCTGAGGAATCTGTGAAACTTGTTCTTGTCTAGGCGGACGTAGTCTTTCTTTAGTCTTACCAGTAGCTATGTTGTGTTTCAGAACTGCACACTCATTTATAAAATGACCTGGCTGTTTACAATAATTGCAGTTCCCTTTAACGGGAGCTGCAGGATGACTGGCTTGATTCGGACCCCTCTTCTGACTGTCTTGAGGAACAGATTGTGCAACTAGCACTTTCATTTTCGTATCTTTCATACGTTTTCTCTCGTGTTCTTGCTCTTCCCTGATTCTATTCTGGTGATACTGAAGCATCTGGAGCATCTGGGACGGAGTATTAGCTTGCCAGGTGCTTTCGACTTTCAAAACTCGGTTTTTAATTTGTGGACTTGAATTCTCGACTAATTTAGTAACGAAAAGGTGAGGGTATGACTCACTACTTGTCTTGAGGCCACTGTTAATACTGAAACATTTTTCAAACCTAGAATAAAAATCACTAATATCTTCATCTTGTTTCTGTTTACAGGCTGAGATTGCATCCCAGTCTTCTTTTCTCGTTGTCAATAATCTAGGTAAAACTTGTATCAATAATTCTGGTAATTCTTTACATTTATCTCCAAGACCGGTACCTGGTACTCGTGCCTTGTCTTCAGCTTCTAGAGCTGCCCAATCGATCTTTTTCTCTCCCACCTCCCATTCTTTTTCCTTTAACTTTTCATACACCCCTGCGGGTAACAGGACCTTTAACATTTTAATGATATCTGGGTAAGTATATTCTCCCATACGGAGCATGTCTTTTAATTCTCTATGGAACCCTGCTGGATCTTTGTCATGACAAGGAATTAATTTCTTCATCTCGAGAAGTTCCATCTTTGTAATCGGAGTGTATACAAACACTCGCTGCATTTCGCCACCCGTTCCTTTAACTGGGTGGACTTCTCGTAGCGGATTCTGTCTGTCTATGTAGAATGATTTACTTTCTGGGGGTGAGACATGAACAAAATGCGGATTCAAGAACGTTCTATATTTGTGACGTTGTTCTAGAATGACACTAATTAAATCGGTACCTAGACCTCTCCATCTGTACTGGAGTAACTCGTTCAGGATATCATGTAACGGACCTGGATCAGAGTGCTGACCCTCATACAGAGTAATGAGGTGCTGGATCATATACATACCCACCAGTCGTTGTTCGGCTGGGGGCAGTTTCAGGAACATTTGTGCCACTATTTCGTCTGGAAAAGTGGTAGAATCAGTAATCCATCGGACTGCTGATCGGGCTAGTTCTTGTTCATGCATAGTACTTAATTCACTGTAACCGATTCGTGATTTCAGAATGTGATCGGTAGCTTGAAATACTTGTTCTAGAGAACCTTGTTCTGGTGCTGAATGATGGAAAATAGACTTGGGTTCTAGGCGTAAATGGCGATCTGGAAATCTAGATTTTCCTACATACGCTATTCTGGCGGGATTCTCGTCCTCTTCCTCTTCAGGATCAGAGGTACTTTCTTTCTCGCTTACTTGTGCTGCTTTACGCTGTTCGTGTATCTTTATTATTTCTTTACGGATTTTCTTGTACATACTCTCCATAGCACCGACGGTCTTGTGCTTACCCTCGGCTATATTATCACTCCACCTTGTCAGGATTCTCATTTCGGCAGAATCTTTAGACGGGTAATCTTGTTCTCTTATTAGACAATTAATCAGAAACTTTAATATCATGAGCTGAATCTCGGCTTTCCTTTGAGACATGGCATCACTAATACTTTCTGGATCATCCCCTGTACGGATGAAACGATATATTCTGTCTAGATCTTCTTTCATATTCGGTAAGGTGACTAGATACTCGGCCACCTTTCTTACGCGGAACGAATATAAAACCATATTATCCTCGCCTGGGACTGGATCATAGACACATTCGGCAAGGGATTTTCTTATTTCTGCTACAGTCTGATGTCTAGGCGTACGCTGTGACGCTTGTGCATGTAATTCGGCTAACGTTAAACGCTTGTGTGGCGGCGGGGTTTGAGGAGGACCTCCTCCTGCGGCCCCTAAACTAGAGTCATCGACGGACATTCTTCGTGGCGGAGCGGGAAGTTGAAATGCTGGCTGGACCGGGGGTACCGTAGCAGGTACTCCGGTGTCTGGAAGAGCGGGAAGTGCCTGATTTACAGGGACTGGCGGAGCGCGAACAGGATTTGCATATTCTGGGACTGTGTCGTCCAAATAGGACGAAATAAAAATATCAGCTGCGGTCTGTTTGTGACGTAGCTTGGTCGGAACTAATGGTGGCGGGAAATTACTGGATGCCTCTGGGGTCGCTTTTGGCAAGCCCTCGGCAAGAAGAGGATACATACCCTTAATAAGGGCATGCCTCTGTCTGTCTGACTGTTCGGCTTTGACTTGTTCACCTATCTCGATTAATTCTCTTTCTTGGGCTCGTTCTTGGGATTCTCTACTTAACTCTGACTTTCTGACTTCCTTTTCGGTTCTTCTATGCGCTTCTTTACGCCATAACTCGATGGCATCTTTCTGTGACTGTCTGGCTTTCTTTTTCCATAATGCTTCTTCTACTCGCATGATACATTCGGCATCCCATGTACCCGATACGGGCCATCTATACTTTTCTTCTAACTGTTTGGTATACTCTACCCATAAATCTAGATACAATATGGCACTTATGCCATGTTTCTGATACATAAAATGACCTGGACTGTCCCTCGGCGGAACAGGAACTGCTTCTTCTAATAAACCCTTTCTAGTTTTTAACTGACGTAACTTGGAAAAGAGCGGCATTGTAAACTTGAATCGGAACACAATACAATACACAAAGAACAATAACAATTGGGAAAACAATTCAGGCATACCACGACATTGAAAATACATTAAACAATATCATAACATAACAGTTCGAACAGAATATTACCTGGAATACTGAGAACAGAAATACAAGAATTTTCTCGAGAACGGAACAGACTAGAGTTACTGGATGCACTGCTGTAACAGTACGGAACATACCGGTCCCATAAAGGAACGCATCAAGACCCGTATCCACCTAGGTGAACACTTCGTTTGTGAGTCTGGGTACCACCAACCCACGGACCAGGAGTCAATTTAGATTGGTCCTGTCTAGATACTACCCCAGCAATGGTACTCACCGGGCAGCACGGAACGGAAGGCCTCGGACTGGACTGATGACGACGAACTTCGGACTTCGGACTTCAGTTACGGGTGGGCCTCCGGATACCTCGGACCTTGGACTCTCGGCTTGGGCTCTGGTCGGGACTCGCCGCGTTCCTCCACCGTCTCGTTTGGATGCTGGACCGCCTCCTCCGTCTCCTCCGTGGGCCTGAGGGATACTTGAAGCAGAAATATCTGCACTTGGCCAGTATGGTTCCGTCACGACTGCAGAGGGTCAGGGGGTCGGCGTGGCTTCACCGACGCGTGGGGAAAGGGCAAGTCCCTATTCGGGCGCCATTATGTGGTAAATAAATAAATAATACCCTATTTTTGACTAGGCATATATCATAACAGATAGCTCAATAAATAAGAGTCAAGATTCGAGGTAGTAGGAGTTTCTGCAGGTTTATTACAGCATAAGGACAGGATCAGGACAACCTGCATAGACAGGGGCCCGGCAGCTGCCGGGGCTGGGTCTGGGATGAGCGCGCTAACTTCTAATAACAATGCATGAACTTATATACATAACGCAAACACATAGCATCACATTGCAGTAGGCGTAGCAGTGGGTGGAGCAGAAGGCGTGACGCGTAGCAGTCGCGAAAGATAACAGTAAAAGTAGGTGTAACTGGGCGTATACATAGACATGTGGTACAGACGTAACAGAATATGTCATGAATGGGGCGGAAACATTGGAGGGGGCTACCTAAAGAGCCGGGACCTCTAACCTGGTGGTGCGCGCAAACTGGCAATGACGTGTTACGAGGAGAAGCTGGGGGCTATGAACTCTGTGCTAGGAGCAGAGACTAAAGTCTGGAGGGTCGGAGCGACATGTACCTAAACCCTATCTAGTATCTGATGTTTAGGGAACATGTTGATATAAACTAGAAGTCATGAGGGGAAAAGCTAACTTGACTTTAAGACTGGACCATGCATTATTCTACATGTAGTGCGTGATGAAGAATATTAAATGACCAGTAAATGCAGTATCTCTCTAACGTGGAGACGAGAAGGCTAGACAATGACGGAAACTATTGATGCAGTTCAGTAGCTTAGGAATGCAAAGAGGGAGGACTGAACTGATAACTGGAACTATAACATACTTTTGGCAGACTCAGAGGCAGAGCCAAGCTGCACCGGGCACTGCGAGGAAGGAAGTAAGTGAAAGGTCGAGGATACAGGTGGGGGCTGTATCGTTCCTCAGCGAGGCTTCAGGAGACAGGAGCTGAATCTGATGTCCAGGCCCTTTTGAGGCCTGGAAACGAGGACTTTATAATGGAATAACGTGCACACTGAGAAACGTGGCAACATAACTTTACATAAGCCTGATATTCGTAGTATTCACGAGGACTGGAAACTGGCATACTAGAGGTGGACACAACTATAATTGCGTCATTAATCGGACATGGGGAATAACATATGCATATTGGTCATGCACACATAACATATGATGGATGAGGCGTAGGGACACAGAACATGGCAAAATTTACTTTTCCACAGTACCCAGCAACTGGCCCCACCAGCTCTAACCCCCACTCTGGCGGGAAGACTGGCGGGAAAAACTACGTCAGGAAGGGGGGGTGCCAACCTTTGCAAACTCCAACCCTCAGGTGGAAGAGGCGAGGTGAAGCACGACCCCGGGCTCGGGCCATCTTGTAGATGGGGAGCTCTGCCCAATCCCAGCTAGGCTCCTGCCCCCCTCCCACAGGAGAGGAGCAGGCTAGGGGGTGTCCTCACCCCAGGACAGGGACCCATTGGTCCCTGTCCTTGCCCTACCTGTAAAGGCCCTACATTTAGTATTTAGGGGCTCCCTGAACCTTCCTTTCTCAGATCCGGATACCAAAAAGAAGAAAGAAGATCAAGAAGAAGAAGACCTGCCGTGCAGCTGCTAACAACAGGACAACAACAACTGACTTGGCCCCAGCCCTAACGGCCTGTTGATCCTGGAACCTGCTCCTGCCTAAACCCCGGTGACTCCTGCGGACAGCAACCTTGGGACACCCCGAGGATCTGCCTGCCTTGACACTCTTGAAGATTGGGACTCCCATCAGCAGAGGCTCTGCTGCAACAACCCCCCTGGTGCCAGCCAGGAAGCTCCAGACCAGCCCACTCTGCACCCGCCGAGCCCAGGCCGGACCCAACCAAACCAAGACCACGAGGACGTCCCCCCGGTGACTGGGACCCAAAGTCCAGTGCCCAAAGACCCGCCTCGACGAACCAGCCGACGCCTGCAGACTCAGAACCAGGGGCCATCCCAACCGCGACCAGCCGAGGGTAAGCTTTTCCGACACCGAAAGACACCCCTGCACCCGGCGCCCCTACAGCCCCCTGTGCCTCCCTTTGGGGTACCTACCTGTGCTCCAAGTTCCCAACTTACCTCTCGAAGTGCTGGTCGCCCCTGGAGAGTCTCCGTCCCGAGCCTGCAGCCCTTGTTCCTTTTTGACCTTTCCCATTGGATAACATTGAGCGCCCAACGACTCAAAAGCACCCTGCACCCAGCCGCCCGAGTGCCACTGGCTGTGACCCCTGTGTCCTATCCTACTGTGGTAAATAAATAATTAAATACCGGTACTATTTTTGAATACATTAACAATAACAGATAGCTCAATAAATAAGAGGCAGGATCCGAGGGATCTGAGTCGAACAGGCTTTATTCAGGCAAAAGGGAAGGGACAGGATCGGGACAGCCTGAAATAAAATAGAGAGGCAGCTGCAACGTTTCATCATCAGTACAAGGTATATATAGTAAAATATCACAATTATATTACATACAGTAGGCGTAACTAATGACAAGCGTAAGATAAGAACACATGGGCGTGAAAAGAAGGCGTGCACACGGCGTGCACGTAGACATGTGATGAGAACGTCACAGAAGTGTCATGAATGGGCGGAAACATGGAGGGGGCTACCTGAGCAGCTGGGACCTTTAACCTAGTGGTGCGCGCAAACGGGCAATGACGTGTTACCGGGGAGAACTGGGGGCTATGACTTCTGCACTAGAGGAGGAGACTAAAGTCTGCGGTGTCAGGACGACATGTACCTATAGCATATCTGGTATCTGGTGTTTGGAGTACATGTTGATAGAATCTAAAAGTTATCAGGCCAAAGGCTACTTGACACTAAGGCTGGTGCATGCATATATTCTACATGTATTGCGTGTGCTATGAATCTTCTATGTATATTAATACAGTAATTCTCTTACATGGAGACAGAAAGACTAGACTATAGCTGAAGATGTTTATGCGGTTCAGTAGCTTAGGAATGTGAAGACGGAGAGCTGAACTGATAACTGGAAGCATAACATATTCTTGGCAGACAGGCAGGCAGAGCCAGGCCGGGCACCGCGCTGCGCGGCAGGAAGTAAGTGAAGGGTCAGGGATGCAGGTGGGGGCTGCTTCGCTCCTCGGAGTGGGTTCAGGAGACTGGAGCTTGAATCTGGTGTCCGGGCCCTTTGAGGCCTAGAAACGGGGACAATGCGGGGAATATAACGTGCACACTGTAAAACGTGGCAACATAGGCCTAATACTCGTTGCTTTCACGAGAACTGGAAACTGGCATACTAGAGTTGGACACAACTGTAATTGCGTTTTTAATCGATCATAGGGGGATATATGCATATCGATCATGCACATATAACATAGGGTGGGGAACACGTAGGCACATATGACAAGGCAAAATTCAATTTTCCTCATTCCCTCCTTGTGCCCTACGTTTCCATCAGGAAACATCAATATTCATGATACCATCTATCTGTTCATATAGCATCATTTGCTCGTCTCGAATTGTCTTGGAACGGGACTTAGGACTAGGAATACAAGAGGTAGCACACAAGCCGCAAATCGCAGGGCCACATTGTAAACAGAGGCAGCAACTGAATATGATCATTACTGCTATACCTAGGGATGACAATACTTTCCATCCCCAGGCAGATATAATACTCCAGAGCCAACCGGACCATGTCCAGGTGCCTGGATTCTGGTGTAACTGATGGGCAATTTTATGAAGTCTGGTTATAGCTGAATAAACAGACGGTGCGTTATTAGGAATGAAAATGCAGCAACTAGATCCGATGACTCTACAAGCTCCTCCCCTATCGGCCAGTATGACGTCAAGGACGAGACGATTTTGGAGCACGACAAATCTCATAGCAGATTGTTCTTCAGTTAAGTTACCTAGAGCGGAAGCAGTCTCATTCACTACTGCTTCAAGGGTTCTGGTTAGCCTACGTATTAACTTACTATTCTGGACAGGACCTATGAAAAAAAAGAAACCTTTATTGAAGTCTTGATACTGTTCTAAGGCAGTTTCAGTTTGATCGACAATTGGGGACTCAGTCTCCCTTCTATGTCTAACGTGTACTAGATGTGTATTTCTGTGATAATCGGATGGGGCTAGGAAAACTGGTGGCAGTAGGAAGGCAATATAACATGTTCCATCCCAATCGAGGGGCAGACGAACATATGCGGTCTGACCACAAACAAAATAAGAAGGACGTGAGGCTTTGAAAATAGATTTCCCACTGTCACTATACTCGACTATAGTAGTACAATCACTATGACCTACATGTGCGGAACCATTCTTTCTGACACATAATTCGCCTTTAACGGGTAGAACTGAAATAGCAGGCAAATCTGGAGTAGTCTCGGACTGAACATTCAAAACCATGAAATTCGAGGAATAATTACCTAGATCATATACTTCATTTTCTAGATCTAACCCAGTTCTATGGGAAAGTCCTTCCTTGTCTGGGAAACATGTTCTATTCAGAAGAGACATATCATTTGAGGATGACGTTAACGTGGACCATGCTCCACACGAACCATTATGTGAAAACGGATAAGGAAAGAGTGGCAGAACTCCCTTCGGTGTCTGGAAAGGGGGGAGTCGACCACACACCCAACAATTAGTGGCATTGCTTGTCTGGTGTGAATAGTGTAACATTCGGATAAACGTATTATTACGCATAGCAAGACAATAGGATAACTCGTGAGGAGGCAGGTCACTAAAGGTGTGCTCTACTGTAACATTAGAAAACATATGTACATGTGAAATAGGAAAACATAAATGTAAGGCATAACTTATGCAGGTAACCATAAGACTCAGAAATAACAGAAAAAACAGAGTAACGATACATCTACTTCGAAGATTCTTTTGATAACGTATTCTCTTAGAGTTTTGACTAACTCTCTCACTGTGTGGGTCTATCTCATACATGTCAGGAACCTGTCTAACCGTTTCACCCGAGAGGGACTTAGACAATTAAACTGGCTGACTTACTAGACCGAAGCTTATCTTTATACTCCTGCTGCGGAGTTTTCTCTAACAGGGGAAGTTTAGATTCAGTATCTGGGTAGTCCTTGAGAACGGGGCAGTCCTTGGGAAAAGTCTTTGGTTTGAGTCCATGAAATCTCTTTACATGACTTGAGTGTAACCACCCCTTCCTTCCTTCGATCTTCACGGCGGTCCTGGTTGTGAGTAGTACAAGTCGGGGCTCCTTCCAGCGGGGTTCCAGCGGACTTGAACGATCAAAATTCCTCACAAGTACCAGGTCCCCTGGTATGACCTCGTGCGGTTTCACTTCGGTGTTGTCTGGAAAAGCAGCGGCAACCTGTGAACGACAAGATTGTAGTGCAGACATCAAGGAGGCCAAGTAATCTGTCAGCATATTACTGTCAACATCTGTAATTGTACGTGGTCTAGGTGTACCCCACATATTTGGGGGACGACCGAACACTACCTCATACGGAGATAGACCTGAACGGGAGTGAGCGACCATTCTCATGTAAAAAAGGGCGACTGGCAGTGCTACCATCCAATCTACACCTTTCTCTGCACATACTTTAGCGATTCGGATTTTCAGGGTCTGGTTATGTCTCTCTACGAGAACGGCTGCTTCAGGATGTCGTACACAGTGGAACTTCCACTGGTACCCTAACAGAAGGGATACTTGTTTCATGAGCTCGGATGAAAATGGCTGGCCGTTATCTGAATACACGACCCTAGGTAATCCATAGCGGGGAAAATACTCACAAACCAACTGCCTGGCAGTGGTCGCAGCTGTGTAATCTGGAACTGGATATGCTTCTGTCCACCTGGACAAAGCGCATACAACTACAAGGACATACTTGAAACCTCGACATCGCTCCATCTGAATATAATCCATCTGGAGGACTTCAAAAGGGTGGTCAGGAGGATGGAATCCACCTTGTTCCACCGGGACACCTTTACCTGGATTGAACTGACAACAGATCATGCAGGTACGTACTTTCTGTTTGGCTGCTGCTCGTAAATGCTTGTTGAACCAGAGATTCTGAATACTGTCTAACATGGCTTTTTCTCCTAAGTGTGCTGGACTATGTGCGGTGTTAATAATGACCTGAACCATAGAGTCGGGGAGAAACCATGTGGCTTTTCCCTTCGTCAACCATCCTTGATCTGTCTGGACCCCTCCTTGTTCAGACCATTTCTTGATTTCATCTGGAGTGGCATGTAACTGTATATTTATTACGTCTTGTGTAGGGTCCTTAACTGTCATACAAGTAGTCTGATCTGGAATGTCTGTCTGTGTCGGGTTAACTGGAATGTCTGGAGTCTGAGCTGTGAGCTTGGCTGTTCGATCTGCCAGGTCGTTACCCTGGGAAATGATGTCAGTGACTTTAGTATGTGCTTTGCACTTCATGATAGCGATAGCTGTCGGTAAATGAATTGCATCTAACAGAGCTTGAATGAGGGGGCCATGCTGAATCTTGGTTCCATGAGAAGTCATAAAACCTCTTTCTTGCCAGAGCACTCCAAAGTCGTGTACGACTCCGAATGCATAGCGTGAATCTGTGTATATGTTTACTTTCAGGTTCTTGGCTCGTATGCAGGCTTGGGTCAGAGCGACGAGCTCTGCTGCTTGAGCAGACAGGGTGTCAATACGATGTGTTTCCACAACTTCAGTTTCAGTAGTCACGGCATACGCGGCTACTAGTTCTCCTGTACTTGTTCTCATACATGAACCATCCACATAAAGTGTCAGGTCAGGATCAGGTAATGCAATATCTGTCAAGTCTTGTCTTGGCTTTGTCATGGTGTTAACTTCCACACAATCATGTGTGGCAGGATTAGAGGTAACTGACGGTAACAGTGTAGCGGGATTTAAAATATTGCAGCGTCTGATTTCTATGTGTGGCTGAAACAGTGTCAGTTCATAACCTGTTAAACGTGCAATTGTCAAGTGCTGAGTCTGTGTTCGGTTTAAAAGAACTTCCACGGAGTGTGGAACTTGTACTGTCAGGGAATGTCCTAACACTATGGAATCACTTTGTCTGATAGCTAGAGCTGTGGCTGCAACTGACTTGAGGCACGCAGGCAGAGCCTGGGCCACTGGATCTAATGTGCTAGAAAAATAAGCACAGGGCTTGTATTGTCCTGCTTGATCTTGTGTGAGAACAGATAATGCAGTACCATCACGTTCAGTGACAAAAAGTGTAAAAGGCTTACTGTAGTTTGGTGTTGCTAGAAGAGGTGCTTGGCATAAAGCTTTCTTTAACTCATTGAAAACAAGTGTATGTTCTTGGGTCCAAGGGAGGACAGTCGATACGGCTGCCTCCTGTGTCGTTAACTGTATCAGTGGTTTGGCTAGATATGCGTACTGAGGGATCCATTGTCTGCAGTAAGAAGTGAGGCCGATAAAAGTTCGTACCTCCTTCTGAGTCTTGGGCTGTGGAAGATGTGCTATTAACTGGATGCGGTCAGGTGTCAACTGCCTACCCCTCTTGGACAGTAAGTGTCCAAGGTAGACCACTTGCTGGACACAGAATTGCAATTTGGAAGGGGACACCTTGTGCCCCATCTCGGCCAGGAAATACAAGACTGTAAGTGACGCACGTTCGCAGTCACGTTCAGAACGGGCTGTGATCAATAGATCATCGACATACTGGAGCAGAGCAGTGTCAGTTGGCATGTGAATATTGTCTAGTTGTCTTTTCAGTGCTTGACTGTAAATGCTAGGACTTTCTGTGAAACCTTGAGGAGCTCGTGTAAATTTATAGCTCCTTCCATTTAAACAGAATCCGAAAAGGAACTGGCTGTCTGGATGAATGGGGACACTAAAGAATGCGTTCTTGAGATCGATAACTGTAAAGAAAGTAGCTTCGGAATCAATGGCAGTCAATAGGGAAGAAATATCTGGAACCACTGGGTACTGGGGTATGATACATTTATTAAGTTCTCGAAGGTCAATCACTAATCGATAAACTGGAGGTGCATTGGGATCAGTACGTTTCAGAATCGGAATGATAGGAGAATTACATACATTGGAGTCAGTTTCTACAACTACTCCTTGAGCAATGAGCTCGTCAATAATTTTGGATAAGGCTGCTACAGCCTCAGGTGGCAATTTGTACTGTCGGATTTGTGGCAATACAACACCTTTCTTCAGGGTAACACGATGGGGTGTGATGTGCATACAACCTACATCAGTTGGGCCTTGCGCCCATAAATGCTGTGGTACATTCAATAATCTTGGATCAAAATCACGTAATACATAATGACCTTTAAAATCCCTCAGAAACAGTCGCACCCCTTCTGGGGAGCAGCATATGACTGCTCCTAATTCTTTCAGGGTTCTAATGCCTAATAAGTTTTCCGGACATGATTTCGTAAGTAACAAGTCTGTAGTTCGGGACAATGGACCAACTTCTAAAGTAACTGGTTTCGATATTTCATTAACAATAGGCTTTCCTGAAAATCCAAGGGAAACATTTCTAGAGCCTGAGAGTGGAGCCCCTGGAACCTCGTCATGACTGATGGTAGTCCTACTTGCCCCTGTATCAATCAGAAACTTTCTGTCTTTCCCTAATACTTGACTGTGTACATAGGGACCCTATTGATCTACAGGAATCTCGATGAGAGGCAAGCCAACCTCCCTCTCTAGGCTGTTTCATGAATATGGCTGATAATCTGGATACTCTGACTGTGCGTACTGGTACATCTGCTGTGTAACGTGTTGCGTTGCAGCTATAGGCTGCGGTACTGTAACTGTCTGTTGTGCATTCTGCGGTAGCTGGGAAGTTTGTGAAACTTGTTCTTGTCTAGGCGGACGTTGTCTTTCTTTCGTTTTACCAGTAGCTATGTTGTGTTTCAGAACTGCACATTCGTTTATATAATGACCTGGCTGTTTACAGTAATTGCATGTCCCTTTAACGGGAGATGCAGGATGACTGGCTTGACTCGGACCCCTCTTCTGACTGTCTTGAGGAACAGACTGTGCAACTAGTACTTTCATTTTCGTGTCTTTCATGCGTCTCCTTTCGTGTTCCTGCTCCTCTCTAATTCTGTTCTGGTGGTACTGTAACATCTGGAGCATCTGTGACGGGGTATTAGCTTGCCAGGTACTTTCGACTTTCAGTACTCGATTTTTAACTTGTGGACTTGAATTCTCAACTAGTTTGGTAACAAAAAGATGGGGATACGATTCACTACTTGTTTTCAGACCACTATTAATAATGAAACATTTCTCAAATCTAGAATAAAAATCACTAGTGTCTTCATCTTGTTTCTGTTTACAGGCTGAGATGGCATCCCAATCTTCCTTTTTCGTGGCTAGTAATCTTGGCAAAACTTGTATCAGTAACTCGGGCAATGCTTTAGCTTTATCCCCAAGACCGGTACCTGGAACTCGTGTGTTATCTTCAGTTTCTAATGCGGTCCAATCTATCTTTTTCTCTCCCACCTCCCATTCTTTTTCTTTGAGTTTTTCATATATGCCCGCAGGCAACAGGACCTTTAACATTTTAATGATATCAGGATACGTGTACTCTCCCATACGGAGCATGTCCTTTAATTCACGGTGAAACCCTGCTGGATCTTTATCGTGACAGGGTATCAACTTCTTCATTTCAAGAAGTTCTATTTTCGTGATAGGGGTGTAGACAAATACTCGTTCTAGACCACCCCCCTCTACCTTAACTGGATGTACTTCTCGTAACGGATTCTGTCTATCTATGTAGAATGATTTTCTTTCTGGGGGTGGAACGGGAACAAAATGTGGATTCAGAAACGTTCTGTATTTGTGGCGTTGTTTTAATATGACACTAATTAAATCGGTACCTAGACCTTTCCATCTGTTTAGGAGTAACTCGTTCAATACATCATGTAGAGGACCTGGATCAGAATGCTGATCTTCATACAGTGTAATGAGGTGCTGGATCATATACGTACCCACCAGACGCTGCTCGGCTGGGGGCAGTTTCAGAAACATTTGGGCCACTATTTCATCTGGAAAAGTGGTAGAATCACTAGTCCATCGGACTGCTGATCGGGCTAGTTCTTGTTCATGCATTGTACTAAGCTCGCTATAACCTATTCGTGATTTCAGAATTTGATCGGTGGCCTGGAATACTTGTTCAAGAGAACACTGTTCTGGTACTGGAGGAGGAAAAACTTTCTTGTAGTCTAGGCGTGAATGTCGGTCGGAAAGTCTAGTTCTACCTACATACGCTATTCTGGAGGGATTCTCGCTATCTACCTCTTCATTAGAAGAGTCATACTCTTTCTCGGTTTCTCTTTTTGCTTTCTCCTTCTGGGTAATACTTATAATTTCCTTACGAATTTTCTTGTACATACTGTCTACACTACCTTGTGTCTTGTGTTTTCCCTCGGCTATATTATCACTCCACTTAGTCAGACCTTTCATCTCTTCTTTATCTTTATCAGGATAATCTTGTTCTCTTATTAAACAGTTAATCAAGAACTGTAAAATCATATGTTGAGTCTCGACTTTTCTGTGTGCCATAGCTTCGTGAATACTTCCTGGACTCTCTCCTGTACGGACAAAACGATATATTCTGTCTAGATGTTCCTTCATGTCGGGCAGGGTGACCAGAAAGTTGGCAACCCATCTTAAACGTACTGAATATAATACCATGTGATCATCGCCTGGAACTGGATCATATATACATTCCGTAAGAAGTCGCTTGAGGTCTGCGTATGTAGCTAGTTTTGGCGTACGCTGTAACGCTGCGTCATGCGGCGTCAGTCGTCTTACTTGAGGCGGGGTGATAGGAGCACTTCCCCCCACTGCTCCTGAACCAGAATCGTCAGTTAATACTGTACGTGCTGGTAAAGTAACTGGCAAAGCGGGTACATTTACTGTGGGCTGGTCCGGGGGTACTGGCACATTCACTTGGCCCACGGGACCAACGGCTGGAAGAACAGGAATTACATTATTAACAGGGGGCTGAGGGTGAGCAGGCGGAATAGGATTTGCATATGCTGGGACTGTGTCGTCCAAATAGGACGAAAGACAAATTTTAGCTGCGCTCGGTTTATGACGCAGCTTAATCGGGACCAATGGTGGCGGTAAATTACAGGGTGCTTCCGGGGTTGCCTTCGGCAAGCCCTCGGCAAGAAGAGGATACATACCTTTAATAAGGGCATTTCTCTGTCTGTCTGACTGTTCTGCTCTAACTCGTTCACCTTCTTCTATTAATTCTCTTTCTTGGGCTTTTTCTGAGGATTCCCTACTTAATTCTGTTTTTCTGAATTCTTTTTCGGTTCTTTTATGAGATTCTTTGCGCCATAACTCGATGGCATCTTTCTGGGACTGTCTGGCTTTCTTTTTCCATAATGCTTCTTCTACTCGCATGATGCACTCGGCATCCCATGTACCGGATACAGGCCATCTATATTTCTCTTCAAGATCTTTAGTATAATCCGACCATAAGTCTAGATATAATATGGCATCTAAGCCATGCTTGTGATACATGAAATGTCCAGGACTGTCCCTAGGGGGGACAGGAACTGCTTCTTCGAGTAACCCTTTTCTGGTTTTTATCTGTCGTAATTTCGAGAACAGAGGCATTTCGGGATTCTACTTGCGAACACAATACACAATAATCACAGTAATGAAATGGCAAACAAATCACTCATACCACGACATAGAAATACATTAATAACAGTTCGAACAGAATACTACCTGATACACTGAAAACAGAACACATGAATTTCTCGAGAACGGACTTACTAGAATTACTGGATGCACTGCTAAAACAGTACAGAACATACCGGTCTCATAAAGAGACACGTCATACCGTATCTACCTAGGTGAATACTTCGGACTGGATCTGTGTACCCAAACCCATCGGACCAGGAACAAACTAATGTTCCTGTCTAGATACTTCCCCCGCAACGGTACTCACCGGGAAGCAGAAACTGGAAGGCCTCGGACTGGACTGGACTGCTACGACGTCGGACTACGAACTTCGGACTTCAGAAACAGGTGGGCCTCCGGATACCTCGGACCTTGCTCTCTCGGCTTGGGCTCTGGTCGGGACGAACCGCATTCCACACCGCCTCGTCTGGATGCAGGACCGCAGTTCCCGTCTCCTCCGTGGGCCTGAGGGAGACTTGAAGCAGAAATATCTGCACGTGCACGGTAGAGTTCCATCACGGCTGCAGAGGGTCAGGGGGCCTGCGTTACATCGCCAGCGCGTGGGGAAGGGGCACGTCCCTATTCGGGCGCCATTTATGTGGTAAATAAATAATTAAATACCGGTACTATTTTTGAATACATTAACAATAACAGATAGCTCAATAAATAAGAGGCAGGATCCGAGGGATCGGAGTCGAACGGGCTTTATTCAGGCAAAAGGGAAGGGACAGGATCGGGACAGCCTGAAATAAAATAGAGAGGCAGCTGCAACGTTTCATCATCAGTACAAGGTATATATAGTAAAATATCACAATTATATTACATACAGTAGGCGTAACTAATGACAAGCGTAAGATAAGAACACATGGGCGTGAAAAGAAGGCGTGCACACGGCGTGCACGTAGACATGTGATGAGAACGTCACAGAAGTGTCATGAATGGGCGGAAACATGGAGGGGGCTACCTGAGCAGCTGGGACCTTTAACCTAGTGGTGCGCGCAAACGGGCAATGACGTGTTACCGGGGAGAACTGGGGGCTATGACTTCTGCACTAGAGGAGGAGACTAAAGTCTGCGGTGTCAGGACGACATGTACCTATAGCATATCTGGTATCTGGTGTTTGGAGTACATGTTGATAGAATCTAAAAGTTATCAGGGCAAAGGCTACTTGACACTAAGGCTGGTGCATGCATATATTCTACATGTATTGCGTGTGCTATGAATCTTCTATGTATATTAATACAGTAATTCTCTTACATGGAGACAGAAAGACTAGACTATAGCTGAAGATGTTTATGCGGTTCAGTAGCTTAGGAATGTGAAGACGGAGAGCTGAACTGATAACTGGAAGCATAACATATTCTTGGCAGACAGGCAGGCAGAGCCAGGCCGGGCACCGCGCTGCGCGGCAGGAAGTAAGTGAAGGGTCAGGGATGCAGGTGGGGGCTGCTTCGCTCCTCGGAGTGGGTTCAGGAGACTGGAGCTTGAATCTGGTGTCCGGGCCCTTTGAGGCCTAGAAACGGGGACAATGCGGGGAATATAACGTGCACACTGTAAAATGTGGCAACATAGGCCTAATACTCGTTGCTTTCACGAGAACTGGAAACTGGCATACTAGAGTTGGACACAACTGTAATTGCGTTTTTAATCGATCATAGGGGGATATATGCATATCGATCATGCACATATAACATAGGGTGGGGAACACGTAGGCACATATGACAAGGCAAAATTCAATTTCTCACTACGTCCCCCCTTGCCCTGAGCAAGTGACCAGGAGCCCAGCTAGCCAGCAGCCACCAACCGAAGGCCCCCCTTCCCTCATTGGATATTACTGGGACTACCTACCTCTGCACCCGGCCGCCCCTGTGCCGCTGGGATTGAACTAACTGTACTTACCTGACCCTGGGGGACCCCCAAGTCTATGCCCAGAACCTTAACTTTACCAATCAAGTACTCACCTGGAAACCGGTAATTTACTTACCTGCCATTGGATAACATTGACCCATTTTGACTCGAAAATTTGTGTGAAGGGTGAAGTTTTGAAAACTGAAAATATTCACATAAAATCAGCCAAAGTCCGAATTCCGAAGTACTCACCTGTGATCAGGGGAGAAGCCAGTACTGTACCTTTCAGCCCAGTACTGAACCGCAAAAGTAATCCCTAGCGGGGTTACTAGTAATCTGTATTTTCTCCATAGGAACCCATTATCTGCTTTTCTATGAAATTTCTTCTAAGTGTCTACATTTGAAAACTTGAAATATTCTTTAAAAATCGCACGAAATACTGAAACGCAATTACCTACCTGTTTTGAGTTAAGACACCAGTGCTGGCCCTAGGAGACCAGTGCCGGGTTACAAAAGTAACGCGATCGTACTTTACCTGTAACCTGAATTTTCTCCCATTGAATAACATTGTCAGATTTCCATTGAAAAGTTTCTAAGTGTGAACTTTTAAAACAGCTTTATATTCATGAAAATTCACTACAGTAACTGAAACGTTTTTGCTAATCTGGTTTCAGCTTAGACCCCAGGACTGATCCTAGGATCTAGTTCTGGGAATACTAAAGTAATCTATGTAGTAATCAACTGTACTTACATGTGGAAAACCCATCCCGGCGGGAGCATGCTGGTGACGGAACCGCTCCGTCACCAGCCGCGGTTGCGCTGTGCTCATGACGGATCGGTTCCGTCACGGCTCCGCCCGCTCAATGGAACGCTCCGCGCAGGCGCGGAATCCGTGCCGCGCAGGCATGCCAAGCGGGCCGTGACGGAACCGCTCCGTCTTCAGCACAGCGCGACCGCAGCTGATGACGGAGTGGTTCCGTCACCAGCAGGGGAGGAGTTAATTGTGTGCACAAACTTTATTGCTCCTTTGCAAAGTAATTACAGGAGAGAACTCATAACAAGAAAAGTATATTTTTATAACTGTTGGTTCTAAAAATAAAAACACCTATATCTGTGGATATAAAAACAATTGGCCTGGAGTTCAGTCCTTGAGTGTATGAAAACGTTTGCTGACTGAGTGTGTACAACAAATGCTTTACACTGTCCTCTGGTACTGCCTTACTGCTCAACCAAGCTACCACTTTGGAGAGTAAGGTCAGTTCTGACTTTAACCTCTGTAATACCTCTGGGGTTGGTGGACTCTATACACACTGTACTTCATTCTAGTCCAGTATATATAGAGCCACTTTCTCACACATACCTTTGCTGATTTTCCACCCAGCAGCCTACAACTACATGTATGAATGATGTGGGGCAAACCCACGTTTAGTGGTGGTCTGTCTCCTCAATGGGAACATTCCTCTCACAATTACTCCTTCCAGACTGCTATCACCAGCCTTGCAGGCCAGTAGAAAGCTACTTGCCGCCACCTCGCCAAGCAATAGCACTGTGGAGTGAGTCCCTCTTGCATTGGCTGCTACAGCCTCTGCCTAGCCTCTCACATAGCCACTTGGATTCGAGCCTTCCAGATACACACAGTGCACCTGCACAGGAACACTTTGATGGTAGACGAAGACCTGGAGAGCAGTTGATACAAATGCTGAAATAAAAATAAGGGCCACTCCAGGGATGCAGTCACCTGGTTCTGGAGTGCACAGCACCCCTTTGAGATAACGCCTAACTGGAGACTGACCGTGGTAGTGGTAGAAGAGCTGGGTTGTACGGATTAACAAATCAACAAAGGCAAAAACCCTATGGGACTGCAACAAACCACTGCAGATCCAGTTCAACAGAACGAGCAAACTAATTGTAAATAAATAAATAAATCCTTCATTATTCGTGTGTGCAGAGTGCTTTCGAATTGTATGCGCGTAGAAGGATTTGAAGCACCAATGACAAACTGTATGTGAACAAAATCATCATTTTGCATAAAAAAATGATGGAAATGGAAAAAAAGAATTCTAAAGAAAAGCCACGCTGAAGGCAGTTGTGATTGCGCGAGGGGGGCTTGGGGGAGGGAGCTGACCGAAGGGAGGTCTCCTCCCCCGGGCGGTTTGGGAGGGTCACGAGGAGTTTTTGCATGAGTAGGCGCCAGAAGGTCCTAGATTTGGGCTGGCCTAGTAGACTTGTAGTGTTTCCTGTGGCTGTTTACTTCTTGACATGGAGGACTATCGCGTTTTGGAAGCCATGCGACTGCTGTCGGAAGCAGGTCGCATGGATTTGTTGGTGGGAGGGGGGCCGGCGCGCCCCCAGCGCCAGGCCTCCGCAGGCGTGTCCGCTGCGGTTTTGGCGTGTTCTTCGCCTAAAAAGAGACGTTCAGGCCAGGTAAGTGAAAGGGGCCGGTCCCGTACGAGGAAGCCGGCCCCTCCGTTGCAGGCGCGTTTGGTGGCGGGGGAGGGGGGAGCCCCTGTAGCGGTGGGCGTTCCCGTAGTCAATGTGGGTAACGCGCGTATGGCCCCCGCAGTTCGCCCTCAGTTGCAGGTTGGGGCGGGAGGCCCCCAGGCGGCAGGTCCGAAGGCTTCGAGGCAGCTGGGTGAGGCGGCAGGCGCGCGCCCGGTTTCGTCAGCGGGGCGGGTGGGACACGGCGTGGATGCTGAAGCGTCAGCTTCAGATTGTGTGGTAGCAGCCAAGCGGGGGAGGGGGGGGCGTAGAGGCAGTAAGAAGCGCTCCGCTTCTGACCCCATGGGGGAGCGCCGCGTGGAGCCTGAGCCAGTTGCTTCTGCTCGAGGAGAGCGCAGGGGCTCATTACAGTTGGAAGGTTGTCATGGGGCAGTGCAGCAGCGTTATATGCAGGATTTGAATGTTACACAGCGTTTTGTGGCAGAGACACAGTTTTCTGTTGACCCAAGCGCTCGCATGTTATTAACCCCTCCAGTACCAGGGATCTCTGTGGCTGATGGTAGGATTTCTAGTCATAAATAATCAACAGAGACCACCTGAACCAAGTATTCAGTATATATTCCGATGGTGTTGGAATACACTCAGTGTGTTAAAATGAAGAATGGCCTCCCACTATGCCACAATGGGTCACAGTGTAGATGAACTGAAATGGACAGTCATAGAGGCCTTTGGGAATGACAAGGACCTTCTGGCAAAAGAGCAACGGTGGGTCTATCGCTTGGGCACACACCTGACGGGATTAAACGATGATATTCCGTGGTCGCAATTCAGGGCATGATATAACCGATGCCTAGTTACTGTCCGTGACTTGAATACAGTATCAAATTTATAAAAAATCACCATCTCCTCCTACCAGCAATAAGAGTAACCTGCAAACTGGTGCTGGCATGCATGAATTGTAAATATGTCCTATTACCTGGTTATATGTGTGTTACATGAGAAGAAATCAGAGGTATTCCCTCTGAGCAGCTGCCATTAAATAAGAGCTGCCACAATTTCCAATCCATTGAATTTATGTGGAGCTTGGCCAGTAAATATGTAGTTTGTTCTTTTTAATAACAATGCATAGACATATAATAATCCCAGGCTCCACTGTATCAATGTCATTCCCTCGATTTCTGAGGCTCGCCTGCCTGGTTCCTGGCGAGTAATGTAGCAGTACAGCGCTCTCCCGCGCATGCGCGGTAATAGTCCCTGAACGCTGCACCTTCGCGCATGCGCGGAGGAAACACACATCACCGCGCATGCGCATTAGCCCACATAGACGCGAATACTCGCACTCAGGCGGACCTAGGAGGTACTCTTGCAACCTGATCGGCAAACCCCTTTTTCCATTATCTACCCTGTGAGCAAGGCAACAGAACTTTGCAAAAACCCACCCCCACCCAGCAGACCACGGACATTGAACAATGGCCGCCCTGGTCTCTAGCCTTAACCTCTCGACCTAACGCTCTCAGCAGTATCGAGTGAATCAATTAGGGCTCAATGAACAAGCCTCTGTCACACTATAAAAGACCCGCCCCGCCCAGGCTTACCATTACCACGGAAGCCGCTGACGAAGGAGGAAGCACGGAGGTGTGGGGGTTGAGTAAGTACGGCGTAGCCGACAGCCCTGACCTGGAATACATTACCTTAATTGATCAAGTGAAATGGAGCTTATCTAGTTCCTGGGGTTACTATCTTTGCCTTTTTTTCCATTCCTCCCCACAGTTGGACCCTTTGTACCCTTCGCCCAGCTTGGCTCATGGGGCATTATTTCCTCATTCAAAAAGTATGTATCTCTGGTTGGATAGGCATCTCACTGCTACTTTCTGATGCTCTATATTGTTGTGTGTATTTATATGTGTGTCCATTTTAATTTGCTTTCAGTGTTATCTATATTTTTCCTTATTGTTATCCTTTGTGGCCACATAGCCCTGGCTAACAATC
Organism: Lissotriton helveticus; assembly: GCF_964261635.1. NCBI lineage: Eukaryota > Metazoa > Chordata > Amphibia > Caudata > Salamandridae > Lissotriton > Lissotriton helveticus. Next base: position 987,431,237 of record NC_136069.1, on the reverse strand, counting down.
CTTGGCTTGCCAGTCAATATACCCAGGATTTTCTTTCTTATATTTTCTGTTTCCATGTTCGAAAAGACCTGGTCCCCCTAAGAAATCTTTGGCGTACCATGCAAAGAGCATAAGTGTGTTTTCCTCCCCACTTTTTGTATTTTCCTTCCATACAGGTATTCACTAAAAAAGCGCATTGGGATCCGCGCTCCTTCTAATATCCTGTGTTCTTATCCTTTCAGGCTTATATCATCAGTAGTACTGACCGAGCTTTTTACACGTGTATCTATTAAGTTAATCCATACACATTGATCCAACACTACTACTCTCTACCTGTGGGAGCGCATTAGTGAGTGACAGGGGGATCTTTTTACCCGGTCCTGACGAAGGGGCATGTCGCCCCGAAACATGTTGACCCACACAGGAGAGCAAGACTAGTAACCCGCTCTTGCCCTCCGCCTCACCCCTTTTAACGATACCAGCCAGTGCCTATTAAATAATTTTTTCTAAACACCAGGCCAGGTATCTTTTAACTTCACTGTTATCACTCCTGACCCCACGTACACTCACTCCATCATCACTCACATAGTACTCACTAAAAGGTGCTCCGGCGTAGCCGCTTGTCGCAGCACTGCCCCGTCCCGCAGCGGGGGCGGGAAGACCCCGATGATGAAGCATGACACCAAGGCCCCTTTTGGTGTGTGAGGGGTATTTTAACACACTGAGTGTATTCCAACACCATCGGAATATATACTGAATACTTGGTTCAGGTGGTCTCTGTTGATTATTTATGCTTTCACAAGAGGAGGATTAGCCCACCGCGGTGCCTTGTCGCACCACCTCTTCACTCCCTTTTTGATTTCCCTTAGGATTTCTAGTCAGACTGTATCAGGTGGGTTGGGAAAGCAAGTGGGTTTGGAGCTTCAGGCTGGCCAGACTGTTTTTTCACATGATGTTGGTACTGCACATGGGGATTTGGACGGTAATGTGGGCAGCCCGTTGTTATTCTCTACTCCTGGTTCCTCTGTGGGTGCTGCTTTGTCTGTTGGAGGTGGATCCAGGGGGGAGGGTGAGTGGGCACAGATGGGTGAAGGGGGTTCTTTTTCTGGTGTTACTTTGGGTCAGGAGATTTCACGGTCAAGGGGAGGTGTTTCTGGTTTTCAGGAGATGGATGTAGGTTTGCAGAGAGAGGACAGGAGGGCGTCACAGGTGGGTCAGGGAGCCTTTTCTTGGGATAGACGTGGGGCTGGTCCTGCTCCTGGCCCAGGGTTGGCGGGGCTTGGAAGGCAGGGTGTGGAGCATTTGGTAGGGTTTTTACAACCAGATGTGCGGTATGCAGGGGCTGTGGGTTTCCCGGGCTCGTCTTTGGGGCAGGAGGGGTTTCACGGGCAAGTGAGTGGTGGGCCTATTCAAGGGGTTCGAGAGGTGGTCCCAAGTTGGACTGGAGATGCAAGAGGTCCACATTTTATGTGGGGATCACCTGGATGGGAGCATTTTGGTACCACTGGTTTAGCGCAGCGTGGTTTTCAGAGGGGTGATGAGGGCCAGGTTTGGGGTGCGGGGGCCCCTCTTATGGCTTCCTCTTCGGCGGTGGCAGGGGGTAACCTGGATGTGAGCGATGATGAAGAGATGATAGGCGATTCCCCGGTCAGGGGACGGCCTGCGAGGGGCGGTATTAGAGGGCGTTCCCTGGATAGGTTTCAAGGAATGGTTGTTGAGGCTGATTTGCAGAGGTCACAGTCTGTTTCAGGTGTTGTATTCAGGGACCCTAGCACACCAGTCCAAACTTTTTCTTTTCAGGATAGGAATAGGTGCGGCGGTCCAGACTTGGCAGGGCGCGGTCCAGTCCACTTTCGCCAAGGTGAAGCGAGGAGAATGCCTAGCGCGGCCCTCTCTGTTCCAACGAGGGAGCCCGCCGCGGCCAGCACACGAGGGTCCGGCATGACCCCGCTGGCCCCACCGAGTAGCAGGTATAGGTGCCCTACCTTACCGGCGGCTATGGAGCCGCAGAGTCAGCGCCAGGGGAGGTACGGGCGTGTACAGTCTGCTCCCCCTCATGGACTTTCTACACATAATCTTAAATGTAATATGGATGATGTTGGGTTCGGTAAGACCCGTGGTGTGATGTTTCCTGATGAACCTGATTCAGTGGTTCTGGATTACGACGAAGAGAGTCCCGAAGAGGGAGAGTTGAGGGACGTGGAAAGGGGGGTGCCCTCTCATGTTGTTGAAAGTGTTTTTCAGGCTCCAGTGGTGCATAAACAAGTCAAGGAGAGACGAGAACGCGGCCCGTCAGTCAGGGCGCCTCCAAGACGTGACACAGTGGTTTCGGCATCACAGGCGGAGCCGGGAAGATTGGTCTCTTTGTTGCCAGGTGAGCAGTTAGCTGCACAGGCCAAACCAATTATGGTGTCTGTGGGCACAGGTGGGAATGAGGCTGTTGGGGTGGGGGAGGGGCGGTTGGTAAAGGGACGTTATGTGAAAGACACCGCAGTGGGCACGGATGACGTGCTGGACACTGCAGGTAAAGTTGACAATAGTACTGCTACAGAGCCTTCAGGTAGTGTTAAAGAGCCAGTGGCAAGTAAAGAGTTGAAAATCAAAAAGTTGCCCTATATGGGAGTTACAAAGCCTTTGGGGGCTCATTTGATGTTGAGTACAAAAGAAAGAATTTGGAAGGGTGAGTATGTGGAAATACTTAAGTTACTACACAGAGAAGTACGGTCCAAAGAAGAGTCCAAGGAAGAAGAATTTGAGTTGGCAAAACGACCTAGAGTTCCCCTAACCATCGAGAATTGGACAGCTGCCTTCCTAATATATGCCAGTGTATATTGTGAGAAATTCCCAGAGCGCAGCGTGTCCCTTTTTAAATACATGGATGTAATTCGCAAGGCGCAGCTTACTGGGGGGGGGTTTGCTTGGTCTCAATATGATGAGGAGTTCAGGGCTAGAATGGCTTGGGATCCAGAGGCCAAGTGGGGGGAACTGGACACTGACTTATGGCAACATACGATGGGGTCGGCTTCGGGAGGTAAGACGATTTTTACTGCAAGTGGTCTCCCCATAATATACCGGCCCTTTCAGGGCAAGCCCACCAGGGGAGGGGTGGGCAGTGGCTCAACTACACAGCCTGCAGTCGGCACGTGCTGGGAGTTTAATAAGGGTTTCTGTACTAGGGAATACTGTAAATTCAGGCACGAGTGCTCAGGTTGTGGTAAGCGACACCCCTTGTCTAAATGCTGGGAGAACAAGCCAGGGGGGGAGCATCAGGGGGCTCAGTCAGGTGCAGGGGGTTCAGGGACTTCCCAACATTCTGCAGGTGGTAGGGGATTCAGAGGTAATCGGGGTTCTGGGTCCAAGGGCTCATACACCGGTTAGGTTGGAGAAGTTGCGCCTTGCCCTTAGTGACTATGATAATGCAGCTGCGAAACAAACATTGTTGGATGGTTTTGAATTTGGTTTCAAGTTAGGTTACACGGGTCCTAGACATAGAAGATGGTCTGCTAATCTGAAATCTGCATCTGAGCATAGTACAGTGGTGCAAGACAAGTTGAATAAGGAAGTGGAGGAAGGGAGGATGGCTGGCCCTTTTCACGATTGGCCGATCCTTCATTTAATAATATCACCTATTGGAGTGGTCCCGAAGAAAGATCCGGGACAGTTCAGGCTTATACAACACTTATCGTGGCCGGAAGGGTCGTCGGTCAATGATTTTATTGACCCAGATGCTGTTTCGGTCTCTTACTCTTCAGTTGACGTCGCCATGTCACTTGTTGTGACCGCGGGCGCAGCTGCTGAGATGGCCAAGTGTGATATAAAGTCTGCTTTCCGGCTGCTGCCTGTCCATCCGGATGACTGGTGTCTACTGGGTATCCATTTTTCAGGAAAATGGTATGTGGACAAGGCTTTGCCGATGGGCTGCTCCATATCTTGTTCTCTTTTCGAGTGCTTCAGTACTTTTCTACAATGGTACTTTATTCATCAGTCTGGTCATTCACTGGTAACGCACTACCTCGATGACTTTTTCTTTGTCGGGTCCCCGGGCTCCGCGGAGTGCCAGTCTGCTCTGGACACTTTCCAAGGGCTCATGGAGGATCTGGGAGTCCCTTTGGCTCCCGAGAAAACTATGGGTCCTGACACAGTCTTGTCCTTTTTGGGGATTGAACTTGATTCGGTGGCAATGCGGGCTCGCTTGCCTGAGGACAAGAAAGTGAAGATGCTGGATTTGCTGGACGATATGTTAGCAAAACGGAAAGTGTTGGTGAAAGAGGTTCAGGTGTTACTAGGCCATCTCAACTTTGCTTGTAGGGTCGTGAGAGCAGGAAGGACTTTTTGTCGCAGATTAGGCAGGGCTCTTGCTGGTCAACATTTGCCTCACCATAGGGTTCGATTGTCTGCTGGAGTCAAGGAGGATTTGAGAATGTGGAGATTTTTTCTTTCTTCCTTTAATGGTGTTCCTTTGCTCAGGGACGTTGATTTCCAATGGGATGTGCAAATGTTTTCAGATGCAGCTGGCAGTGATGGTTTTGGTCTGTACTGGAATGGAAGATGGTGTGCGGAACGTTGGCCGGATGAGTGGTTGAATGGTGGCCGCAGCATTACCTTTTTAGAGCTTTTTCCTTTGCTGGTGGCTTTGACACTGTGGGGGGAGGTCTTGGCACATAAGAAAGTGCTTTTTCGTGTGGACAACATGGCTGTGGTGGAAATTGTTAACCGACAGTCTGCCAGGGACGAACAGGTCTTGAAGCTCATGAGAGTGTTTGTGCTGGGTTGTTTGAAACACGATATTCACTTTCGTGCTTTGCACATTCCTGGGGTGGACAATGACATTGCGGATGCTCTGTCTCGTTCACAGTGGGGCAGATTCCGTGGACTGGCGAGGGAGGCAGACCCAACACCGACACCGATGCCGATTCATCTGTGGCACGTAGGCAACGTCGGGTCTTACAACTGGTGGTAGGTTCCTTGTCTGTGTCTACGCGTTCTGCTTATTCTCTGGCCTGGAGGGAATTTCTGGAGTCTGGCGCCTGTAGGCGTGAGGAGGTTTGGCGCCGTTCGGAGGATGTAGTGAATTTCATCTTAGACCTCATGGACAAAGGGCTTAATAAGGTGACTATTGCCAGTAAATTAGCGGGGATAGCATTTATGGGCAAGTTATTATGGGGTTATCCTCCGTCGGCGGGGGAGATTGGCAGGAGAATGCTCGAGGGTTGGTCCAGGGAACAGGGGCACACCAGTAGACTTAGGGCTCCTTTGTCTTGGCAGATCCTGGCTCGATTAATAACTGTTCTCCCTGAGGTTTGTTCAGATGACTTTGAGTCATGCTTATTTTCCATGTTAATGGCCTTCATGTTTTTTGGAGCTTTTAGGGTTTCAGAGTTGTTAGGTTCAAAAGGCAAGTGTGGCCTATTTTGGCGGGATGTTTTCTGTTCTGATGAGGGGGTGCACATATGGTTAGCCAGCTCTAAAACTGATCAGACTATGAAGGGAAAGGGTGTGTGGCTGCAAGCGCGTGCTCCTAGGATTACTTGCCCTTTGCTGCTGGCGCGGCGCTGGCGTTCTTTGTGCGGGGGTGGTGATGATGCTCTAGTATTTCAACATATTGATGGCACCCTGGTTACAGCATACCAATTACGCATGGTTCTGCGCAAAGCTTTGGAACATCTGGGTTTGGATGGGAGCTTATATGGGACACATTCCTTCCGGATTGGGGCTGCAACTGAGGCTTTTAACAGAGGTTGGACTCAAAGGGATATCATGAGGCTGGGGCGTTGGTCTTCAAACGGCTTTCAGCGCTACGTGAGAAGTCAGGCGGAGGAGGCGCATGCGTCATCTTCCTTCCCATGAGCTCTAACTCTGTTTTCTTTTATAGGTTCTGTTGCTGGGCCTCGTTCTCCGGTGGTGACGGTCTGGATAGTTGGGCATTCCTTCGTGAAGTGGGCCCGAGTCCAGGCAGCACAGAGTTATTTTGGAGAACTTCTAGGTTTTAACGCTAGTATGTTCAATGTGGTTTGGAAGGGGAAAGGTGGGATGCTCTGGAGAGAGTTAATCCCTTGTCTTAACAACAATATGGTGGGTGGGCTGTGTCCTGATATTCTGGTCATCCATCTGGGGGAAAATGATCTTTGCGCTACCAAGGGTGTGGTGTTACTGCGGGCTATTAAGAAGGATTTGGGCCTTATCAAAGAGCTTTGGGCTGGGTGCCATGTCTATTGGACTGAATTAATACCGCGTAGGATCTGGAGAGGAGCGGTCAACCCCAAGGCGGTGGACAGGGCTAGGAAGAAAGTCAATTCGGAGGTGTCGCGCTGCTGCCGTGGTCTTGGCTTTAGTAGGATTTCCCATAGGGAAATTAAGTTTGAGACTGTGGAATTCTTTCGAGATGATGGTGTTCACCTGTCCAGAGTGGGGATGGACCTTTACTTGTTGGAATTACGTGAGGTTTTGGCGAGTTCGCTAGCTATGCACCGTTAAGGTTGGTTCGGTTCTGTTTCATTTTCCGGTGGGGGGGGGGCAGAAAGGGAGGTGGTGTAGTTTCCCTCCCCCTCCTTCCTTTCTGGGTGGCGGGGTTTTTGGTTGCCCCGGTGCTGTTTATGGTAGATTGTTTGATGAGTATTGGATTGATTCTTTGATTGACAGGTTCAGGGGAAGTTGGTCTTTGTTTGACCGTTCAGGTTTTGGGGGGTATTGGCAGGAGTGAAGGGTCAGGCAGGGTTTATGGTTAAAGAGGGCCTGGCTTGCAATATGTGATTGGGGTTTTGATGAATAAAGGGGTTAAATGATGACGTAATGATTGAATTAATGACGTAATGTTTATTGATGATGTTATGTTTATATTGTTGTTGTAATGTTGTAATGCTGTATTGTTGGGTGGGGGAGGGGTCAAAGAATTTTAGGGGAGGGGGTGGGGGGAGGGGGCTGTAGTTAATTATTTATTTAGTGAGGGTTAGTTTTGTAAGGCGTTGCCGAGGTTTTATAATTGTAATGTGCACCTGTTTCTAATAAAGCGGCCTTTTTCACACTCAAGAACAATTCTGGTCTACGTTTCTCCCACCCCTCGCCCTCCCTCCCAAGGGGGGCTTGGGGGAGGGAGCTGACCGAAGGGAGGTCTCCTCCCCCGGGCGGTTTGGGAGGGTCACGAGGGGTTTTTGCATGAGTAGGCGCCAGAAGGTTCTAGATTTGGGCTGGCCTAGTAGGATTGGCCAGCCCAATTATAAACCCTCCTTTCTCCGCCCCCTAGCCACCATTTTAGGTTTGGTGACCTGATGGCTAGGAGGGCTGTAGCGTTTTTTGTCCCTCCCTCCCTCCCATTTTATTATTGTTCTCTTTTCCTGGGTTTTTTCTTTCCCCGAAAGTTTTGTCTCGTTGGACTTTTTCTTCCCTTTTTGAATATTTTAGGGCTGTTTTCTTAGTTTCAGGTGTGCAGGTTTTTTTTTCTTGTGATTCCATTGTCGCTAGGAACAGGTGCTGGCGGGGTTTTTGGTTGCCCCGGTGCTGTTTATGGTAGATTGTTTGATGAGTATTGTTTTGATGTTTTGATTGACAGGTTCAGGGGAAGTTGGTCTTTGTTTGACCGTTCAGGTTTTGGGGGGTATTGGCAGGAGTGAAGGGTCAGGCAGGGTTTATGGTTAAAGAGGGCCTGGCTTGCAATATGTGATTGGGGTTTTGATGAATAAAGGGGTTAAATGATGACGTAATGATTGAATTAATGACGTAATGTTTATTGATGATGTTATGTTTATATTGTTGTTGTAATGTTGTAATGCTGTATTGTTGGGTGGGGGAGGGGTCAAAGAATTTTAGGGGTGGGGGGAGGGGGCTGTAGTTAATTATTTATTTAGTGAGGGTTAGTTTTGTAAGGCGTTGCCGAGGTTTTATAATTGTAATGTGCACCTGTTTCTAATAAAGCGGCCTTTTTCACACTCAAGAACAATTCTGGTCTACGTTTCTCCCACCCCTCGCCCTCCCTCCCAAGTCTTCCCCATTAACCTTCAAATGAAATTTCAGGTTTGGCTGTCAAGAGGTGCGTTCTTGCTGAATAAAGCCTAAAGTGAATTAAAGGCACGCTTCCAGGGCGCACTTTTTTGTTCAGGCGAAGCCGACAAGCACAGGAATGGTTTTGCTTCCCAGAGTGTAAACTGCAGCACAGTAAATAACCACGTCAGACAAGCAAGAGCCCGGAAGCACACCGGGTACCCAGCACGTTCTAGATCACCCCGGATGCTATTCAACAACTGATAAGAATCCGGCCTGCGCAAAGACCACTGCAAGCGCAAGCACTGCAAACGCCCTTTAGAGCGCGAGGTGGCACTTTGAATTATTACCCATTACAAATTCCTGCAGCATCCGCTGCCTCATAACAGAAAAGGAACTGTTCCCTGATCCTGAAACAATAAATAACGCAAGGAGGGTGCGAAAGCACCAGTCGGCAGGCAGCTTTCTAAACAATGTCTGCATCACTGCAGTCCACTGGACTTCCCATGTTTTATTCACTGAGCCGTCACTTGGCCCGTTTGCCGGACATTGCGCTGGTGTTGTAGCTGTGTATCCATCCGCGTGCCGGTGTGTGAAGGAGCGGCGTGGATTGGGTTAAGTGAGTGGTATACCTACTGCATGGATCTCAGCTTGTTGCTATGTCATTATGCCCGCTCTGCTGTACATTCACAGGCGCCTAATTCCATGTCCACTCCTACGGAGGTTTCCATTGCATTTCGTCTGAACATCCTCCACAATCTAGGTACCCGTGCGTCTGCCTACACGTGGAACCGCGGTTTCCCACAGCTGCCTTCACGAGCTGTAATGGCTTCTATCAAATTTGAATGCACTGGGTTTTTCATATCAAGGGTATTGCAATACAAGTTATAAAAAACAAACCGATAGGCATGATACTGCGTAAGCCACGGAAAACTTCAAAATTCCACAGTTGGAAAGGAAAAATGTGTATTTTTGGCGCAGTATTCTCACAATGTTAATCAATATCTTCTCTCCAGTGAGTTCGTCTTAAATTTCTCGTCACAATTCTCAGGCTCTGCGCTCATAAACTTGTTTTCAAGTTTCTCAAATAAAAGCATTATTTCTCGTTGCTGCAGCACTCTATTGTCTTGCTACCATTACTGCCTACATCCAATTGCATGGCAATACATTTAACCCAGGGATATTTGAGAGATGCCAGTTTCATGCAAATCACTAAGCAGGGAACTCAGACTCAAGTCCACCTTCACTGGGTGTGTGCTCAGACCTACCAGCTAAACTCTGTATGCAGCCCGGGCATTCATTTGGCCCAAAAAACAATACAGAGCCCATCTGAGAATCCTAGAACACTTGCCATAAAATTATTTCCCGCCATGTGCACTTTGATGCTCAATTGGTTTTTCCCAGTTTTCTTTTGACATTTCTGCAGTGCAACTGCATTTCCTATTACTCTAAAATGGCTAAGAAGGGGAGTAGCCAATCATCTCCAATTCTGGAAAGCATTAAAACTGTGGCTCTTCCTATCATTAGAATCACAAGAGTGTGAAATATGAAAATTGAAAAATAAATATGTGCGGCTAAGTCTATACTAATACTCTAAACAACGGAATATGCTCACATGCTGCAAAAATACAGTGCTCAAGCATATCTCTGTTCCACATTCCCCTCAACAATTATTTCCCATATAGAACATCCTACATCCAAAACTCTTCCAACCACACACTCCGAAAGGGAGCCAAGGAACCAATGGAAATCGGAGTACTCACAGCCACGTCTGTGGCATGAAGCCATACAAATACTGCAATACTGTGGTTAGCTCTCAGCTATTATAAAATTGTTATGTACTGCTTAATTCTTGACTGTTTGCCCAATTGAATTTCAGTCAGTCAAGTAACTTTATTTCGGCCATAAAAGTATCACATACAAGCAATAAAAGATAAACATACTAAAATAGTCAAAATGGAATAGCAGTCCATACTAGCATATAGATTTTCACTCGTGGCCAAATTTTAATAAGTCCAAGGGGAGGAAAAGAGAGTCCACAAAGATGCATGTATCTTTGGTATAATAGGTGAACAATCTTCTCATAAAGCAAGATACAGAGTTAACAAAATCTATCTTGTCCCCCAAGGATTCATTTCCTGGACTTTTAAAGTGCAAGTACCTAAGGTACAGAAAAATCATAAGGGATTACAAGCACCAAAGGATGGTTCATCTCGGACTAATTAATACAGTATTACAAAAGAAATTGGACAAGAACAACACAATCAATTTAAAGTCAGAACCAGAAACGATATTAGCAAAAGCCTATGCCGCATAATTTAAGGGCATGACCCGTCATGCAGAACAGTTCATGGTTAATATAATACTATTATATAAAATGATATATTTAAAACTTGTTCTAAAAAATGAAAACCACAGTGACTATAACAATTGACTGGACACCGCGTACCTTCTACTGATCCACATTTTGCCTAGAAATTTGGCAACAGCACAGACAATTGGCGTGCTGGCGTTTGTTTTTAAAATATGCAGTGCAACGCCATGACTGTGAGTGCCTAGTTGTTTACTAATAGGAACTATCCACCTAGATCTCAAGTGGCGGTACCTAGGGCATACAAATAATATGTGGCTAATAGACTCATTTGCAAGAGAACAGCCGGGTCAGATCAAAGAAGCTGAAGAATGTTGGGACCAAATGGCTACAAAAGTATTAAGAGAGAGAGTGCCAAATATAAATTGCATAAAAACTTTCCTATCCTGGGCATAGTTAATAACTTCCAAATATGGCTCGAAGGCACCTTCCAGTTTAAACAATTTAATTTAAATTTGCACTTCGGGGGGGGGGTGATTATTCTTAAAAAGTCCTATTATTTTTACTTTCTGGGCCCTTTTATGGACCTGCAATACGGTTTTGACTGCGCTCTATGTCACACACAACATGCCTCTGTATTGTGACCGCGATTCCACTTACAGATGCCATTTTCAGGTTTTGGCATGCCCCAGTGTTTTTGAATCACAGTCTCCATAATGATTTAAGATGCATTATGCCGCGGACGTGCAGCGGACTCATGCCAAAGGCGCGCCTAAGGCAAACCTGTCAGAATCGCAGCCGGCACCAGCCATGCTGTTGGTAAGACCTGCCACAGCGTTCCCTTCCGGGTGTATTCAAGGGTAGAGTTGCTGAAGTTGCGTACTGCTTTCTGCAGCCATTTGTGTGATCTTGCCCCTGTACATAAGGGAGTGGAGAACAAATGTTCCCTTTTGGGTTCTCCCTTGACTATTCAGATAAGTCTAGCTCAACCTCGGTTAAGGGTGGCAATACTATCACGCACATGCTATGGTTTCATCTCATGCGTTTCCTTTTCTGCTTGCAATATTAACTGTGATCCCTACCCACACATGTCCCTGATGTTTACAACTTACTTGCTGAGAACCAATGGGACTTGATGTTCTTAACAGAAAGATGGCTTACAGATTGTTCGTCTGCTGATATTGCTTTGGCTATTCCCTGCTTTTTTAATTAAGCACATAGGCCCGGCTGGACAAAAACGGGGGTGAGGTGGCAATCATACATCGCTCCTCCTACTCTTTCTCCATTTCTAAATTGACAAACATTAACAATATTGAAAGGCTAGCCTTTACTCTTGTTTTAGACTCTTCTCTGCCTTATCTGGGGAGCTTATTTACCGTACCCCTGATCGGCTCTCTACAGCTACTGTCCAATGAGTTAGGCCAATTGCCTCCTTTTCAGCCCAATTTTATATCATATGGTGATTTCAATTTACATGTGGACACCCTGAATAACAGACTTGCTCAGCAGTTCTTTACTTCCCTGGAAGGGTTTTTAATCTAGAACATCTAGTAAAGGAGCCCACTTATAAAGCGGGCCATACTCTCAATCTCTTTCTATCGAAACCCTCAACAGTCCTAGTTAAACCTGCATTGAAATTTACCTGGTAGGAGTATTTTTTATTCCTTTTAATGTGCGCTTCACAGCTCCTTGCAGTTCACAAGGGTTGACATGTAAAACATCTATACCTTGAAACAACATTTCTGATTTTTAACTTATGGAGACATTACAGTCTATTCCCTTTAATTTCAGGGACGTTTTAGAACATGACATGGTTAGCTTTAATAACTTACTGGATATTATTGTCCATCTAAAATCCTTCACTTCCAAAAGATCTAAACCATCTGACCTATGGTTCCCAGATACGTTAAAGGTGGAGAATTCTTTATGCTAAAGGTTAGAGTGACGGTGGAGGTCCTCCTGTGATAAAGATGCCAAAGCAACTTATCTGGCCACCTTGAAAAGCCATTACGCTTCCATCCGGAATGCTCAAAGAACCTTCATTGCTTCCTTCATTTCTGAAACCTCTAATAAATCTCGTGAGTGGCTTAAAAAAGTTAATTAATTTCTCTACCCTATTGCAACTAAGAATGGTCTTTTCCCCTCTTTTGAGTTAAGTGAAGACCCCTCCAATTTATTTTTGAAGAAAATGCAAGCCATCTATGAGTATTTTCCTGTGCAGTTTCCCTCGGATCAGGGTGCTGTGCTTTCTTGTCACCCTGGTCCTCTACTTACTAAGTTTAATCACATATCCTCAGAGGAATTTGTAGCAGAGCAAGATACATTTAAGTCTGGATCCCTTTTGGATCCTTGTCGACCTACCTTTCTAATATATGCTGCCCTGTTGTAAATCCTGTCTGAAACAAATTGATTAATGAGTCCTTGGACCTGGCTCTTGAACCCAAGAGCTGGTAGCTAGCTTGCTGCTTCCTTTGTTTAAAAAAAACCTCCTGCAAACCCAGAGTTATTAAGCAACTTTAGACCAATTTCACTGCTGCCTACAACAGCTAAACTTTTGGAGCAGAGTATTAAAAGGCAGCTATCTCATTTCCTAAAGTCCAACCATTTGCTGCATTACTCCCAATCTGGCTTTCGTGCGGGATATAGTATTGAGTCTGCCATGCTTGAGGTATCAAAGTTAATAAAGGAAAAAATGGACCAGAACTAACCTCTTATGGTGATGTTACTTGACTTGCCCTCAGTGTTTGATAGGGTTTCCCATCCCATTTTGCTTGACAGACTCAAGGAGATTGGCATCAGAGATCAGGCTCTGCTGTGGTTAAAGTCTTTCATTGAGGACACTCACAACAGTCTTCCTTCCCCCTTATACTACTTCCCCATCCAAGCCACTTGACTGTGGTGTGCCTCAGGGTTTGGCGATCAGTCTCACTCTCTTTATTATCTATCTGGAGCCGTTGGCGAAAAAAATTGAGGCATGGGGTGTGAGGGTGGTCTTTGTGGACGACACCCAGCTCCTTTTGGCTTTTCAAGAAGACCTGCCAGTAACTCTGAGTTCGTATAAGCGTTGCTTGAAATCAGTGGTTGAATGGATGAATGTAAGCTGCCTAAAGCTTAATTCCGAAAAATCTGAAATTCTCTTTTGAGCACTAAGGCATCTCTGGAACCCAGCAACTGGTGGCAGACTGAATTGGGTGCTCCCCCTCTTTCAGCACCAATGGTGAGAAACAGAGGTATGAAATTTGATTCTAATCATTATTTGAGCCCCAAATCAAGGCTATCTCTGCAACCTGTTTTGCCACACTTAGGTCACTAAAAAGGATGCTCCACCGTATTCCGGAAAACTTTTGCATGACAATTGTCCATGCCTTTTTCTATGCCTTGGTTATGTCCAAACTGGAATATTCAAATAGCTTGTATTTGGGTTTAGCAGCATACCTAATTCAACACTTACACACAATTCAGAACTCCGCTGCTTGCTTAATCGTGAAGATTCCTCCACGAATTTTAGTGTTATGCCAACTACGCCATCTTCACTGCTTCCCACTCATCAAGAGGATACAATTTAAGGCTCTCATTTTTGCTTTTAGGGCCTTTATGCAAAAAGATCCCTCTATCTCAGAAGGAGATTTAAGCCCTACTGTCAAGTCAGATCCCTGAGATCTAATAGTCCCAAACTGCTTCAACAGCCTTGCATTCGGAAGGCTAGAAGAGGCTCCAGATCGTCTGTCTTTCTCACTTTCAAACTGTGGAATGCTCTTCCTCTCAGTTTATAGTGCAGCTCCTTTAAATCAGTCTTCAGAAAATCTTAAAACTCTGTTTTTGGACTTCTGTCTAGAGGACATTTTGCCTCTGGCTACCAATCCTTCCCTTTTTCTAACCACTACCACCGGGACGCCTTTTTCGAGGCAGCTGTGCACTCTACAAGTGGCTTGTAGTGTACTGTAATATACAGAACAATACAACAGTGGCACCAGATATTGGTCCACAAGGTCTGGATCATTGTCACCTTTTCACAACCACGGATTATCTCCATAATTCATTTTACACTCAATATATTTAAAACGAAACTACTTTATGTGGATTGTCTGAAACTCAGGCATGGATCTGGCTGGCTTGCTACATCCCTGGGTGGCCATCAATTACAGTATATCCCTTTAAGATGGAAAATACCAACATCACATACATGTGAAATGTGTAACAATATTGACAACAAATTCAGCAGTCGCAAAAAAAAGCCATCCCTCAAACCTTAGACATAGAACATAAATTAACTTCATACCCACAAGCCCACTTCTTTCTACAATATCGCCTACAGTGGTGGTTTGAAACATTATTTTCCCACCCCACCTACAATGAAAACAAATGCCACTGATCAGTCAGATTTTTCCTTGCTTTTCAATTGCGCAAATGCTCTATGTAATACCCAAACAACAACCTCCCACGACGTACCCAACAATCAAGTCCATTTTCATATTAGTGCATCACGATGATGACCCTGGATAGAACCTTACTAGATCTTTTAATATTTCTGGCCACATCCCTGAGGAAGACAATTTAAACAAGCATTTGCATAGCCAATAGGTCTCGCCTTTGGGACATCATAAGTGTTTAGCCATGCACCAGTTAATGTTGCACCAATGATATTGTGCTGCATAATTAAATACTTAAAAGGTCCCAAAGGCAAGACCTATTGGCTATGCCAATGCTTGTTTTACAAAGGAAAGCCATTTGCTGGATTTGCCCTTGTTTTTCGCACCGGTGCAAACATTCTGTGTTATTTTTTTTATCACTTCAAGCTTAACACACCACTATAAAATTCGAACACATCACAAGTTGTGTGTACTGTCTCCACGTGAGAATCGCTGAGCCCAGTCCTGCCAGGCAGATAAAGACAAATGTGGAAAACGTAAAAACTTATGTTGCACAGAGAGGCGCGTTGGAGTGCTGAGGACACGAAGTGAACAAAATACTGCTCTGGCTGTAAAGCAAATGTGTTTTCTGCCTCTTTTCAATTTTATCAATTGGGAAACTACGGTGGAAAGGGGTCTCCAAACTCAACATCACGGAGTACAAATAAAATCACTCACAGCACACAAGGCGCAGACAAATGTTAGCACGCCCATGGAGAGCTGTCAATCATGTGTGCAACACAAGGTGTGAAACAAGCTAACAAACATGGCACGGCTGCAGGGTGCGATTGTGATAATGGTGCAGTTGCTAGTTGAATGATCAATACAACAGAAAGAGAAGGGCAAAATTAACCGCGAGACAATGCTCTATAAACATGGCGACTGACCAGTGGAAGGTGTGAGAGGTTGAGTTCCAAGTTAGTGCAGGAGTCTCACTGTGGCACATTGCAGTTTGTGTAAAGAGACAGTGCAACATTAAAACATGACCAAGTGCACTGATTGAAAACCTAAAAACATGAAAAGGATCCAACCTAAATAGAACGGAGCTCCAATAACAAGTCGTATAGGGAGCCAGGGAATAAGGCTCACGAGCGGGCAGCGATATAAGAAGTTTTTTTTCAGTGGCAGCGATGTATGCTGTTGTTTCAGTGGCAGAACTGCATGCTGTTGTTTCCGTGGCAGCGCTGCATGCTGTTGTTTCTGTGGCAGCGCTGCATACTGTTGTTTCTGTGGCAGCTTTGCATGCTGTTGTTTATGTGGCAGCGCTGCATGCTGTTGGTTCTGTGTGCAGTGCTGCTAGTTCTGTAGCAGCTGCTGTGTGCTACTGTGGCAATGCTGTGTGCCGCTGCTGTAGTGATGTGTGCCGCTGCGGCAGTGATGTGTGCCGCTGCGGCAGTGATGTGTGCCGCTGCGGCAGTGATGTGTGCCGCTGCGGCAGTGATGTGTGCCGCTGCGGCAGTGATGTGTATCGATAGCCTCAGAACTATATAAAATCCAGTTCGCCCTGGGCTCAACTTAGCGATCAGCACAGGACTCCTCCTTGAAGATCTCTCCTCTGTTTACAACCTGGCAGGCAGTCAGTGGAGAGACAAAATGCATCTTGGGTGTAAGATAGGGCTCGCACTGCAGTCTGGGAGCGCCTCGCGCTGAAGGTTTAAAAAAAAAAAAAGCATGCTGATTGCGGCGGGAGAGAGAGGCGGAGGGGTGCACCCGCGAGTGGTATGCGCGCACGCGCACCGGGGAGAGCAGTCTGCTCTTTTTCTAAGCACATACTCGTGCTTGTGGCATGCCCCTACGCGCTTCTGCAAGGTGTATGCCGCCACAGGCACGAGTATGTGCTTCGAAAAAGAGCTGAACGGCGGCTGAAGGTCTTCTATGCAGCGCATGCGTGCTGCTTAGGTCTAAAAAGTCTCCCCGTCCTTCTTAGAAGCTACCTCTGGGGCCTTTTTCACTTAATAGCGAACATCTATTTTGCTTGACTTTGAAGTGTGCATAAGGGCATAGATCTGAAGCTCACAATTCACCCTAAATAATATGCACAGCTTCTTAAACATATTGCCAATAACCGGTAAGCTGGGTCACTGGAATTATGTGATTCTACAGCCGCTGCATTTTCCGAGTAGGTATGGTTTTGCTGAATTGTCACTTTTTTTATATAATAAACTATATTGATTACCATAAAGTATCCAATTGTTACAAAACATTTCACGGAAGTATTTTCCATAATTGTACAGCTAGCATATGCTAGGAGTATTGCAGTGTGTGCACACAGGCACACTAGAGTCATATTGTTGTTACAAAAATAGTTTGCATGATGCAATTGTAATAAAGATGCATGAGTTTAAACAAGTTATAAACAAAACTAATAACGGTTCCCCAAGAGCCCTCCCTCCCCCTACCACGTTCTGGCCCACCAGGCTGATTTGTCTGGCATGGTAATTGCATGTGTGAGTATTGCTTACCATTCCATATTTCATTGTGTGGGTATTTGTGTCTTCTTTTCGCCCGCCAGTCACGCTGCCCACTGTAGTATAGTGTGTCAGTTACGGTGGGGTTGGGGTAACATGATGTGGAAAGAGGTTCAGCGCTTTAAATCCCTCCAGTGTGACATCCCACTCCATAGAGATCGGGTGTTTGCGCAACCCTTGAGCCTCTTCTCGCCTGATTGCCGCACTCTCTGCACCACTCCAGCGCACCAACCACCTCATCATACCATGTGGATAGTGCAGGGGTCTCGCAGACTTCCACCTCATCGTGATAGCTAGTATAAAGGTATGGTCTAGGAAGCGAAGCTGAACTTTCTGAGCGCCTGTGCATTTGCGGAGTCCTAGGAAGCATTCAGTTATATTGTTTTCAATCTGCAAGTGCGTGACTTCCCTAACAGCGCCACGCACACCCTCCCAATAGTCACTAAGGTGAGGGCAAGCCGTTAGCATGTGTACAAAGCCCACCTCCTCAGATTTACAGCGAGGACAGCAGTGTTGGGTGTCTGGGAACATTCAGTGTAGTCAGCGTGGGGTTAGATAGGATCTATGCAGAACTATGCATTGTATAAATTTGAATTTGGCATTTCGAGACACTCGCTTGGGCTGTTCCAGTATACTTGCCCAAGCTTTATCGTATATTTCGCAATCAATAGTTCCCGGCCATTTCGTTCTCAAGACGGGGAGCAGGGCAGACGCATGGGCGCGGATACCAATATACAGCCATTTGATTAGATGGCGTCCCTCGCCCATGTAGTATAATGTACAAACTAGTTCATGCGGCAGAGGCTCTTGCCGTTGGGGAGCCCAATTCTTTTTAATATAATGTGACACCGTGGCATGTCTTAAGTAGAGGTGACCTGGCGCCCCTGTGACTTGCATAAAGTTGTCATGATCTAGAAGGGTGTTGTCACTACACAAGGCACCTACTGTATCTACTCCCACTTCTGCCCAGGCCTGTAGTCTACTCTTTGTGAGTCTGCCACCATGAGTTGGTATCCCCCCAACAGTGGGATGTTTCCAGCATAGGGAATGGCACTGGGTGTGTAAAGCAGCGTTTTTTTCCGACACTGAAGCGTCGTCTTGAGTAGTGGTGATGCAAGTGGGGGGGGGGTTTGCTTTTTGGCAGCAACAATGTGTGGAGCGATCCTCGATCTATGTCCTGTGTTGTATAGCCTATTTCTTGTACGTTTCTGCCCGCAGTCCTGTAGGATAGCCATTGTAGCTGACAGGCATAATAGTATGCCCTAAATCTGGCACCCCCAGCCCTCCCCATATGGCTCTATTTGCAGTTTCTTAAGACTCACCCTTCGGGGACCGGACCTCCACAGAAGGTCCAACTATAGTGTGTCAAGGGAGCGGAATGTGGATGGCGGGACTAGTATTGGCAAATTTGCAAAATAGTATAATAAGCGGGGGAGTACCACCATTTTGGAAATGGCGTCTCGCCCCATCACCGATAGTGGCAGGGACGACCAGAATGCCACTCATGATTGCACTGCACTAATTGCTTTCATCAAAGTGCCATCAAGCTGATCCGCGTGTGAGCTATATATGTGGATACCTAGGTATTTGAACGTATTATGTGCCACCAGTATATTAATATTTGCCAAAACGAATTACGTCTGGGCGGGGACCTTCATGCAAGAAGAAGGCGTTCGACTTCCCTCCATTAATGGCAAGACCAGAGATACGTTGAAAATTATAGAAAATGGTGGGGAGAGGTTCAAACAGGTTTGTGAGGTCCCGTAGGTACACAATAATGTAATCCGGCTAGGCTGATATCAGGTGGGTTGTATCACCTATTGGAATTCCCAGGTGGTCAGCCGTCTGTCGTAACACGAGCGCCAGTGGCTCTATAGCAAGTACAAATAATAAGGGGGCAGCCCTGTCTCGTGCCTCTGTGTACTGTGTATTCTTGAGATATGTGGCTGCCAGTGCGTGCTCTTGTAATGGTGGGAAGAATACAGCAATTGTACCCAGCGGAGGTATTCACTGGGGAGCCCAAACCTCTTCAGGACCGTGAACATATAACCCCATGTGACGGTGTCAAAAGCCCAGGTCCACCGCCATATAGCCAGCATTAACATACTCCGCAGGGGCAGTGGCCATAATGTGGTGTAGCAGTCTGATATTTAAAGACATGCTGCGCGCCGGTAGAAAACCGCATTGGTCCTTGTGTATCAATTTGTGCAAGTGGGTAGGAGCAGGTTCGCCAAGATATTGCTTAGGATCTTACACTCTAATGCGAAGGGCGTCAATGGACGGTAGCCCGATAAATCTGCGTCGTCCCGCCCTGACTTTGGGAGTGATATTACCAGCACCTGCATAGTGGTGTGTGGGAGGTGGCCTAATTCCAGTGCTTTATTGTATAATTCCTCCAATTTAGGGATGAGGGCCTCTGAGTACGAGTCAAAGAATTCGATTGGCAAGCCATCGAGGCCTGCCCTGGTGCTTTATTGCGTGGGAGTCCTTTGATGGCCGCCTTTATTTCCATTCTCTTTATGGGGCCCAAGAGGTTTTTTGACGATTTGTCACATAACCCAATCATCTGCTGCATAATGTTCCTGTTTTAACTACAAAAACTTTTTTTAGCTAAAAGTGTTCAAAAGATACTAGAAAAACAGTGGTGTGTGTTTCCACGCAGTGAAACACCCTTCACAAAGGTTGACTGGTTACCTTTCAGTTGCTTATTGCTGCATTTCGGTTTTAAATGTTTACTAATGAGGTGATACCGTTGCCAGACAACTGTAATGTGTAAAAACTACAAAATAATGAAGTAATGCCATCACAAAACGTGATGCATTACGTCACATAGTTTGTTTTTTGTTGATATATATATATATATATATATATATATATATATATATATATATATATATATATATATTACCTACTGGCGGTCGCCAGTAGGTATATATAGTTAGGATTTTTTCTCTATGGGTTTTTTGAAAATTCTATGTCTAATAACTTTGGCGTTTGTGGACGGAATTGGCTGAAATTTTCAGGAAAATGGCACATTTTGTTTCTGAGCAGCCCTTGAAAATTTGGGGGGGGGGTTCGTCAAGGGGGGGCCGAGAAAAAAGGGGGGTCCCAAAACGTGTTTTTAACATTGAGTTTTCCATAGGGCGGTTGGCCTCACTTTTAGCCCGAACGGCTGAATGGATTTGCACGAAACTTGGCAAAATTGTAGGGACTGGTAGCCCGATGTGCCTTTTGTAGGTCTCAATATATGTGCTCCAGTGGATTTTGAGAAATTAACGTTTAAAAAAAGATATATATCTGTAACAGCGGACCTGGCAGCGTCCCAGGACGCGTACTTTACGCGCAACGGAGCTTTGTGAAGCGAAGCTGATTGGTTCTCCGGCGTCTGTCAACATTCCAAAAAGTCCGTAGCGGCCGCCATCTTGTCTCTCGGTAGGATCGAGAGACAAGAGGAGGTCAAAACAAAGGGGGAAATAACTATAAGGGGGCATAGTAGATCCTCGCTGACCCCCTAGGTTTGATGTGGAGGTTTTAAAAGGGCCCCGCGGGGCAAAAAAAAAACAAAATAATAATAATAATCGAACGGCTGAATGGATTTGCACGAAACTTGGCAAAATATTAGGGACTGGTAGCCCGATGTGCCTTTGCTAGGTCTCAATATATGTGCTCCAGTGGATTTTGAGAAATTAACGTTCAAAAAAAGATATATATCTGTAACAGCGCTCCGCTTCGCGTACTTTTCGCGTTACGGAGCTTTGCGAAGCTGATTGGTTCTCCGGCGTCTGTCAACATTCCAAACAGTCCGTAGCGGCCGCCATCTTGTCCCTCGGTAGGATTGAGAGACAAGAGGAGGCCAAAGCGAAGGGGGAAATGATCATAAGGGGGCATAGTAGATCCTTCCTGACCTCTTAGGTTTGATGTACCATTTTGCCAAGTTTGGTGTAATTCCGTTCAGCCATTCAGGCTGTAGACGTATGTAAATGTCCTATGGAAAATTGCATGGGGAAAACACATTTGAAAGTGTTGAAATTTAGAACCAATTAAAATGTTACTTTGGTTTTGTATTTGTGTGTGATGAAAGTTAATTGGTTATGTATATATGTCAAATGAGAGGAAACCACAGCCATTTTGTGATACTACTGTCTGAGGTACATTTGTGAGGAATTTTTGGTGGTGAATTTCTGGTGTTTGATTTACACAGTACTAACACTTCTGCTACTTTTAAAAAGGTGAGTTGTTAATTTGTAAGGGGAACTATGTTGTACACTTGAAGATAATTTGAAAAATGTTTTCTGTTATTTATTTGCAGTCCTTCTGTTATACTAAATACTTGATAAAGTTAGTTTTATATTATGTATTACTAAAAACGATAAATGAAAGTGATTATTTTTTTCTGCAATTTACAGCAAGCAATTTCAAAATAAAATGGCTCACAATGAAGAGACCGTGGCAATTTCTTTTGAATTGTCCAACACATTGATTGAAATTGAGAGCACCAATAATGAAATATTGTCACAAGGAGGACATGACTTGTATGATTCCATTAGATTGATTGAAATGGACAGCACCAAGAATGAAATATTGTCACAAGGAGATGACTTGAATGATTCCACTACATTGATTGAAATTGAGAGCACCAATAATGAAATATTGTCACAAGGAGGAGATGGCTTGTATGATTCCATTAGATTGATTGAAATGGACAGCACCAATAATGAAATATTGTCACAAGGAGGAGATGACTTGAATGATTCCACTACATTGATTGAAATTGAGAGCACCAATAATGAAATATTGTCACGAGGAGATGACTTGAATGATTCCACTACATTGATTGAAATTGACAGCACCAATAATGAAATATTGTCACAAGGAGGAGATGACTTGAATGATTTTTTTGATCAATCTCTTGATGGCGAATTTATCGAGTGTTTGGAGACCATAGAGTTACAAGAATCATCATTGGAGACTTTTAATGAGGACATTGCTGATGAGGACATGTTACTAGTTCTTTCAAATTTAGAAAATTCTGAATAAATTTATATTTAGAAATCAAAAATTGTTTGAGACATTATTCATTTTTATTTTTAATTTATGAGGTTGTAGCGAAGTGATTGTAGTATAAAATGAGACTTATAGTATAGAGTGCAACATTTTTATGTTACATGGTAAGTTTACTCATATTTACTTCCCTTCTGCCACTATATTATCTCCAATGTGTATTTGACATGTCTTCTTCATCTCCGGCCTCCTTTCTCTCACTGTGTGTCTCCGATGCATCTTATCGCTGCTATTTTGTGTAATTACAGAAGAGAGTAAAATAAAATAGTTCGGAACGTGAAAAGGGGGCAAAGTAGAGTACTCCTCACCCCCTAGGCCTTTTTAGGCGGTCCCAAAAGGATCAGTTTCTGCTTTCCTGAGAGATTATGGTATGAGTTCCATATACCACAATAACTTGCATTACAACATGCAAGATATCTATCTCCTATTACCAACTTTTGGAGATATTCGCGCTAAGCGCGAATATCTCCAAAAAGTAACACCTGCCCTGAGCAGTTCTTAGCCATGTTATCCAATGGGAGGTGGATAACATGGCTAAGAGCATTAGCTCGGTAATGCATGAATATCGCTGAGTTTTTAGCGATATTCATGCATTGCGGCCGTTTATTATCGCATTTGCGATAATCCTTGATAATAGTAAGGTTTATCTTCGATAATTTCTGACGATGCTTAGTGGTAAAAAATTGGTTGGTAAGCATCGTTAGCGATAAATATCGCTTAACTTTGGTAATATGCCCCAACGTCTGTTAACGTTCGATTCGAAGGAAATGAGGAAGTGTTGAAAAACATTGTCTGCGCCATCTTGCCTTTTTTGAAATGCCACACTTTTGTCGTGCACGGCAGCCATTTTAGATGTCTTGACCAGACCCACTCTCTGCACGCTGTCGATTCGTAGCATGGCTCCTCACCCACGCAAGCATCTTCCCTAGGCACTGGTCACCACCGCTCTCTGTCTTATGCATGGGCAATAAACCTCCCCCCATCTGCGCTGCTCTTCCCTGAGAATCACACTCTGTGCCCGCCCGACACCTCCCTTTCGCCCTATTCACTACCGCACCCTCTGACACTCCTCTTTCTCTGTGTCCGATTGTCCAGGCTATCAGCTAGCCCTGCAGATGTAGTTTATGGCCCCAGCTGTAAAGAATCACCCCTCTTCAAAGGAGTTATAGTAGATCAAGGCCCACACCCGATGAGATCCGTCACACCACACGTGTTCCTACTATCTGAAAACCATCCTGTATTGTGATTGGGGAGGGGACCGAGCCTGAAGCGGAAGATTCCAGGAATGACTCTTTGTACATCAAAGTTTTTACAATTATGTGTCACATTAAAAATATATAGCACTCCAACAAAGTAGTAGGAATATAAAACTTTAATAACATATAAATATATACAACAAAACAAAAACAGTAAAAACATTTAAACAACGAAGAGACCGTGGCAATTTCTTTTTAATTATCCAATAGATTTATTGAAATTGACAGCACCAATAATGAAATATTCTTGTCAGTAGCGGTCTGTTGTGCGAATAGTTCCAAGGCAGCAGAACGCGCTGAAATCTAGATGGCACGAAAGTGATGTCTAGTAAGTTGCCGCCCAGCAAAAAACGGCGTGGGGCGCCGCGGGGGTGAGTGAGTCCAGTAGGCACCACAGCTATTCTTACCGGCATTGCAGAATTACTGCTGGGGACAATGCCTGTGCTGTAGCAGGGTCACAGCAGAAACAAAAAGGATTCTGTTGAAGATGTTGTTGGTTTTCAATTTGAAAACAGTTCTGGTGTCAACTGCTATGCTAATGTAGTGGTTAATGTTTTGTTTTCTCTAGAAAATGTAAAAGAGGGGGAGGCAGTCCAAAGTTCCGTTAAAAGGGCAAAGGAAAGGATCGGTGGTTTGAACTATCAGTCAAAAAGGGGAGGGGGTGCAATAATTTTTCCTACCGGGTCACACTGTGCTTTCACCGGAAGTGAGGTCTGCAGGATTCTAGTAATTCAAAGTGAGGCTGGCGCCAGCATGGGAGCGCCGACGTCCCGCGGATACAGTTTCGTCACTCCACGGGCGATCATGGCAGTCATTCCCCATCGGGGGTCGGAGACTCCCGCGGCTCCTCTAGAATCTTCAAGGTCGTGGAGGACTACGGTGGTGGAGTCAACCAGTGACCGGGCCATTTCTTTATGCTGGGCCCGCTCTTGCCAGGTCGACCGCCATTTTGAGAGTTCGGCAGCTACCGGCGATCGCGGGGTCACATGAGCGGACGGGCTCCACCCTGCCGGGCGAGACGTTGCAGCATGGCCACAGTGGAAGAACCGTTTTCCGGGCGCCTGGAGCGCTGAGGGTGCAGCTGGGAAGTCTCCACCTGGGGAGGCGGGAGAGGCCTGTTCGCACAGTCTCTCCCTCCCAGTGCACCCCACGGCGTCTCGCTTGAGATTTGTTATGGCCGGACCAGGCGATGAGGACGAGGGGGGGGTCGGAGGCATGTGCAAGACATCCCCCCCCAGTGTTGTCGCAGCCATTATAAAAGAAAGAAGTGTCCCGTCCGTCTTCGGGCCGGGCTTCCGGTGGATGTCGGCCGGACGCCCCTGGCTCTGGCCCCATGAACGGGTTTCTTGGTTTATCGGCTGCAGCCGGATCCCGTCGGCCTCGGCCCCCCGACCGTTGGTGGTCGGACCGGAAGAGCATGTGGCGGGACTACCTGCAACTCTCAAGGGCCACCGCGGCCGGACTGGGAGAGAGGGGAGGGTCGAGGAGACATTCCCCCCCCCTGCAACTGTTCAGCGTTGTAAAGGCAATCCCCTGGCCGGGTCCCGCTGGCCTCGGCCTCTCCTTCGGCTACACCCTACGTTAGGATCTCCTGGCCGAGGCGTGGCAGCAGGACCTGCCTTATATGGGCTGCTCCCGGCTGGGCGTAGCCGGAACCCTGCCCCACCTTGGAAGTTTCCAGAGTGGGGGTGGATGTTCTACTGACTTGCATTTTCCCTAGTCTATCGATTTTTTTGGCGTGGCAGGCGGTGGGACAGCGAGGGGTGATTTGTTTTCTCTTACTGTTTTTCTGGTCTCTCACCACTGGCATATTTTAACGTTTTCTTGTTTCTAGGACATTAATAGGTTTTATCATTACGTTATGTTATCGTTTCTTTGTTCGTTGTTTAATAAAAGTTCATGTTCATCAGTGGCCTACTGATTTTCGTTTTCCTATTTTTTTCTTTCCAGGTTGTTTCATGGTAAAGTTTCTGTTAACAGGATACAGTGATCACTTCGTTATTATTGCATATGTCCTTTTCACTAGGGGTGCTCTCTGGTCGGGCCAGATGACGTATCTCTAGTAAATGGTCCGGGTGAAAAAGGTGCATCAATCAGTGGGGAGTAGATAGGCATGACAGATTACAACGGGGGAGAACGGTCCGCATTACGTACCCTTTCACTACTTGCAAAGATTTTCCTACGTTTATTTGCAAACAGGGAATACCTCCAAAAAGAACTAATTCCCAAACAGTCAATGTTCGGACAATCAATCAATCAATGAGGAATGAAATAGGTACGACGTGTTAAAGGCTTGCGTTACCTACCCTTCACTATCTGCAAAGGGAGAGAGAATATTCCTATTCTTCCTCGTTTGCAGGTAGAGAAGATCCTTAAGAGAATTAACTTCGAACAATTCAATGCTCGATTGAAACAATCAACAAGGGGTACTGTGAACACAAATGAACGCCGCTTATATACATACGCATTGCTATTTTCAACAGGTTGTTCCTAATGTTTCTATTTTAGCGAGGTCAAAAAGAGATCCCATTAGTGGCCTACTGATTTTGCTCGATTCCTTTTGTTTTTTTACACGATTTTTCGCTATCTGCAAAGACTAAACAGAGTATTGCGACTCTGTGCTTGTTTGTAAATAGAGAATGAACCAAAGAGAACAATCAATCAAATGGAGAGAGAAGCAGGCACGACGGATTACAAAGGGGGCAAAGGGCTGCGTTAACTACCCTTCACTATCTGCAAAGAGAGAGTACTCCTAATAGAAATGAGGGGTGGGGGGCAGCATTCAAAGCAGATCAGTGTGCATAAACACGAAAATGTTTTTACTTACCACGTACTTGACATTCGACAGCTTATGATATTTGCTATTAAAAAACCATTGAAATTCACTGAAAAAACCATAGGTTATAGACCATATATAGTTAGGAATTAGCATTTACAAAACCTTGAAAATTCACTGAAAAAACCATAGGTTATAGACCATATATAGTTAGGAATTAGCATTTAAAAAACCTTATTTTACTCACACAAAACCATTGAAATTCCATATATAGTTAGTTGCACTAACTATATATCGCGCACCCGCAATCCACTGCTGATGATGTCACATATTACATCATTCATGACATGGTCAGTGACATCACTGATGACATCACTGATGACATCTCAAATGACATCACTGATGACATCACTGATGACATCTCATTTGACATCAATGACCACATCACTGATGATATCATTCATGTGACAATACAATGCATCTCCTCACACTTTAATATAACCTCTGTTACACCCAGTGTTAAATACAGAGTATAATTTTTGAAACCATTGACACACCAATACTAGTTACTACATACGCACTCAGTGATTCCTATGTTTACACACACATTCACTCATTTACCCATACAATCATTCATACATACAATCACTCATCTTTACAACACTATCATATGCACTCATACACCTATACAGACTCTCACACTCTGTCACTCATCCATGGAGTTACTCACACACCTAGTCAGTCCTGTAAAGAATCAATCACACTTCCATTTTCTAATCTATACAGTTAAACATAGAGCACCTTACATTTTGAAACATATACTAACACATAATTACTCTCTTATACAATCATTGATACAAGTACACATTGATCTGCACAGAGTCACACACCTCCCAGCCAGCCACACACACACTCAGTCTCCCATACAAATACTTGGGCAATCAATCAATAACCCATATAATTACTCATATAGCTACTGATCAACACATGCAGCAGTTTACAGAACAACAGACATAATGATGCACAAATTAAGACAGTTTAGTCACTAACCCATGCACTCAGTGAGACACATTTAATCACTCACTCATACAGTCAGTCACGCACCTACTAAATCCTTCATCCAGACACTTCTACATCTACTCATTCTTCAATATGTAAAACATATTTAAACTTTACAGAAACACACAGTCACTGGATGATGTCATCAGTGATGTCATCAGTGATGTCACTGACCATGTCATGAATGATGTAATATGTGACATCATCAGCAGTGGATTGCGGGTGCGCAATATATAGTTAGTGCAACTAACTATATATGGAATTTCAATGGTTTTGTGTGAGTAAAATAAGGTTTTTTAAATGCTAATTCCTAACTATATATGGTCTATAACCTATGGTTTTTTCAGTGAATATATATATATATATATATATATATATATATATATATATATATATATATATATATATATATATATATATATATATATATATATATATATATATATATATATATATATATAATTTAGTCCAATTTATACCATAATATGGCCCTCTTCGGTCACAAAATGTCAGTGGCCCTGCTGGTAGGCAAGTA
Source organism: Lissotriton helveticus (assembly GCF_964261635.1). Lineage (NCBI taxonomy): Eukaryota > Metazoa > Chordata > Amphibia > Caudata > Salamandridae > Lissotriton > Lissotriton helveticus. The sequence goes on along the minus strand of NC_136069.1, from coordinate 987,403,409 downwards.
AACATTAAGGTCTAAATGAACTTGCTGAATGGCCTGGGTTGTTCTTAACACCTTCAGCACGGCGCAAATTTTCGCGCTGTGCTGAAGGTTCTAAAAAGGTTCTAAAAAACGGGCGTGGCCGTGACGGAACAGTTCCGTCATAAGCACAGCCCAACCGGCGCTCGTGACGGAACCGTTCCGTCACAAGCATCGAAGGGGTTAAATGAAAGCACCACAGCTTGCAAGTCATGATGGTATCAGCGATGGAACTTCTTTCAGGATTACATTGTGCTCATTGAATGCTCTTTCAGACTCCGCTGGTCCGTCTAAGGGAGTTGTGTTGGGAATGTAATCGCTTTGCCCAGGCCTTTCGGTACATTTCCTGGCATCTGGAGAAGTGTTAACTAAGCCATGAAAATAACTGGTACTTGGTACTAGAGGGGCAGGCTACACCAGAGAACCAGCCTTACACAACAGTGGAGTATCATTCTTTATTACACCTGGATACAGGCCTCTAACGCTAGTAATAACCTGGCAAGGGGGAATAACGGGACCCCTGTTTGTGCTTACCTCAGACACCCTCCTCCGATCCGAGCCACGCAGCCCCAACAAAGAGAATGTCTTGCTTAGGATTTAACCTCGAACGAGTAAAGAACCACAGATCAGGCACTACGAGATTACCAAAAGGTGTGGAGGCGGGAATGTCCGGGGGAACATGTCCTTGTAACCCAAGTCTTGTCTTCAAGAATCCTGTGTTGAGCCTTGATGTGGATATGGTGACTTAGTTCGTGATGGTCACTTATCGCCCTTAAATAATAACTATTCAAGAAAAAAACACCCCTGGCATCTGCTGGGACTTTAGCTAGGTTCACAATTATATGCCCCTTGTAGTCACAAACGAGCTGGTACAAAACGGACTATCACTATCAAGGCCAGTATTCCCCTAGGTGAGGTAAGGCAGCAGCCTTGTAGAGGTCCCACAGCACTACTAAATGCCCCCAAAAATACCCTTTCGGGCATAGGGAGCACTCCAGCGTGCAAAGTGCTATTTTGCCTACAGCAATCCTTGAGCCTTTCCTGAACACTGCTTATCATATTTGCTTCTGACACTCCTTTCATTAACTGTACGTTGTTTGAAAAGACGTTTTGAAAGGAAAGAATATATTTAACAGTAGAGTTATGAGGAACGTGAAAGAATATTTTGTTGCACCACGAGAAAATCCCAGTTTTGGGCTTTGTCGAAATTTAAAACTTGCCCTATCTTAATGTGTTTTGCTTTGATAAAAATTGATTCGTATGACGTGAGTCAAATGCTCATGCGCACTGAAAACCTAGAAAAAAAGATTGCCTTGGAACAATTACAAATCTTTTTGGTTTGGACACATTTTTGTAGATAGGTGAAAGTTGAGATTCGTTCGCTCGTTTGTAACCAGGCATGCATGCCCAGCAGTTATATTTCCCTCGGCACCCAGAGCAATGCGGAAGGCAGGGGTGGACTGCCACGAGGGGCCGCCAAGAATGTGCGAGGAATGCAGACATCTGCATCGTAATTACACGCCCTGCAGACGGTTTACCTGGGCGGCGGCGGCACCGTTTCACCGGAGGGGAGTCCTGAGGGAGCAGACAGATAAACCCACGCCCGTCCCCCGCATTCCGGCTCTCCAGAAGCAGCTGCCAGCACGGGGGCGGGCACGCCAGGACCGTGCCCATCTCCCATCACCTGGCGAGGCAGTAAAGCGCAGCACGGGTGGAAGCCGGCTAATTACAGGGCCCGGAGAACAAACACCACACGGCATCTTTAGCATAAAGACAAAGGGATTCTGTTTGCCAGACAAACCCAAGGCTGATTTCATTCATGGTGGGGGGCGGGTTGAGATGTTCCAGATTTGAAAAGATGTAAAGCTGAGGGGAGAAACATGTTACATTTCTGAATCTTTAGTCTTTTACGGACTACGGTTAAGATTTGAACATTTAAAAATGCATGTCATTTTGATTTGTTTAGATCACTTAATACTAGTGGTTACAGTGTTTCGACGATCTCCCACTGTTTAGCTGATAAGGGATCAGTTTTAAAGAGACTGTGTTTTGACAAGTATCACACCGTTTGGTCAGGTCGGGTGGCAGGGATTTAGGGCCAGATGTATCTAGCAAAATTGCGATCGCAAACTGTGAAAATCGCAAAATTTCACCGTTTGCAATCACAAAGTTGTATTGTGCAATGTAGGGAAGAAAAAACCCACTTGTAAAATAAGGGATCGCATAATTAGCGATTCCCTATGTTGCGCACGCATTTAGAGGATCGTAATTTGCGATTCCCTAAATGCTATTCAAGTAGCCATCGCAAATTGCGATATTGCTTTAAGGAATCGTAAATTACCACCAACTTCAAGTTGGTGGTTATTTGCAATTTCCTAGAAAAATTCACTTTTTGCATTTTTCAGAGTGCCATGTGGTGCACATACATGCCCTTAGGGCATGTATGTGCACCACATATGCACACATGCACATTTCAGGGGTGCAACAGGGTGTCCTTTTGGATCCCTTGCATCCTTGAAATTGCATGCGCAATTTGCGAGTACCTATTGGGTACTCCAAAATTGTGCATGCAATTCCCATTCATTCCTGTGGGCCTTTTTGCCCACAGAAATGAATGGAAAGCCATTCCTTATTTGTGATTCACAATTTGTGACTTGCAAATAAGGAATGCATAGGAATCGCAAAATATTAGCAGATTCCTACATACATTGCATTTTGCGAGTCTATAATAGCAAATCGGTAAAATTCGCCATTATAGACTCTTAAAATGTAATGTTGATACATCTGGCCCTTAGAATCTTGTTTCCTGGGACCACAGAAAACAACTTAGCCCATAGGCCTGCATGCCTTCTGTCAAACATGAATTGCATTTTCTATACATACTTTACGAGTAATATTGTTAATGCACTAGAATAACTATTTCGTATTGGAGTTTTAAAGACAATCATGCTGCATTTATTTATTCCAAAGAAAGGGGGCAAAAAGAGAATTTATTTTAAAGAAAGGGGGCAAAAGCCCATTATAACCTGCACGTTATCCTGCTGATGTACAAGATAACAAAGGCTATTGATGTTGCTAAACTCCTTTCAACAAGAAAAAGATCGCCAATGGGGTAGAATTCTTAAAATATTAACTCAGGTTTTTGTTCTCAATTGAGTACCTCAAGAGAAGCATATGCATTGTGGAAAAGGGCAACGCTTTTACATTAGCTGAAACATAATTTCACTTCACAATATTCATTACATTATACATAGTGCCCATGACCCTGCCAATCTTTCTATTTGCATGTCCAATGTAGGAACAAAAATGACCACCCAGGGCCGTCAGGGGGATATGGGCAGAGGGGACATTATTGCCAGTTCCCCCATATTTTCAGCCCCGGTGCACTTGGTGTAAAATCTCGTTATAGTTATTGAAGCAATCCTGCCTGCTTGTTAATGTGAGCTAACCCTTTAAACCACCAGCCACATATCGATGGCAACCCAATATTTTTGTCCCAAACTTTACAAGTCCTTCGAACATGCCTGTGAGTAACTAGGGAACATACATGATGTCCCTTTTAAACAAATGTCTAATTTTATTCTTCTCATTTTGGATTTTATCCAAATTGTAGAGATAATCGAGATTACTGGTTTCACTGCTTTACATGGCAACTCATACCTTTTCTGAAACTTCCACGATTTCATAAAACGTTGCAGGGAATGTGGACAAATTGTCTACTGAAAACAATATGTTGAGCTATCTATCTTAACTCTGTTGCTCTGTCGAACAAGCGCACGATCGGCCCTCTCCCCTATAGCGAGGGAACATTTTCCTTGCTGTACACCAATTTTAGGTATTTTTGGGTCTGTCATACTACCTTGATCTCTCCCACCAACACATCTTTGTCCAGGTCTATTCGTCAAACACAGGGAACACTGAAGTGACCAGATCTAAGGCCATAGACCGCACTACTGGAGCAGCCACAACCTTTTTTGCATAATTATGTAATTTCTGCACTTAATCCATCACCTGCTGCATAATCTGCGGATTTTAAACTCACAAAAAAATATTGCTAGCTCAAAAGGTTAAAAAGTTACTAAAACAGCAACACATGTTGCTGCACAGAGGAAGGCCCTTTAAAAAGCTTGCTTTAACACCTTTCTGTGGCTTACTTGTACAGTTGGGTGTTAAACTGGTACTAATGAGATGCACTCAATGCCCAGAAAGCATTAACAAGAGTATTGAAAAATAAATAATACTATCACAAAATGTTACTGCATAATTAGCCTTTTCATGCAGCATAATTTACCAAACAATGCTGCATAATTTGCCCATTCCCTGCCGCATAATTCCAGTGGCCCGGGCAACAGATGTAGTGACAGTGCAGAAGGCACAAGGCTCATCTCTGTAGACAAGCAGAGTTATGTCAATAATAAAAAAAAATACTAGTTTTATACGTTTTCAAATGCGTCATTTTTCGAAAATTAGAAATAGAACTTTTAAGTTGAACAGTTTACTAATTCGCTGGATTGTTAAAAGATTACATTTTGCACTTTAAAAATGGGAGGCATTTCATGGCAAATCATGCAGATGATCAATAATCCGACAAATTCGATCCCGTCTCCAGCAGGCGAGGGAGACCTGTTCAACACTACCTAAAATGCAGGCAAACATAGGCTAAACGGGCCCGGTCTGCCTCGTGTGGCACTGCGACGCTAACTAAGAGTCACCGGGGTGGGAACAGATAGTACACAGAAAGAAGTGCTCAGAATCATACATTTTTCTTCCATTAAAAGCCTCTGTATTTTTGCTGTATGCATTTATGTTTGCTTTGTGTTCAGCACGGAGGGGAGACCTCAGCGTACACCCCTTCTGTAGCTCCCAAGTACACGCCTCGGGTTCTTTCGCTACCGCTGACTGCAAACACGAGAAGCCTGCTGAAACCAGTTAAAGCGGTGCCAAGGCTTCTGGAAGGATCGCTTCACCCTCACAGCCGGGGCTGGATATCTTCAAGGCACGAAAGAATGTTATCTTCTCCCAAGGACTCAAACGCTGATACAGCCCGGCGGGGTGAAGAAGACAAAACTACACTGGAAACACTGATGCAGTTGACGACCAGATTTATTGTTCGGGGAGCAGAATATTGAATCAGCACATATCGCACACATTTCCAAAGAAACACGTGCAAGAACCATAAAATGCTGGTTTGGATTTTTGAAGCATCCCCTCAGTACCTTCAAACCAACTGGACACAAATCTTCAATAGTTCTCGGCAGGGCCGGTCCTAGGATTTTCGGGGCTCTGGGGAAAAGGGAATGTGCGAGGCCCCTGAAATGTACATAAGTGACACCTTCTGATCTCGGGGAAGCTGCTTTGTGCAGACTCCAACTGGGCCCCAGGTCCTCCTCTCAGCCACCCAAGCACCTCTTGTACAGCCTATTTTGAATTTAAGGTTTGAGAATTGCGGGCTAAAGTGCTAACAATGGGTGCCCTGCGGAGTCTCTGAAGGGGTAGCCTGAGAGGTGTCCCCCTCCCCAAGGCCTTCCCACACCATCCCTTAGAGACCCCATGAGAGGGGCCCCCTCCCATGAGCCCAATTGTAAAGAGACACATTTCTTCTACTTTGATCAGCAGGGGTACACCAGGAATGGTGGAGTGTTGCCCTTGTGCGGGGGCCCCATCCTGGTAGGCAGAGTGCGAGGCCCTGGGCTGCTGCCCACACTGCCCATGCCTAGCGCCGGCCCTGATTCTCCGTTGCCTTAAACTGCTGTCCACAGATCATGGCAGCAAGTAAGTGCCCTGGCCCGTGGTCAGGCAGTACCGAAACCTTGCAAAGGTTACTCTGGTCCTTTACAATTTATGGACGAAAGGTGCGGTGATAAAACATCTCACCTGGAAGCAGGGATGCGGATATTGCTTAGTACCAGGGCGGTAAGGAAAGCATGACGGTGTAAGACTATCTTCAGCTCTTTTCCTGTCCGAGAAGCTGGGGTAGGATGAGGGCCAGTGGAGCTGCAACCTGAGCCGCTCTGTGACCAGCATCACGTTTGGTTCCGTAAACTCCTGAAAACAAAACTAGTCATTTTTTTTACTGGCTTTCTTAATTTTTGGTGCTTGTAAACGCAGAGCATCTGATATGGGCCCCATCCTCCTTGAATGGAGGCCTTCCTTCCCTCCAGAGCTCCTTCCCAGATTGAATACTGTGGCCAATTTGTTGCATCTGAATGGGCTTGAAAGGTTACACAGAATGTACACGTAGAACATTATCAAATAAATGTGAGGTGTGAGCTCTCAATCTTAGGAGGGGTGTGATTGTCAATAGGCATCATCTGCTTGAACATCTACAACCCACATGCCAAAAAAGAATCCTGGAATACTTGGCAAGCAAGATCATTCAGATATATTCTTGTGATTTTAGGGACAGTTGCCATTTTGGGTTTTTATATGGAGTTTCTAATCCCAATAGGGCAAACTGCCATGGTTCACATTCCCACAAATAAAATTGATGCATCAAAACGGACATTATAAATAATCTAACACCATTGCCGGGTGAACAGATGCAAAGGGTTATGATAGTTACAAACCTTGCTCACCTGAAAGGCTAATGATGTAGTTATCAGGGCATTGACCACTCTACATCTCAACAATTTAGCATGGTTTGGGACGCTAGTGTTCATTTGGGCCCATTACTGGGAGGCAAGTAACCATATATCCATTAATCCAGACATATGGACTGTTTTTTTGTTAAGTGACACGTGGAGCTGAAGATGGAAGTTTCAGATGGAACTGGGAAAGCTACTGGAACAATACTATAAAGTAGTACTGGACAGTGAAAGAGGTGGACTGCACCACAAGGCTGTTCCTCCTTAATACACAAGATTGTTTTGTAATGTCCTCAAATAAGCTGCGCCACTGCCTAGGGCAGTTAACAGTGAGAAAGATCAATGTGCATACACACTGGTGTTCTTTAGCTCTACTAGTACGTCATGCAGAGGGGAGTTTGGCATGGTCTCGGTTCTCAGTATCAGCCTTACCAAATAAACAACAGCTCTGTAGTCACAATATCGCAGTCAGAAATATAGTGTGACAAATATGTCCTTAATATTGTTAGCAAAAAATATATTTCTATAGTGTGTAGATTTCCTATCATCATCTCAAAGAGAGCAGTACGTCTGTGAGCGGTATTTATTGTACAATATTTTGGTCAGGTGCCATTTTGAGTATGTTATTCTCGTACCACATCTCTAGGATGACATTGTGCGGTGTGGATTTGCAGTTGCTGGGTAACGTTCTTTTCCAACATCTTCATCCCAAGAGGAGGGTGTGAAATTGAGCAGACACTGTCAAGTACTTATTAATCCAGGTGGTGCTTCACAGAAAGCACAGCGACAACCATATTCAGTGTTAAGAGGACAATACCTTCCGAAAGAGCACACTATCATTCCCAAAAATCCAGACAACAAAGTGTTGAGGGCTTCTGACTTTAAGTCTTGTAAGTTTTTACAATGAGAATATTTCATCTGCAGCCACAGCAGCTTGTACAGCTCCTGACCTGGTACGATATGTAACAATGACATGGTATAGTGGACTTTATGTCAAACAGATTGGAAGTTTGAGAGTATGATATTAGTTTTCTGGCAGTGATTTTACCTTCTGCATGTAAAGACTCATTCAATCTTGTTTTAGTTTAATCTAATGTTGGGGAAATATCTCTGGATCTACTCTGTTTTGTATAAATTAGCATAATCAGGGGTGAACCTCCCATTCAAGGTCTGACGTATCCAGACCAGGTTTGCCCTGTTCCCATCATGCACTGGGACAGGAACAGACTAATTTGCATACAGCCAGGTTCTGAAACTGGGATGGTGCAATGAGCTAAAAAACGGTGTTGGATCTAGCCCTGATCTCTTGACTGGGTGAGAGTATTCTGCTTAATTCAGAGACTCTGTCCCTCACCACCCCTTGTTGTAAATATATATATGTATCCAGGAAAGGGCATCATAATTGGGTGCTATGGGAATAGGAGTGTGGATCATTATGGTGGAGCTGAAATACTCACGTGTGGCGATTGGAAAAATTACAACCCGCTTGCCACATGGCCTGATGAACTGGGATCACTGCCTAAAGTATCGAAGGAAGTAAGAAACCTCGGAATGACCATGGGCTCCAAGGCTACTCTAATAACGCTGCAACAAATTTCCCCTCAAGGTCCAAGCTACCATCTCCCTTGTTCTATCCAAACTCGATTACGCCAATAGCCTCTACCACGGTTCACCTTTAACGACCATGAAAAGACTACAACGGATTCAGAACTCGGCTGCCAGACTACTCTTGCATATCAAACCACGAGACCACATCTCCCCTGCCTTGAAAGCCCTGCATTGGTTACCGGTTGCCAGAAGATCCACGTTCAAGCTGCTTTGTATTACCCACAAAGCAATACATGGAATAGGACCACTCTTCATCAGGAATAAAATCCCCAAACACATTCAACAAAGGAACCTATGCTCTAAAGGAGCATCTCGCCTCAAATTCCCACCATACAAGAAAAAAAACAATGGGTGGCACATCCTTCTCTGTTCAAGCACCAAACTATGGAACTCTTTACCCCCCAACTTAAGATCCACCGACAACCACCTTATCTTCAGAAAACTACTCAAGATCTGGCTCTTCCCCACATAAGCACCATACGGAAATAGAAATTTACAGCATATCCCTCTGTATATAAGCATTTGTTTTCACTATAGATATGTACCTATCTTTGTGTATTACTTTATAAAACATGTAAAACAATTATGTTGTTAAGAGAAGAAAAAAATAATAAATAAATAAATAAATAATAATAACATTCATCAATAAATAAAAATCATTTTTGGTCTGCATGTACATGCTTCCATTGTACATCTATGTACCTTCCATGTACTTGGATATGTGTGTCTGTTACTTTTCTCCTGAAAAAGCACGTCCAATGCACTACCCTATTTCTCATCCTGTGCCTCTATCAATATATTTAATCTACATAGACTTACTTCTTTTATGTATCTATATACTTTCAATGTACTTATGGATCTATATATTTATCACTTTCTTCTAATTTAGCATTTCCAATGCACTAGCCTATTTCTCAGCCTATACTTCGCTCAATATATCTTCTAGCCCAACCTTCTGACTCATCTCAAACTTCTTTCTACTACTCATAATTCACTACCCTATCTCTCATCCTATAGATCTATCAATATATCCTCTACATCCACTCTCTCATTTATCCCAAACCCCATACCACTACTATGATCGCCAAAATAACCTTTTCTAGACTCTCTCCTGCTCTACCCCTCCTTGCATCATACAACACCTCTTTTTACTACACCGATCCCCTAAAACAAATATTTCTAAACTCTCCCCTCTGACTCCTTCCCTCCAAAACTCATTTTTACTCATTCAAAAGCCTCTTCCTACTGCTAAGACTTAAAAAAATTAAAAAAAATCCTTCACTCTTTTATCCCTCTACTATCCTTTTTCAATCAAAATTAACAGACTAACATGTTTCACTTCTCAAATTCCATATTCCATATTCAACTATACGAATATACTGCCCAAATAATTGAATAACATATCTACTACTCAAATTACTTCATATTTATACTACACTAATTTTCAACACTAATCCTTTATGGGTTCCGGAGTGGCGTGCTACTCGCCAGAAAAGCGCTTCAACACCCATCAGGGGTAACAAGTGCTATATGAATGCAAATCTTTCTTCCCCTTTCATCCATCCGCTATCCTTCTCACTCCAAGTAACAGACTAATATCCACCACTGAAATTACCTCATATTTCACCATATTAATTTACCACTAATCCTTTATAGGCTCCCTGAATAGCATGCGTCAACAAGCGAGCGATAAATACAAACCTTTGTCCTACTCTATCCTTCTGCTATCATTCCAAATCCAAATAACTGACTAACCTATCCACCACTTAAAATGTACTTGCATGTTGCACTATACTAATTCAACACTAATCCTCTGTGGGTCCCGGAGTAGCGTGCTACCCGCCGAAAAAGAGCTTCGACGCCTCGTCAGGGGTAGTAAGCGCTATATAAATGCAAATACAATACAATACAATACAATACCTATTAACCCAAATACCGCAGGAAGTGGAGTCCCTTCTAGGTTGGGAATCCACGCAGCAGGTGTCTAGGGTTGTATTTGTAAACAGTTGCAATGGGTATCTACTTCTCATGCCTATTTGTTATTTTCCCAGAGGAGAAAGGCTGTGTGTTTATTCATTTACATATTGTGTTTGGCTGCTGCACCAATTAGAAAGTGTAAATTGTGACTTTTACAGTCTGCCCACGGATCCCAGCTGCCTCAGGGTACCTATTGTCAATCTCTCTCTACATGTCAATTTTTTCTTTTATAGTGGTGGGGTTTTTTCAGGTCACACATCCAATGGCAGAGTGGGGTAGACAGGAAAAAAACCTGTTTTTGTTCTGGCCCCCTCCATACACACTTAGGAAGCTGATCCATCACGAACTCTGACAGTTAACCTTGGAGGGATGTGATATAGTGGCAACCATTTAACAAGCCTCTATTCCCCTTTAATCTAGCTGTCACAAGTAATGCACTCTTCTATTTGCTTTTGTACGTAACCACTATGCACCCATTCTAGTGGTTTTGCAGTGAACCCCTTTGCTGCCTCTTGGAAACTTTCTCTAAGCATATGGTTTGCTTAAAAGTGAAAGTTTTAAAACATGGAATGGAGTGATTTTTCTTATGTTTATAACTTGTCAAAAGCTGACATGGGTCGGCCTGAGCCAGGGCAAGTTGGCGGCTAACCAGACTGCTCCGCACCCAGCCCTGTAGTGTCTAGTGCTTTTGAGCGCAATCTCTCCAGCAGACGCCCAAAGCAAATCCACGGAGACAGACTAAGCACTGGGGGGATGAGATGTGGTGAAAATCGAGGCATTCGACTGACGGAGTAGACCGGATTGGACTCCTCGCCACTCTTGGGCAAGGAAAACAAATAGGACGGCTTCTGGAGGCTCTGTGCCTTGTGGATCGCCCCGTGGTCACAGACAAAAGCGATTGTAAGGTAGGAGGCACAATGTGCTAAGCCTAAAGTGGACAGGTCACAGGGCAAGTGTGAAACGCTTCCGCTACATGGACAGGCCAGACGCCAGAATACAAAATGGTGGCTCTCATTACCTCCACACTTTGTTAAGCACCCCACTATTGCACACAGCAATGACAGATGGATAGGAGGCACAATGCACTGTACCCAATGGGTGTCCAAACATATTAGCTCACTTGTCCGTATCACTGCATGTACCTGTGTCCCAGAGGTGCCGACTACCCTTAGACACAATCTATTTCGGCTGTGAACCCAGTCTATTACCTACAGAAAGTTTTGCGCCAAGAGCACAGAATGCCCTCCTACTGCAGCCTTGGTACCCGTTCCCTTCAGCCACTTACACACTTCTGCACCTGATGATCTGGTCACTAAGCACAGGTGAGGCGCCTCTGATCTGCAGACAATGCTTGGCTATCCGATACAGCCCACCTCCATGCCACCAACTTTGAACGGCATCATGTTGAATCATGCCACACATTAAGGATCTGATTAGTGGCTATATTCAACATCACGCACTGTAAACCAAATGGCGAATGTGCCCACCCCTGAACCCTGAGGCCTACCCTATGTCCAAGGATTACTGAAGCCAGGCGTTCATTGCTTACCAACGCTTTTCCTACCAAGGTTTGAGGGCTGTGAATGATCCCATTAAATTGTGCTCTATGTAATTAAACCTCGAGTTTTGCAACCACAACTTAAACAGATCTTGGGGAACGGTACAGCTACACTCAACATACCTGCACAATAATTGTCCAACTAAACAGTTTCTGGCTCCACAAGAACTGAAGACCTTGCGCTCCGGCACTACTAAGTGAGCAACATTGATCCTGTAAACAGCTTGTGTAAATACACAACTACGTACCATTCCTTTGAGTCCACCACAGCTGGCACGAGGGCAGATCACAAAGACATCAAAGACAATAAATACAACACATCTACACTTAACTGGACCAAGACAGAATCCGGGGCCAGCCTGGATATTATACTATAGTGACTCGGAGACTTACATGACTTGGCCCAAAAAACAAAAGTAAACACAGCTGCCTTGCATCACGACCATCAAGCCTTAAGCAATGACTTTTAAAATATGTCAGGCAGACTTACAGAAGCAGAGGCTAGAATTGGCATGCTGGAGGAATCTGCGTCTTCTGACAAGACAAGAGTGGATTCAGTTTCCAACAAAATCAAATTCCTGATGAAAGCCATCTTCTAGTTGGAGGATCAGAAGCGCAGAAGTAATCTGTACATTTGTAGGCTCCCACAAAAGGTAGAAGTCGATGCAAACTCCTGTGTTGAATATTTGGAGGCCTGGGTACCCTGCACCATGACAATCAAATTTGACAGAGACTTTGAGATAGACCGGGCTCACAGACTCACGATGGGCAAGCCCCACTCATACCCTCAAATTTGCACCCTAGAGTCATGATCTTTAGACCGCTAAAATATTGGCACTCAGAAGCCATGCTTGCACATATGAGGAAAGCTCAACACATCCTCTGGAACGGAGCAAGAATCAATATTGCACAGGACTATTCAAAGGACACAATGACCATCAGGAAACTCCCTGTTTGATACTTGGGGCCAACCAGGATTAGCAGTGCTGGAGCTGTTGTAATACACTTGTACCTCTTAGCACCATGCCGGATACGTTATATCTGTATGCATGTCTCATAGCATGAATACAATACTTCTTTTCAGTAGAACTGTTTGATGATCTCAGTAGAATGATTGATGTAAAATGATTGATTGATGTCTCAGTTCACACTGCTGAGGTTTTCAGCCGACATATTATTGTTTTAGGTCTATATAGGCCAGTACCTGACACGTTCCACATGTCCATTTGGATAATGGTCAGGGGTGGCATTTGGCCAGAGTCCCCATCACCAGCACTACCCACACTGGCCTCTACCACTTATCCTGCCATTTCAGTCCAACAATGGATGCCTCAATAGGTCCCTACCAAATCAGTGATTGAACCTCACCACACCCTTACACTGATTGAAACCCTCAGCATACCACATAGTTCTAAAATGCATCCTCTCTAGCCAACTCTGTTTAACTCTATCGCGTATCAAACCACCAACCATAACTGTCCTAAGGTACAACCTTTAGCTACCACACCTACATTTTATCTCCGTAAAACTGGTCTCCTCACAGTAATAGTGGTCAGACACCGGACTACCCTATATCCTTCCCGTCCCAACAGACATTTGCCATCATCCATTTCACACATCACCTGTGAACATTAGTACTCCTGCAACTTCCTCTAGTATGACCCTCTCTCTACAATTGGTACCAACCAGCTATCCTGCAGGGCTGGCAAGGCTAGCTTGTGGCTCAGTGTGTTCCACATTGAATAAGGGTGGGGGAGTGCATCTTATACACATTCCAGGAGATGGGTGGAGGATGGGTAGGGGTTGGGACTGTTGATTTTGTTATAGTTTTACTTGTATGTTTTATTACACCGGCTCTTCTCCCTTTTCTCTATCTCCTCTACTCTACCTTTTTCCCCTCTCCCCGTCCCTTCCACTCTCTCCCTCGGCTACCTGGGCGAACCTTCAATATACACTGCCTCAATACACACAATACCCAACCCCAGGACACCACACACAATACTGATCCAAGCTTGCAAACGCGTACTAAACAACCCAATCAAACACAAGGTGCCTCCTCTTCTCTCTCACCCGCAAGTTTTTCCCCCCCGAAACATCCACCCAACGATCCAAGATACCTTGCTTACTCACCATGGCTCTTCTCAAACATACTCTCACTAAACACAAAGGGGCTTAACCAACCTGTAAAACGTAGAGTCGTGGTAGCTTATTGTAACAAACTGATGGGGGATATCATCCTCTTACAAGAGACCCACCTGAAATATATTCACTACCCAAAATTCTACAGCTCATGGATTGCAGACATTGGCCTCTTCCCAGCCCTATAAAAAATAATGGGCTGGCAACACTAATATGTAAAAAATCTGATATCCCAGTCATATCATACACTCACAACCAATCAGGCAGATGGCTCATCTCTAAGGTGGAAAAAAAGAGATCTAGTGTTCTTTATTGTAAACATCTATGTGCCACATGACCAAGCTACTGTTTTCTGAGGATCTATACAAACAGCTCTCGGACCTTCCAGACAACCTAGGCTTTTATCTTAGATAGAGTTTTCATCTTGCCTATGGACGGTAACCTAGACAGAATATAAATTCACAAATTTATAGGAAATAAAGCTCACAAACAAATGAAAACTTCGCACCAACACTCATTTTCATGAATATATTATATTATGGTGAGCTCCACCTCTCTCAATCCCTGAAAATTGAACAGATAGTGATCTCTGATCACACGTGTCTATCCAAATAATTCTCAATGTTATTCTCGAAAAGTGGCACTTGAATGATGATCTCCTAGATGACCCCAACAATAGAACGAAGAAAGCGACGACCATTGAAAACTTCCTCAAAGAAAACCTCCTGAACTACACATCCCCTACAACCTGATGGGACGCCCTCAAATCCACATTAAGAGGAACACTGAGTCACATTGTGTCTTTAAAAAAACACAACTATATCTAACCGTCTCAAAGAACTAGACTCTAATATCCAAAGGCTAAACTCCCAACTTAGATATTCTAAAGGTTCATCTCTCCTATCTAAATTGTGTGCAGCACAATATGAATACAACAAAATCCTTAGCCAGAGGGCCTGAAATGGATCAAAGTGGTCAATGCAGGCAGGCTTTGCAATAAAACAAAGCAGACAAATCGCAAGCCAACTATTTAAGATACACAAAAAACAAATCCCTCATAAAAAGCCCAGAAGTGGTGGTTACCACATTGATAGAAGGTATACTTGACTCCGTTAAAGCATTTTATGGGGAACTCTAGAACTCCAACCCGCCCATCTCCATAACTAAGATTAACGATCATTTAAAATCCTGCCATCTCCCTAAAATATCACAACAGGACTCTCTCGCCATCAGTAAACCCATCACAAAAGAAGAAATTATTTTGCCAATACAGTCCCTTAAAACTGGCATAGCCCCAGGCCTAGACGGCTACTCTACAAAATGTTATGAAAAAGTTGCCAACAAAGTGACAGGTCCCCTTTATGCAGTTTTCCAACAGTATGCACCATCGGGCTATATTACTGGCTCAGCCACTGAAGCTACTATTGTGGTGATAACTAAGGAAGGGAGAAATAACTTAAATGTCAGAAATTACAGACAGATCTCTCATATCAATATCGACTGCAAGATCCCACAAAGATTGCGGACCTCAGACTGGAGTTGGTCATCCCAACCCTGATGCCAAACTCACAAATGGGTTTCCTCGAAGACAGACTCATGGGGGACATTATCAGAACATTCTGCCGTGTCTCAGAAGGAGCCAAACTGTCCCATTCACCAACAGCGCCCTAGCACTTAATGCAGAAAAGACCTTTGACAAGGTTTCTTGGCCGTTTTTACATGCCACATTACACAGATAACACCTGGGGAATGCATTTATCTGCATGATTATGGCCCTTTATCCGGCCCCACGGCAAGAGTTCGGGTCAACGACCACATACCCCAATCCTTCACTCTCTCACAAGGTACTCGTCAAGGATGTCCGCTCTCACCTCTTCTCTTCCTAGTGGTCATTGAACCGTTAATCTCCACCTTTCGAGAAAACCCAGGGATCAGAGGCATTAACTACTCCTCAGGCAGACACGTTAGTAGCTGTTATGCAGACAATGCATTGTTATTCAACAAGGATGTCCCACAAGCCATACCAATCATTATGGAAGAAATAGAAAAATATTCACAAGTAGCAGACTAGTCCCTGAATGAAGATACAAACTGAGGTATTGCCCCTAAACATTCACTGTACACCTGCTGTAATCGGTGACCTTGGTCTACAGTGGCAACCGACAGCCATCAAATACCTGGGCATATGGTTTAGCTTTGATCTTAAACTCTCTGTTGCAGTTAATGAACAAACAACAAAAAACCCTTACCAAAATAATAACTTCTCAACACCTGATACCCGAAAAATATCACATGGTGGCGGTGAGTGGGAACGGTGAAGATGATGATAACCACCCTGATTAACTAGCATGCTTCCAGTAGTCCTCTATCCTTCATCTTTAGGTCGATGGATAACCACCTGCAAATTCATATTGAAAGGTAAAAACTCAATAATTTCTATCGAAATCTTGAATAGGAACAAATCCTCTGGGGGATAAACATCCCAGACTATCCCCGCTAGCAAAGAGCGTTCCTGACATCCATGGGTGCAAGGTGGCTGCGATCACTGGAATCCAGCCGCCCGTGGCTCAGCATTGAATCCAGCTTAACTGTACTACTACCCATCAGATACACCCTCACAAGGCACAATATCTCGAAACTCCCTCTGGAACACTCCAGACAAATAATAATGGTTGCGTCACTCCTACTCCTCGACTAACGCCTTGAACACAGATTACACGGCTCGTCCCTGGAATCCCTACGGTTCAACCGCACAATTAAACTTAAGGGGAAGACGCTATTCTGGGATACATGGGCTCAACAAGTCATAAACTCCATAAAAATCTGGGTTCGCGCACCAACCCTATACTGCTCTCCACCTGGCAAATTAAATTTGATCTACCCAATACTGACTTTTACAAATTTCTAAGACTCAAAAGTGTTTTGAGCAATCGGAGACCCCTACATGAACCACACCTCCCCAGACTTTTAGGCACCTTTAAAGGGAGAGGCCATACCGCCTCACATCTGTACAACCTTTTCAACACATCTAATGGTCAGGCTCTGAGATTATTTCACTGACAATGGAAACTCTACACGAGGTCAGCAAGCTCCTTTAACTTCAAAGAAACGAAATTAAAATAAACCCGGAAATCATCCTTTGATGCCAAAATCACCCCTGCACTAACTAGCACAATCTAGATTCTGGCCCATCCAAAAAATATACTGGACCCCAGCCAGACTACACATACTGGGTATGAGGGACTTTAATACATGCTGCTGGTGTGGGGGGAGCCATGGGTACCTCCAACATATGTTTCTTAAATGCAAATTGTGACTCCCACTATGGAAAAAGATGCAAGACCTCCTACATCAGATCACAGGGGTTACACTAGAGATTGACTTCCTAGCAGCTGTCTTGGGCCTACATGCCAACCCCGTTCCTCTGAATTAGACTCCCACACTTCCTTGGTAGAGGTCCTCCTCCTCCTCCTCTTGGGCACCAATACATTTCTCTCATACTGGTAGTCAACATCTCCAAGTGCCTTTGGTAAATGGTGGAATTTACTATGGTCTGTCAAAGGACTGACAACACTCTACACACTAACTTTCACTGCACTTCCTGCCCCAGATGCCTTTGGGAAGCCTTTTTTGAATACTTCGAGAACAAACCTCCGTGAACTCCCCTCTTATATCACCTAACAGCCTACGGTAATGCCCGAACTTTACCCCAACAGTCCGCTCACTCCTGCCTGACCCTCTTGACAGGTGTGTTCCCCGCCCAGTGGAGCCAATTTTCCTCGCCTCTTTCTCTACTCCTATCTTCTTTCTTCTCTCTCTCTCCCTCCTGCCCCTCTCACTTAGGTTTCCCTTCTTCCCCCATACCCTCTCTCTGCCCCCTCATGAGCCAGCAGTCCTCTTCTGATGTACACTCAGGTAGACAAGCTCAATTGGCACTGGCTAGGTCTGTTGGTCGCTCGACATAACTACTGCCATGTTTGTTTTGTAATAAGAGCATACCACCTTGATGGACGATAATGTACCATGAAAACAACACAATGCACATAAAATCTCTCTAGGGAAACAGGTTAAGCAACGAAACTGGTGTTTACTATGTACTTGCACGAGGGAGCAAAGTCACCCCCCCAAAACTACATTTCAGAAGGGCAGTCCTGACCTAATGAAGATCTCAGCAATTATATCACATCTGTGTTGTATTGCTAAATGGGGTGTTTACTAATTGCTTAATTTTATCTTGATCAATATGTAATGTGTGTCGAAGCATGCCGATCTCATTATACTTTACTGCTGTCTGAATTCTTGAGTCGGATTTCCTACAAGGGTTGCCAAATTTTAAGACAAGACTAGGCTGGACTCGGTGTTGTCTTGATTAAAGAGACACTAGTCTGTTGTGGGGCTGAGGATGGACAGAGAGATGACGCCCTACTCTCCAATAAGCAAGGAGACTAAAATACTATTACTCCATACACAGGCTTCGGAGTGCCCTTTAATTCTTCACGGAGCGTTTTCGGGAGTAGCCCCATATGACGTACTGAATGACGTCTACCCCGTCAGAACTATCTAAAGAAGGCAGCATAAGCAAGGGGAGGAGGACGTGCTTTGGAGAGAGGAAGTGAACGCGAACACCGGAGGACGCGAAGAAAAAGAGCCCAAACAGATCCTGTGGATGAGGTCCCACACCCCTGCAGAAGAGGAAGCCCAAACCAATGTCCCGGACGACAAGAAGACGCCAGGAGGCCAACAAGACAACAAATCGCCTGCCACTCTCCAGGAGGAGCGTGGCTGGACAAGGTACGGCTCCAGCTACTGGGGTTTTCTGGGCACTGGGAAAGGAAGAGAACTTCTTAAAGGGAGGACACCGTCTCTGTATCCTAAACCCTATCTGGCTGCACATGGTGGTGGCAATTGGTGATGCTCCCTCACAGACCTCTACCCGAGTCTGAGGACTTCTCAATCCCACTGACTGATCTGTTTTTTTTTATTTTACAGGAAAACGACAGAAATGTGTGATCCCCAGTGTGCATATTGGAATCCTCGGTGAAGACAGGAATACCTCCTGAAATAGAACTCAACTTCCGAATTACAAAAGTGTTACAAATTCTGTGTATAGCAAATACAAAGACAGAAGAAAAAGAATACAGATTATAGCCTCTCCTTTGGGTGTCCTTTCGTGGGTAGTTCCTCCCTGGTGAAACTTGTGACAAAGTCTTAACTTTTAGACTATTTTTAGAGACAAGTGTTACTAAATCCTAGTCATTGGTTTCACATACCTTGTCAAAGTGAGAGAGGGAACAAACTAAGGATGAACAGAGATGGACTGTGCAGGTTCCCTGGAATTTTCACTTCTGCAGACACAAAATATAATAGGAAACCAAGGCAATTCTTCTGTACTAACATCCAACATTCCAATACGTTTTGCGTGTGTTGAGATTCTGGGGTGAATAGGCTTCACAATGGTATGTATCAGAGGTGTATTAAAGAAGTAGAGGATTACGGGTAATAAGCATTTGCTAATATTCATTTTATCATGATATTCACCTTACCAGTTTTTAAATTACAGAGATAAAATTCAAAGACACATTTCTGAAATGGAAGTAAACTACAAACTGTACAAAAGAAACCCAACAGAAAATACGGACTTCTTCAGTTTTAATGTTTTCCTAAAATAAGCCTTGGGTCCTGCCACACTTTGTATGTGACTGTAGTTTATTGGGAATCGTACAACTCTCAATAGCAGAAGCACAACGAACGTCCTGAAAATCCTTACTCTTAAATAAGACAAAAGTGTTAACCATTGTAGACACCACATTATTAAGAATGAAGGCAGCATTGTATCAGGTTCCTGTTTGCCAGAACCAAGCACCAAGGCTTTGGAGAATCAAACATGAACCACAGTAGCATTCCATTGCCCTACCATAATGGCATGTCTACTCTTTGCAAGAAGCCACAAACAGCATGGTCAATTATGGCTCTAGCAATGAGCCTAGGTGGCAACACTATGTTTCGGCAATACAACCAAGTCAGTTGTACTTCCAAATACACACAGATCTCGGATTTAGGTCCAACACTGCACACAACACTAAGAGAGCCTAATCCCAGCGGACCTTGCTCCACAGAGTCATGTACTTAGTTTAAAAAGGAGACCCCAAGACTGCCATCCAGGCACTAATCCTATTCCAGCTCAACAGTACTGGTCAGTGTCCCTAAGACTCATCTAGTATGCATGTGGAATGCCCTAAGAGAGTGCAGTCTCATTAAAGGTTTCCAAAAGTATAATAGAAGCAAACCACAACTCTTAGAACTCTAAACATTTCATTAAAGTCCTGCTGAAACATCTACTAGGCCTTCAACATGCACAATCTACCATATCCGGCCACCAAGGTCAAGTCCACCAGATGAATATACATCATCCTGCAGCACCACCAGACTGTACCAAGAAACGGAGGCAAGACAGGCCAGGCCAAGAAGCCAGGATTCACCTGCTTTGTGCTAATGATGGGCATCACTTGTGAATATGACAGTCTCCATCCATGCCCCACTTCATCCCCCGAAGTAACACCTCATACTACTGTAAACACCTCCTAAATGGACAACCGTGAAAATATCACTGCTATTTCCCAGCCACAGACCGATAGTATTCCTCTTTCCTCCTTTTTATCTGATCGTTCACTCTTATTCCCCTTCGTTCAAGTTACTGCAACCGTTTTCTGCTTACCCTCCAGCTCACTTCTGTACCATTATCCCCCACTCACCCCACCTTGTAAAATCATATTCTCTGCAGTGCCCTATGGATTTGTACCTAGGTTTGTACTATTCAAATCACATGCAATTCCAGTTTGATAGAGGGATTGGCAATATTAACAAAAAGGAAAAAATATATTACTTCTATCATACATAGGCATTAAAATCCATAGGCACTACAAAGCATGAAAAACAAGCTGCACTAAATATGTGCCCCTCAAAAAATTAACCAAATATGGACATGTCCACACCCAAAGTATATATTTAGCAGTTTATATAGTTATCTTTAAAAAAAATTATTGGGGTTGATTACTATGAGTGTCAGAGAGCCTCCAACCTCGGGTCGGAGGCTTTCTGACCCTCATCGTCAGTTTCAATTCCGACCGGCTGATTATGTACAGCCAGTCGGAACTGAAACTGGCCGGTCATTCCGGCTGCATTGCGATGGGCTCCAGGGGCCCGTCTTCCAGTTGGAGACTGGTCTGTAATCCAAATGTAAAGCGTTTCTGCCTTCTGGATTATGATGCACGGTTTCCGGCAGGGTTTCCATTCCGGACTTTCCGATATGGAATCCCTGTCAGAAAGCATGTTTGCGGGCCCCTAGGCGGGGGCATCTTCTATTTTCAGCCACCAGTTGGGAGTCGAGGGGACGCCATAGATGCCCCCTTGTTGATCCCTGCACCTTCTGGCAGGCACCTTAAGATGCCTGCCATGGGGTGCAGAGAATCTCTGCCAGAGATGAACAAAGACTTCCATCCTCTATGGGAGTTTGTGTTTTGGCCAGTTTATGGCCGTAACACAAGCTCCCATATAGGAATGTGCGGTCACATCGTGATTAGTCGGTCGGTCGAGTTTCTGCCAGACATCCAAATAAACCCTATTGTGTCCGAAGATCTTGTTGGTATTCCATGTGAGTACAAGGAAAATTATTGAGCTCAATTGTCAGCATGAAAACGCATCTTTGTGGTTTTTGCTTTCCCAGCATTTAATGCCCAAGCTGCTGAAGATGGCAAATAAGACCACTATACAAAAAACCCCTAGACAGAACATTCAGAAGCTTTTCGGGGGCTCAAACAGGTTGACCACTGCAGCCACATACTGGAATAACTCCTTCCTGACTACCCATAGTACAAAATAGCATCTGTGCCGACTCACACTTCTTTCTGGTGGACAATGTCCGGTCGATTACAGATGTGCGCCAAAACAAAGGCCAGTTAGTTGAGATAAATATTGTACTTTCAAAGGAAAACTTTCGAGACCGCATTAGAATGTGGCACTTCAACCCTCATCTCTTAGCCTAAAGCAAGTAGTTTCTGTCAAGCAGAACCAATCTTGCATTTTATGGCACACATAATATTTGTCTGGCGAACTTTTCTTCTGCCCTTCACTTCCCTTTTATCCCTTTTGGATTAGCACATAAATATGTCCACTGAGCATGCAAAGGCTAAGAACATTGAAGAGCACTGATGCTATGCATACAAAGCCCCATTCCCAATGGGAACCAATCTTGACCGTGGTCAATTTCACTATATTATTCTGCACAATGAGAAGAATACAGAGTCAACGGGTTTGCCACTGACTGTCTAGGAGTGGTAGTTGAGGGGCCCAGAAGAACAGCCAGGCCAGTAGTAACATACCATAAACAACAAGTAAGCAAAACAATGTAGAACTACGCAAAGCAAAAATAATGGGGGAAAAACATATTTAGAATGGGACTTCACCCATAACTGCTACATGTGAATTTATCTTACCTAAGGACTGGTAGAGTTCGGTCATTTTGGGATGATCCCAGCAGGTTGTTTGGTTCTCATGGCTGAAACACAAAAAGGGAAGGAGGAATTAAGGTTAGATGTAGGGGGCACAGATCAATAGTAGTCAAGACATTTTGAAGCGGGGCACAACACTTGACACAGTGTGAGATATCCCTCCTGGGGTCACGTTCATTTCTCCCAAAGATATGGATAATTCCCTCACCCCTAGTTCCTGAAATTATTTGTTTCTGTCTTCTCCTGCCTACTCAAAGAGATGGTGTGCAAGCCAGAAAACATGCATGCGCCTAAGAAATTCATCTCCTAACTACAAATAATACATTTGGGAAACATCATTTTAAAAGACACTGAACATAACCACGCTGAACATTCTCTGATGCTTCAAACATTTAGTGCTTTCATTTCACAAAAGATGCTATTTTTGGAGGATCCTGGAACGAAGCTTTAAACACAGCCTCTTCCAATGAGAGCTCAGAGTTCAATTTTTAATGGGAAGAACACAGCAGCATGGATGTCAGTCAAGCAAATACTTTAAAATAAATCTTCAATTTTACAACCTCCCTTCTCCCACACATTCCTGTTTTAGAAACATTTCATCCAGACTGAAAAAGGGTAGCATGTAAGGAAACAGTCAGGCAGCTCTATACTAACTTTTCATAGTCTTTCATTATTACCTGTGCATTTTATGCCCAAAGTGTTTCAATCTACTATTGAAAGTACCACCACGTCTTTGCAAAAACATAGGCCTCCTATCTATATATGCAAATGTGTAAAGACTCATATGTTTTTATTCCATCACTTTTCAATTGGCAATATAAAACCGCTGTAGAGCCCGCTAACTACACGTCAGTACTGACATAGGCCAATGAAAGAGTAAAGAAGATGATAAAATACCACCACTGAGTCTATCAACCAATAACGTAGCAGACTCTGACATAATATATCTTGCAGAGGCTCAACACTGCAGGGGGTTGCATGGAGATGGTATAACCTAACAAACGACCTGGGTTGCCCATTTTGGTAGCCTCCTGCGATTGTATCGAAGAATTTGTGGCAGAAAAATATTAATTGTGCACCCCAAGAAAGCGGCAGAAATTGTATTCCTGAACAAACAAAAAAAGGGGTGGAAGCGAACTCTCAGGGATAATTAAGTCCTACACTGCCACATAATTTCAGAGGGCATGAAATGAGGGTACATATAAGGGATGATTTACAGATGATTGAATGGCAATCATACGTTTTGGGTAAATTAAATGTAAAGTTTTGAAATACACAAAATTCCTTGCACACTATTGGAAAGCTACAACACTCACCATTATAGCACTGCACACACACACACCAAAGCTTTTCTGGTAATTGTACCAGATGTACATTTACACATACATAACTGCTTAGAAAAATTGCATTTGCACTTAAGCTATTGGTTTTTTTCTCCACAGGGAAAATATTTCCTCCTCTCCCGTCAAAAAACCTCTTGCATACAACCCATCAAATTTGAGGATGTTCCTACCCCATTCTGACCCCAGGTACAGCTCTACTTGTTGCATTAACAGCAGCAGACTTGGACTATATCCACAGGAGAAATGTGTCTTACAAAGGCCTACAAACACACAGTCCTGAAATGTGCTGGTGTTCATATACATTTCATGTCATCCCTCTCCCCCTCGCCGGGAACGCCCACTGCCTCCTCCATGAAAAGGTTTACTGATGTGCAAAATGACATCATGGCGGTATCATTTTGTGTGAAAGTAAATCCATTTGCGAGTGTAAATTCAGACTCTGAGAATACCAACTTAAACTCTTAAATCAAGCTTGCATGTGCACTCAAGTTCAATTTAGGTACACTCACAGCTTTATGAATGGGGTGCAAAATGACACATCCTCCAATTAAATTTGATTGGGCAAAGAGAATCTGCCAGGTGAATTTTACAAGGATGCAAATGTGCTTATCATCTTAGAACTAGCTAATTGGTTCTAGGAAGATGCAACATATGCCAATATCTATCACTTACATGGTATTGTTTCAACAAATGGACATCAGAGCAAAGTAACAGATACATTATTATTATTTTCCTTTTTGGTGCATGCCATACCAGAGCAAGATTGCGCGAAGTAAGTCCATTTCCTGGAAACTCATAGTGACATGTAGAATATGGTCAGGTTGCTTGTGCGCCCAAACACAAGAAACATTAATTAAAAACTCAATTTTATGGCCGCAATGCATAGAAAACTATTTGTTACCGAGTAAAAAAAAAGTCTGCAAATGTTAAAGGACGGTATCAGGAATACACACTGAACAAAAAATATGAGATTAACGAAGATGCTTATGAAGAGGATACTGGGTAGCACGTCATCCTATTGTTTTGTATAGCTCGATGCTCCATTATAAAAAGGCAACCATTCTAATGTTTTTGAGTTCGTTGTTCGATTAAAAAAGGGAACAAGCCACATCTAATTTGTTATTTCTTGTAGCCAAAAAGTGGCAGTCCAGCCTAGTGGCAGAGCAAAAGGATCTTGAATCTGACAAAAGTGGTAGTAAGTAGCAGGAGGTAGTGTGAAGAAAAAAAATCTCTAGATGTGATCAGTGTTACTGACAGCTATGCCTCTGCCTGCTACCATCACACATGGAGCTATAGTAGAAAAGAGCAGCACTAGGACAACAAACAAGGCAAATGTATTTGCTATATTACTGCTGCTGGTCTAACATGGAATTGGGAAAATAGATTTTGCCCTAAACCCAGTATTCTGTTTCACGTATCCTTTATTTACACTGGTGAAAATAATGGTGCAAATCGGTTTGCCATTTTATTTTTGGCACAGGTGTTTAGTGCCTGTATACAGACCCTGATAGGCTAGCTAGAGCCTAGACACTGCTCTACTGTAACCAACTATGTATATGTTTCATGTCGTGGCAAACATGTTGCCTTTCAACAGCTTTTAGGAATCTGTATCTCCAGTGGATAGTAGACCAACAGAGCCTCACAGTAGGTGTAGGTTGCCGTGAAAATAACACGTTGCAAACTGAAGCATAAGACCTCTAGCTAACAGTCAAAAGAGACAAAATTATAAACATAAGTAATGATATAAGGGATAAAGTGCCCCCTGCTGTACATTATAAGGATACTGCAAGTCACTGAGGAGTTCCATAACCAGGAACAAGTCTGAAGCCGAGATCCTTTATAAGGTTATGGAAGTCCGAGGTGACTTGCACTATTCTTATCATGTATGCCAGGGGGTACTATATCGTCAGTGGTTAATTTGATTAAAAAAAAGAGAAGGGGGGTCTTTTGTGAGGAGGCAGCTTCGACCAGCCCATTTCTCCTGTAATACTGCCTAACACAGAACCAACAAATCCTACATGTGGGGAAGGGGATGTGGCCTAGCGGCCAGATCGGCTGACTTTGGGGCTGTGGAACCAGTATATTAGCATGAAAGTCGGTCCTTTGTCGACAATTTATGTCGCACAGACCGTTAACAATACAAAAACACTGGTGCAAAAGGTATACTTGGTCAAAAGAAAGTTGATGTTCTTCCTTGCAAAACTGCTCCGCAAAATGCACTCTTACACAGAACTGTCTGCGTTTGTTTTCAACACGAAATTATGACACACTAAGAAAGTAGTGTGAATAACACTTTATTGGCTGGGTACTGTTAACGAGAACATTATCTTGCTAGGAAGAGAAAAAACTAGACAAAGTAAAACTAGGAAAGTTTGTTGAAGTGTGTAAATTGTGAACTGCACAATCCTCCTCATTATTTCTAGACTCAGCTGCTTTCATTTCGTCAGCCTACCTCTTTGCTCCTCCTTTTGTAATTTTTTCAAAGCCTTTGACACTTGTTCATACTTTATTCTTTTAATCCATTTCCTTGCCCTTTCTCTCCCATCGCTCTCTTCCTTTCACCCATCTCCATCCATCTTCACTTCATTCATCTCCTCTCATTCTTACCCTTCTGACTTCGAAGCTGGGAAACCAGGTTTGAATCTTGGCATCGGCTTGACATCCTGTGATTCTGGGCAAATCACTTAATCTCCCTGTGCCCACCAAAAATGAGTGTGTTCTTAACTGGCGCTGAAGCACTGGTGTTGATGATTAAGTGCCAGTGCTGAGCACCGGAAACCACTGGTTCAAATTAAGCACTGTTCGTATATAATACATGGTCACATCAAAACCTTTCCCACAAGCCACTTAAAACCTTGGCGCATAGCTCTTTGATATGAAAGAGCAAGCATGTTTGTAAACATGAAGAATAAATAAAAAAATTAAACACATCAAAAACCTGTTAGATATTTGTTGCAAACAATAATAGAAACAGTTGAATACAAATTAGTAAAAAAAATTTTTTTTAAATAGGCCACAGTGGCTTGGAGTGTGTAGAAACAAGCAGAATGGTTTTAACTTTTCTATAAGGTGTGCACAAAGTAAACATTCTCTCCGCTTGCCATTGTAAGTCATTCAAATAAAGCAAAAGAAAGAAAAGCAACAATCCATATTCCTTGCTTTAAACAGCTGCTTCAATTATGATCCGTGGCCTGACCTGCCTTTCACCTCAGCTGCTGGTTCTGGCAGCAGGCATGGTGATGTCAGAACTCGGATGTAATAATTTAGAATAGTCAAGTTCTGAAGTCTTTTCTTCATAATCCGCGACTGAATGCATCACAAATCTCCGATTACAGAAAAATTAGAGACCGCTTTTTACACAGGGATTACAGAATCCCATGTATTATAAATAAATTAGAGACATGCATTTATACAGCGACTTCAGAATCCCATGTATTATAATGGTATCTTCCATCCCTGGACTTGCACAATAGGACACATCTGAATGATCTGAGAGAGTGTAAGGTAAGTAAGGGACTACCAACCTTCCGATCTCTTTTCTGCCATTAGGTAGGGTGGGCCACGGAAGAAGGTACAGCCACACCCCTTATTGGTTGGTTCCCATTCCATTGATTAGATTTTCCCCCATGGTAGAAACCTCTATAAACGTCTTGTTCTCCATGCTGCATCTCCAATAATACCTGCTCCTCTTGAAATGAAATGAAATGAAAAGGGGTTTTGTTGAGCGTGACTGCTGCCCTAAGGCGTCCAAGCGCTTGGAAGAAGGATAGTGCCTCATGAGACCACAGCTTGGGAAGGAGTTTAGTTGGTGAAGAGGAAGGGTTTGAGCTGTTTGCGGAAGGATGACAGGTTGGGATTAGATCTTAGGTGTATGGGGAGTGATGTTCCACAACTTGGCAGCGTTGAACGTGAAGGATCTTCCTCCTGCTCTTGACCTTTTGATCCGGGGGACTACCGCCAGAAAAGCTTGAGTAGAGCGGAGCTGCCTGCTGGGGCCATACGGGGAGAGAAGGGAGTGGTTGATCTTGGGACCGGTTCTCCAGAAGGCTTGATGGGACACGCACAAGGCCTCTCCAGGTGGCCATATTCTCCCACCAGGACTGCAGTTTATTGTCCCTTTCAGAGGATGTTAGTGGGCAACAGGGTACTTACTACTGCCTCTATTTATTTATTTATTTATAAAGTTTTATATAGCGCAAACTTGATCCCAAAGGATATCAGAGCGCTTTACAGTTATAGGGAAAGGTAACAATCAAAACATAAGTCTAACATGGGGAGTATAATAGGCATTGAATCAAATAGTGCACACACAACAGCTCATTTATAAATCCTGAGTGAACGAGGAGTCAGCTATATGATGGAGCGGAGTGATATTAGGGGAATAAGTGAAATAATCATATACAGGAATAATAACCAATACCAAAATAATAATCTAAACATGAGCCAAATGGGGCGTCTAATAGGCATTGAATCAAGTGGTGAACATCTAATAGATCATTTATACACATGGGTGAACGAAGAATGGGCAAGACATTGTAACATAATGACTTAAGGGGAGTAAATACAATAATCATGTACAGGAATAGTAACCAAAACCAAAATATTAATCATATTCTGGAATAATGACCGATACTATAGTATGTCCGATGCACTTAGAGCTAAAAATTGCCCCTCCTGTTAAGGTAAGAACTTATTCATGAAGAATCTTTTTACTTCCAATTTGAAAGCTGCCTTGGAAGAGATCCTCCGAATTTCAGGTGGAAGAGAGTTCCAGATTTTAGGAGCAGAGCCAGAGAAGGCTTGTTGGCAAGTTCTCTTTTTGCAGAAGATCTGTGGTTACTCCTGTAATTTGGTTTCTTACCTCCCTACCACACACCTCAGCAAATATACAGTGCTGATTCTCCCGAATATCAAACAAAATTGGCTTGGTCATAGGGAACACTGTTAAGCAGAAAAATGGGGAAAAGCAGAGCTGCAATACATGTGGCAACAACAGAAATTTCTCAATAGGAGAAGTGGGAAAGGAGAGACAGGAATGGGGAGAGGAATCATACATTTGGGGTTTCTCCATTTGTTAAGTTATTGCAGTTTGAGCATTTTAAACAAGGGTATGCTATCTTCTTCAGTCACTGACATAATAGTTGTCTTTCGCCTTGTGCCACCAATATTTGACAGAATTCAACTTCTGAAATGTTGGATTTCTGGAAATAGTTGTTGAAATTTACTATTATACACATCAATACCCTAGCACCTGAGACTGCTCATTTTGATACTGCTGAACATGTTAAAACATTGCTCAGCCTGGTTTCAACTTCAACAAATAAATATGTTTTCAACAAAATTTCAATTCTCGCTTACTATAAGTAATTTCTGGGTTTTAGTGGTTTCATTTTTTTGTAATTTTCTGACGTTTTTGTTTTGCAGCAGGAACTTCATGGGTGTGTTTAGTATTGTTCACCTGCATAAACAAATCCATTTGCAAACGTTTTGAAAATGCAATTGAAGCATTCAGTAGCACCAGTAGTGGCCGGCACGGATCAGGGGCAGGGGAATGAGAGGGTTTAAAAACAAGAAAAAAACATACCTGATTGCCGCATCCCTCCTCGTCTCCGTGGTCTCTTCAAGCCAGAACAGGGAAGCAGGAAGCACCTGGCTCCTAGGCACCCCATACTCAAACACAACGCTGCAAGGCAGCATTGTGATTGGTCTGAGCGCCTTGGGTCGGCGCTCAGCCAGGGACTAGGGGCCTGGGTACGTTCTCCACCCAAGTTGTAATGCAGCCTGCATGGAGAACATGCAAAGTGCGAATGAATGTTTGGCCGGCTCAAGCGGCTGGCCAAGCATTCATGCATACTTGAGGAGGGCAAACCACTCCTCCCCTGGCCTGCTCTGAGAGCAGAGCAGCCCCTCCAGAGGAGCTGCAGCAGCTGGGAAACATAAAATGATAATAACAACCAGATATTATCATTTAATATTTCCTTTATTTACACTGCTAAAAAAAATGGGGCAACGCTCCTCCGCCTTAGCCACTGAGTAGCACATATAATCCTGGCCTTTAGTCTATAAATCTGCACAAAGAGCCCATATTACGTATGTGGACATTATATTTAGTTTCGCCTGAATTGCCTCCTGATGATGCCTATCCTTTTAAAGAAGTAATTGGATAAATAAGGTGTAAAACTAGATGCAAAAATTGTTCAGGTCTTTTTTATTCCCATCAGTATCTTATAAACGCTAATTCAGTTGGTGAACCCCGCAATAACGGTATTTACACTGCTGCATTTTACTGCACAAAATGCAAACTGAAGTCCTAAAACTTAATGTACTTAGAAAATGACTACCAGCCCTCAGAGTCAGACATTGGGATTGAAAACAGGTGACATTGTTCTAAAATATTATTTTCCAATTTAACAGGCTGAATACAGAGCTACACTGCAACAATGCATGGACATTTAGGAACCGTAGCATTACTGCCTCAAACCTACCTTACAGCAGTCCTCACCAGTGTAGGAAATGAGGAGGATCCAGTTAGATCCCGAATCCAGAAGCTATTATTGAGCCAAATCTGGGACACTCTCAGCAGCACCTACACTTTGCTTAGCCGTCAGAGTAGCAAGTTGAAGGGATTGAGGGAGGTTTCTTATTTTCACTCCAAGCTGGGCCCAACACAAATGCCTCACTTTTAGGACATCAGTACCCTTTTTCATGCAGGGTGGGAGTTAGCAGGAGCCTAACGCATTTCTTCCAATTCCAAAATGGCACGAAGCAAAACAGACATCCAGGCCCGTATTTTTCATAGTGTTGTGTGACCCTTGCGCGATGCAAGGGGGCGCAGGAGCGACACAACAATAAAGTAAAATGTATCAAGCCACGCAAGGCCACGTTGTGTGGCCTTGCATGGCTTGATAAATCTGGAGTAATCAAAGGAAATGCAAATTGCTACTTTGAGTTACTCTGCCCCAGGGAGGCGTTCCATGAGTGGAACGTGGGTGTTCCAACGCTTCCACTCGTGGATTTTGGCTCATTCCCAAATTTTCCATTAGTGATAGACATGGGAATGCGTAAAAATGCTATGCCTCCTCAGAAGAGGAGTAACGAGGAGAAATATCTTTGTTTTTCTCGTTTTTATCATCTTTTTATGTGTGCTGCAGCTCACATAGAAAGAGAAAAACTCCTCTCAGGATGAATTTTTGTGCAGGAAGGGACACCTTTCTGCACAAAAATGAATCCTGCTTCCAACGCAGGCCCCCTTGTACCATGGGGCAGTGGTGCCTGCGGTGGCGCTAGGCAGCCAAAAGTGCGCTAGCTCAAAGGAAGGACAGGAATGCGCTGTAATATCTTAAATACGGAGCATTCCTGCCCTCTCTCTTTCACGCAGAGCAACAAGGTGACTTCTATGCAATACGACCTACAAGTGAAGTATTTCATAAACGTAAGTAAGTAACAAAATTTAAGTGAGGTGAAATACGAGCCTATGTTGTGGTCTCAATCAGGCAAATGAGAAAGGGATGATGAAATATATGTGACATTTCTTAAAAAGAAATAAAACAAACACGCACCCCAGAAAGCCTGGGCCATCTTATAAATATTTGAAGAGTAATCGTAAATCAAGATTAACATGGGAAGGCAAACAATTCTGTTAAGAACTGGCAAACCCAAAGAGGATCAGCTAAAATGACAACAAAAGTTGGACAGAACAGGGGCGACCGGGTCCTCCATTACAGAAGAGGAGCGTGGCCTCACTAAAATGCCCCCAGAGATGAAAAAATAAAATAGTAAGGAAGTTAATGCATTGCCATTTTATTTTTGGTCACCCCATCCTGAAAGGAGTGTCAGGATGGGGGTGGGGCTGATGCTGAAAGGCAGCGGGGAGGGTGGGCCCTCTTTTACACTTGTTTAAAGTGCCTATGTCTCTTTGCCAACATGCGCACCTTAAACCCCTCTAACCCATCTGTCTTGACAGCTGCTTTAGAAAAAGTAAAAGCCTCCAGTGCTCTTGTGAGCACTAATAGAGGCCACTCCAACCAATCCTGGTGCTACTCTGACGCTGTGAGAGCAGCGCCAGGATTGGTTAAGAGAGTTAGCTGGGGCCCTAGAGTTACAAGGGAAGACGACGAAGTGAGGATGACGCAGAGGCAACCATGGCAAGAACTATTTAATTGTATTTACTTAATTGTTTCATTATATAAAACTACCCATTTGCCCGCCCCTCCACTCGCCAAAGTTAGAGGATACCACTGGGACAGAAGAGGATTGAATTAAATAGACTGAAAGGAGAGACCAATCAAAACCCCTTGTACTACAGTTTTGCTTATGCAAGGAGGGCAGATAGTCCTCTAGTTTGTGCATTAAAAAAACACCCATAGTATTGGGGATCAAACCTTAATAAAGCCATATGATGCTGCAAAAAAAAAACTCTCTAAAATCACTCACAACCCGCTCTTCCAGCTCTTTTAAACAGTGTTCAGCCGAAAATCTATGTATTAGCAGCAAATCTCAAACTGCAAGCAATCACACGAGGGCTTCTTTGTTTGATTGGCTCAGGCAGAAATTTAGAAGTATATAATTTTACTTGCACCAGAAAAGAACAATTTCGAAGAAGCTCAAATCATCCGAATGTAGTTAACACACTTCCAGAATTGGAAAAAATGAAAATCTGCTTTACTTGTTAATAACGGATCCCCAGAGAACACCTACATTGGAAAATCCTAATGATCAGAGCAGTTGAAAAGTAGGTGCTTGTCACAGAGCTAGTAACAATGGGATGATTTATAAATACACCTTAAACCCAACGACTCAAAAACTGAGATTTTAACATGTGAAGATTAGAAAAACTATGATCTTTTAACAACCTGCCGTGAATAGGAGCACCAGTAAGGCCTCAAAAGAAATAGGAAACCTAGAAATGAACATGGACTTAGACAAACCATGAAAACTTTAACCAATTACCAAAATCCACAATTCATGTCATACACACACAGTGATGCGAATGAATATGTTTATTGTTTAGAATCGTTTAAAATCCTTACAATTATTAAAATCTCACCTAAATCTTCTTCAAAACTCCTGATAAAATATACTTTAGGTTTGTTACAATAGTGTCTTGATGTATTTAAAACATCTGATAAAAGATACACTTTCATTCTAGATATTGAAATACTACTACAACATTTTTACTAATCATGACATTACATTTCCAATTTTATATTAATTAGTGCACCCCAATGATTGTGGGTATTTTGTAGGTGTAACAGTCATTTAAAAAAAGCTTTTTAAGACCACAGCGAAAGGTTCAAGAATGAGCTCCTGAGTCCTTTAATATGACTGGTGCTGACACATGGAGGTGAATGTTCCCATATCTGTCATTCCCACAAAAGATCCAGTCAACTAATTCTCTTGTCATGTAATGGCTGGACTAAGCCAATTGTTTGTACCACTGAGCATCAATTTCAGATATGAGGTGCCTCCAAAGAAATCCAAATGTTGGGCAAGACAACTCCTATATATTCACCTACAACACCTCTATGTCTCCTGTCTTGAGATCTTCACTGCCTCCTTTTCCCGAAGATAGTTTTCCAGATTACTCTGCATTACCGACAAGGCAGTGAATGGAAGTGTCAAATTTTCCTTCAGACTTAGCTCAAGCAATAAGCTTAGAAAAGAAGACTGCATTCCAGATGTAAATATATTGACAATAACAGACTGATGGCAGTATTCTACGCCACCAGTAAAACAGAATTGTGTGCGTTCTATCCAACAAAAATAAGCATCTAATTCTCACAAATAAAATAATTTAAAACCTAACTCTGGAATTTGTGCTTCGTTACTACACATTAACTATGAATGAGCTACAAATAAATGTAGCAAAGATGTACCGATCCTAACTTCGTAGCTTAGTCTAAAACAAATGTGTACTATAGTCTTATAGCCCGCTACAGAGGGCTCAGTCAGTTGTTAAAGACCCTCAACCAGAGTTATAGGCCCTGACTGTAGCTAGGGGTCGATAACAAGATAGAAACCCTTTAACAACCAATAGAGCCCATGGCATATTAGAACATTACACCCACTAACATGGCCGGACTGGCCAGCCAGGGAAGCGGGCAATCCTAAGGCGGATGGACCCCTAGGAGGCCAGTTTTGACACTTTGAGGCCAATTTCGGCCTCCAGGAGTGGTGGTGCACGTGACGTGATCCCAGCGGCAACTTGAAAGTGTTGCTTTAGTTATAGCGCACATTAGCATGTCTGCACTTGGGGACCGAATTTATAATTTTTGCTAGGGCTGTCTTAAGTTCCCGGTCTGGCCCTGCGATAGAATGCTGCACATAAAATTTGAGAAACAGAAAAACAAACATTGGACTATTGGAGCAAGTGGACTGTACCAGTCATTATTGGCCTTGGGCCAATCCATCGTCTTCAGAGGACCTCCCAACGTTCCAATGTTCTAATAAAGTTTAAACAAACATGCAGATCAGCCTAGTGGGCGCAGTTATATTACTCTTATATCAAAGTTCCTTCCTCACAATTAACAGCAAGTAGATCTGTGAAGGAATAATATGACAACAAGGTCACTAGCATCATGATGAGGACACTTGTATGCACTACAATGATACTAATCGCTTCAAGTACACTGATAACTCAATGGCATGAAATTAGCATCGACTTACGGTATTTACATAAATCTGCAGAAATGTGTATGGGAATAACATTATAAATTGCATGACACTGAATGGAAATAGCTCGATTAACCAAAGGGATTTCATAGAGTAGCACTTCAGTGCCTTGTCAGGGGGAGGAAGTACTACATAAATGCCAATGAAATACAACATCATATAGCATTAATGACAACCAAGTACAAAACTGCTTCTAATTAGGTATGCATTAATTCAGGAATGCTGCATAACCAGGCTGGGCGTAATCTCTAAGCAGGGGTCAGGGAGAATTGTCAACAACAACTTCTGGAAAAAACTGTAAAAAGGTACACAAACTCACATGACTACTACGGATTGTATGATTCGGACTCTCTAAGCAATTCCTTAAATTTTTTTTTGCTACAGCAAAGCCTCACTGTGGGAACGGTTTGTCTAAGACTGTAGAAATAACTGCATTTTACCCTACTTTAAGTGCAAGATGAATATTTATTTTGTTGTCAAATATTCCTAAAATGCCTACAAAGTTGTGTTTGGTTTAAGAGATTGGTTTTACCCGTGTTGGATAAGATAACCCTTTTAAAGAAGGGTCTACAGCCCGTAACAATGTTATCTGGAAAGCAACAGCCTTAAATTAAGGTGTTTGAAATAGGAGCAATGAACACCAACAGTGTGCAAATGAATGATGAACCTGTCATGAATCTAATAGATAATCTAATATCCTAGGTTATTAAGAAAAAAAGGTGGTACTTACCTAGATCCAATATGACCTGTAATAGATTACATGCACATAAATTTGAGAATGTGAGCAATGGAGAATGTATTTTAATTCTATTGATGCATGTATTGTATATTATTGTTTTCTTACTTTTAAGGCCTTATAGCCGAAATAAAGTATTTGAATTGAATAATGTTAATACCTGATAACAGCCCCACCAAAGCACCCACTTTAGCATGCCAATCACTAGAGTTATCGCTGTCATGGTCCCACCTCTGGGTGGATTCTTACCCGTAAGCTCTCCTGTAAGTAGCAGTCTGAGTGATCAAGCAAGCTCATTAGGAAACATGGACCAGTCCCCCTTCGGTCTAATAAAGATTTAGGTCCAACCCCTCCACAACCAAATTCCAATCTCCCTGAAAGTCTGCTCAGAAGCCTTTCTCGGCTGTATTGAAACATGTTTTTAGGTCTCGTCCTTTACCATTCCGAAGGAATGGGAAATGGCGAGAATTCAAGTGCTCGAACTGATTGTCAAACCACCGCATTTTTTCGTGGCGTTTTCTTCGAGTGCACGTGGCCACAGGCACGCGCTTTTGGCCTATACACTTTCATGGCTATCTGTTCCTCAATGTCCCTCCCACCCTTCGTTTGATCTTGCCGCGAGTTCAGGCTAATGGCCCTCCCCCAGCACAGAGCGCGCATCGCGGCCGCACAGCACATCAAAGGGCTTCTCCCAGCGTGTGCTGTGCGGCTTCTCCTCCCCTAATTATGTGGCCGGCCGTACTTGTGTTTCCCGGCCGCTTCCCGGCGGCTCTTGTATTTAATTAGCAGCAGCAGCATTTCTCCTGCGCCAGGCCACATCAAAGGCTCTGTGCCACTTTCACCCACACAGCAACACTTACAGACACGCAACGCCACTCACACCCACGCAAGCCCACTATCATCCACGCAACACCACACTCACCCACGCAACGCCACTCACCCAAGCAACCCCACTCACACACGCAACGCAACTCATCGACGCAACCCCACTCATCCACGCAACCCCACTCATCCACGCAACCCCACTCACACAAGCAACCCCACTCACACACGCAACGCCACTCACACACGCCACGCCACTCACCCACGCCACGCCACTCACCCACGCCACGCCACTCACCCACGCCACGCCACTCACCCACGCAACGCCACTCACCCACGCAACGCCACTCACCCACGCAACGCCACTCACACACGCAACGCCACTCACACACGCAACGCCAGGCTACACATCATAAATAACAATCATTTGCAATGCTATAGGTCTCCCATTTACTTAAATTGAACATAATGGCATTGTAAATGACAATAACTTTTAAAAAAAATTTTACTTTTACAATAAATTGAAAAGGCATTGTCATTTACTATGCCAACAGCTTAAAGTTGCCTAAATGCAAGACTTATTGCATTGCAAATAGCCAATAGGGCTCGCTTTTGGGACCATCTAAGTGTTTATGCATGCGACATTTTATGTTGTTGCAACAAGGAAATTATGTTGCATAACTACTTATAAGGGCCCAAAAGCGAGACCTATTGGCAATGCCAATGCTGGTTTAAGCCAGACATTCAAATGGAAGTTAAGGGTTTGGATTTTCTGCCAGTAGGTCAAGGAGGAATTCATCCTTTGAGGCTCCTTTGAAAATGTCTGATGAAAGAATCAGTGGAGCTGGTGCCACGCGTGGATTTAAAGCGGATAACACAGCAAGTCATTAGCACTACATCCTTGCTGCTATAAGAACAAGCATTGGCAAAGCCAATAGGTTTTCACACCTACACTAAATCTATTGCTTTGTCAATGTATTTTTACATGTTAAGTTAAAAAATGCTCTCCCCCCTCATTCATCTCCTCGCGTACCCTTCCCCTGGTGATCAACCCTCCCTATCTCTACCCTTCGTAAGTATGTTTTCCCTTTCCTCCCAGTTGTTCACTTTCCTCCTTGTTTCTTTTTTACTTTTTCGTCTCCCAATTTTCTCTGTTTCACAGGTGTCTCTTCTTCTTGGTTCTCGAATACTCTTCTATTGCTGTCTTATATCTATTATTCTGCCTGCTTCTTGGACTACCTTCTCCTCTCCCCTACACAACTCTCCTCTACTTTTCTTTCTCTCACCCTATTTCTTCTTCCCTCATTCTTTTACTCCCTATTATAATGCACTGCTTTTTATTGACTCTCTTATTCTTTTTGGCGTTTCCATTCTTTTGGTCTCCTTTGCACCCCCTTCTCTCTCTTTTGTCTTCTTCTTTTTCTTTGATATGATATGGTCCTGGACTGCCTTCTCATTTTTTCCGCATCTTCTTTTTTCAGTACTTTTTTATTATTCTCCTCTGCTTTTCTTTTTTTTCTTCTTTTTTGATATGATATGTCTCTTAAAATAATCACTTGGAATGTTAAGGGCGTCAACTCACCTATCAAACGACAAAGAATCTTGTCTCATCTTTCGCGTTTGAATGTGGACATTGCTTTTTTACAAGAAACCCATTTGTCTGCTGAAGAATCTGTTAAGTTGAAAAGAAGCTGGGTGGGTGATGTTTATTTTTCCCCTGGGGATGGTAAACGCAATGGAGTTGCCATTTTATGTCACAAAGCTCTTTCTCCTTCTATGATTGCTCAAGAGTCGGATAATGAGGGCCGTTGGACTTATGTTAAACTCTCTATTAAGAATGTTCCAATTTCTCTCCTAAATGTATATGCCCCTACCACTGGTGATCCCACTTTCTGGCATTCATTTTCCCAACACGTCACCAGATTCATTGATGATAATTTTATTTTAGCAGGAGACTGCAATCAGCCTTTGGATCCCTTTTTAGACAGGAACTCCAAAGCGCATTTCATTCCTAACAAACCTCATAAATCCTTCTCCCACGCCATCTCCCAACATAAACTCACCGATGCTTGGCGTCTTTGTAATCCGAATCTCCAAGAATTTACTTTCTACTCCCCATGTCATCATTCTCAATCTCGAATCGATTACATTTTTGTTACCCACAATATTGCCCAAACTCTCTCTTATGCAGAAATAGGTCCAATTTTACTTTCTGACCATGCCCCTACATTAGTTCAATTGGAGCTCTTACCCAACTCAACAGGCCCTAAACGTTGGCGTTTCAACAACTCTCTTCTCCTAGACCCCAAATTTACTACCGCCTTCACCTCTTTCTCCCATGAATTCTTTGCCCTAAATGATAACTCGCCTGTTTCCAAACATACTATTTGGGATGCTTTTAAGGCGACAGCGAGGGACTTTATCATTGGCTTTGTTGCTAAAAAACGTAGAGCTGCTCGAGAAGCTACTAAAACCATCCTTCTAGATATTAAGAAATTGGAGCATTCTTATTTTACCTCCCGCTCACAGCAAACTCTAACCGCCCTTGTCAGCGCTAAGATGAAATTTAACAAAAAATCTACTGATGATGCATCATTATATTTATTAAAATCTAGTGCCAAGTTCTATGGGGGCAAAAATAAGGCTGGCAAGATTTTGGCCAATTATTTAAAGGTGAAACATAACAAACTAAACATTGACTCTATCTATGACACTGACTTGAACCTTCAACGCACAGACGCAGACATTCTCACTGCATTCTCTACTTTCTACAAGACCTTATATTCTTCTGAAACTCAACCATCTTCCCACTCACTAGACACATTTTTCTCCACCATACAAAAACCATCCCATTTTCCACTTGACCTTTCTCACTTAGAACACGATATATCCCAACAAGAACTACTCAAAGCACTTCAAGCCCTCCAAAAAGACAAAGCCCCTGGGCCCGACGGCTTCACGGTAGAATTCTTTCTCCACTTTTCGAAGCTTCTTCTACCCAGACTCCACTCCCTTATTGGCACCTTCCTTTCCTTGGGTTCCTCCTCCGGCTCCTTTTCAGACGCTCATATCTGCCTCATACCCAAGGAGGGGAAGGATCCTCAATACTGCAAAAATTACAGGCCGATTTCTCTGGTCAATATTGATTACAAAATCTTTGCAAAATCCCTTGCAGCTCGACTCGACCTTCTTCTTCCGGATTTATTGGGTGAAGAACAGTCCGGCTTTGTCAAAGGCCGATTTATTACCGATAACACCAGACTCCTCTTTAACATTCTTTCTAAATCCCGTCCTTTACCTTACCCTCTTGCGGCCATTGCTTTGGACGCTGAAAAAGCGTTTGATAGGGTTGAGTGGACTTATTTGTTTCACACCCTCCAATGGTTCGGTTTTGGCCCTGTTTTTACGTCTTTAATTTCACTGCTTTATTCCAACCCGCGCGCAGCGGTTTGTGCCAATGGTCAAATTTCTTCGTTTTTTGATTTAAAAAGAGGTGTTCGTCAAGGGTGTCCCCTATCCCCCTTTCTTTTTAACTTGGCTTTAGAACCCTTCCTCTCCAAGCTTCGTCAAAATTCCTCCATCCATGGTTTCCAACTATCAGATTCCCACATCAAACTGGCTGCTTATGCGGATGACATCCTGTTATTTGTCTCCAACCCCTCTGTCTCCATTCCTGCTTTCCTTACCGAAGTCCATGCTTACTCCCAAATTTCTGGTTACAAACTTAATAATGACAAATGCGAGATCCTTCCTTTAACCAAATTTACATTCAAGCCAGATTTTGCCGCCTCCAACTTCGCATGGAAACCTTCACATATCAAGTACCTTGGAATGCATGTTGCCCCCACCGTCCCAGATACTGTTTCCCTGTGTATGTCCAAATGTATTCAAAAATTGACAGATCTCACGTCCAAATGGCATCCTCTTTACCTCTCCTGGTGGGGCCGCCTAGACACTGTAAAAATGATGCTATCTCCCATTGTTTTATACACGCTCTCTAATATTCCGGTCCCTATCCCATCCAAATTTTTCAAACAGATCAACTCCATTCTGATCTCCTTTCTCTGGAGTAAAAAGACACCACGGATGTCCTTGGCGCGCTTGATTCGTCCTAAATCAGAGGGTGGGGTTAACTTCCCTGATTTTCCTGCCTATCACAGGGCGTTCCAATTAAGACAAGCCTCTTTTTGGCTCCAAGATCCTGATACCCCATGTCCACTATGGGCCAAACTTGAACGCCTCCTCCTATCTCCCTTCTCTTTTTCCGAATACCTCTCCTTCTCTCGCAAGCCTGCATCTGTTTCTACCCCGATTCATAAGTTTACCACAAAAATACTCCTCTCCTCCTCTCATTCACCCCCTACCACCATTGCTGATTTCCTATCCTCCCCCATATGGCATAACACCTCCTTACTCATCCGGGACAGACCCTTTTTCTGGAAATCTTGGCACGCTCGAGGTCTGCAGTGGATTTCCCAACTTTTTTCCAACTCCTCTTTTTTATCTTTTCATGAGCTTCGCATCCTTTATGACTTACCCACCTCCTTCGCACGCAAATATCATTCGCTTAAAAACGCAGTTTTACTGAAATATGATCTCCTCACTCAACCCAACCCTCCTTCTCCCTCATCCACACCCACTTCCTCACTCCACTCCCTCTTACGCACTACACCAAAAGCGTCTGCCATCTATAAATATCTTCACGCCAGTGCGACTCCAAGACCTAAATCCAAAATCGAGGAGTCCTGGGAGCATGACTTGTCTGTCTCTTGGTCAGTTCCCTTCTGGGACAAGATTTGGACCAAACTCCGCAAATCTTCAAGAGCAGCAACACTCACTCAGACTTTATTTTTTATCTATAATAGACTCCTCTTCACACCCTCTGACCTACACAAACGCTTTCCTAACACTCCTCACACATGCTGGTCTTGCTCATTTCCACAAGCTGACTTATTCCACATGTTATTTTTATGTACTCATGCTCGTAGTTTTTGGTTACAGGTTTGGGCTCAACTTAATGTGATTTTCCACACTTCTATCCCTTTCTCCCACACATATTTTTTTGGGTAGCCTTTCCCCTTGCTGGGATGCTGTTGACTTAAAGCCCCAGATTGTTGACCTTTTACTTGCTGCTGCTTTCCAACAATTAACAGTTAACTGGAAGGATTTCTCCAAAATCTCTTTCAAAGCATGGTGGTTTAATGTCTGCCACAACCACAGGCTCGATACCACTCATGTTTTCCCGGCATGTTTGGCTGTCAAACGCATGGACTTATGGACTCCAGTTACACTTTATTTGGACTCTTGCAGTAAACGTTTGTTTCATCCTCTGCCTTCGCAACAAGAAGTTCCCAAACCCCCTTAATCGCTCGATACATTCCATTTATCTTTCACTGTATCACTTTCTTAACTTTTCCCAATGTTTTTATGATTGCCATATTTTACGCTCATGCATTTTTCCTATTTCTTTTCCTTATTTGTCACTCTGTACCCCAATTATTCTTATTGCAAATGCATTTATATACTTATGTTTTTTTTTTCTTTTTTGCTTCAGACTCTTTAACTTTGTATTACATTGTATTCTGTTTTGACACCTGTTTTCCCTTCTTTATTGCTATCAAATAAAATTCTCTTGAACTTAAAAAAAAAAGTTAAAAAATGCTATAGCCAAGCCAGCGTAGACCATGTCTTCTTGCTTTTTTTCCTCTTTAAGCCACGTTGCACAGCAGCCCGCGCTGCGGTGCAACATGTAAAAAAAACAAGCATTTGCAATGCAATAGGTCTCGCATTTGCGAGAGTTTGAGCTATTGGCATTGTACATGACAATGCTTTTTATTGATGCGTTTTGAAAACCTGCAAGTGGTGCACAAACAAGCAATTTGTACTTCTAGTCATTGCTTACGAGAAGCAAGACTGGCAGTAACTGCCCCTGTTTTACTAGCAGCCTTGCTCTTGTAAGCAAGGACTATAAGTACAAAGTGTGGGTTTACACATCCGTTGCAGGTTTTCAAAACACATTAAAAAAAGGTATGGTCATTTACAATGCCAACAGCTCAAACTCTTGCAAACGCGAGACGTATTGCATTGCAAATGCTTTTTTAGGACGTGTGCCCTGAGCTTATGTAAAGCAAAGTAATGTCTACTGCATCTGCTTTGTGTGGAGGATTGGACGGTGTTGAGTGTATGTACATTCGAAAATCTGGGTGGTCTGAAGTCACGTATACTGATAGAAGCACACTGAGTAAGATGCTAGCTCACTTTGGCAGCCACCGGCAACCCCAGAACACGGCCTATCCCTGCTGACGAGGGGTGATACCCCGAAACACGTGTCCAGGGATGGCGAAGACAGCGAAGATAGCACTAAATCGAAAGAAGATGCATCGCAGAACACGTAACTACATTTACCATAGTCCTTAGGGGCGATACTGCTGGTGTGTGAGTAGTGTGCGACCCCACCCCCAATTGTAATGTTAAAGCTCCCTCGAGCAGTTGGCTGACGAGCCTGGGACCCCGCACCTACGCGCCGGAGTGGTACTAAACCTGGCAGATATTTGGCAGCCACTGGCAACCCCAGAACACGGCCTATCCCTGCTGACGAGGGGTGATACCCCGAAACACGTGTCCAGGGATGGCGAAGACAGCGAAGATAGCACGGAATCGAAAGAAGATGCATCGCGGAACACGTAACTACATTTACCATAGTCCTTAGGGGCGATACCGCTGGTGTGTGAGTAGTGTGCAACCCCACCCCCAATTGTAATGTTAAAGCTCCCTCGAGCAGTTGGCTGACGAGCCTGGGACCCCGCACCTACGCGCCTGAGTGGTACTAAACCTGGCAGATATTTAGCAGCCACCGGCAACCCCAGAACACGGCCTATCCCTGCTGACGAGGGGTAATACCCCGAAACACGTGTCCAGGGATGGCGAAGACAGCAAAGATAGCACGGAATCGAAAGAAGATGCATCGCGGAACACGTAACTACATTTACCATAGTCCTTAGGGGTGATACCGCTGGTGTGTGAGTAGTGTGCGACCCCACCCCCAATTGTAACATTAAAAAAGGTATGGTCATTTACAATGCCAATAGCTCAAACTCATGCAAACGCGAGACGTATTGCATTGCAAATGCTTTTTTAGGACGTGTGCCCTGAGCTTATGTAAAGCAAAGTAATGTCTACTGCATCCGCTTTGTGTGGAGGATTGGACGGTGTTGAGTGTATGTACATTCAAAAATCTGCATGGTCTGAAGTCCCGTATACTGATAGAAGCACACTGAGTAAGATGCTAGCTCAGAAAGAAACCTAGACAGAAACAGTTTAGCCAGGCCTGATGCAACGTGGAATAAAGCTGCTTTACTGCTGGATATAATTGAAAAAGCAGTTAATTCAGTTTACTGGAAACTCAGTAACAGCACTCTTCGCTCCAAGAAAGAGCGTTCCGGTACATAGATTCCGTTCGTTCGGATCCACTGTCTTAGTCTAGGATTCAACACAATGTATAACAAAGCGCAAATCTGGCAAATAATGTGGCTCAAACTGAGATCGTGTGTAAAAAAGATCTATCAAGCGTTACAGCAAGATGCCCCCTTAAACACTCCCTTTGCCAGTAAGACAATAAATGGCTTATGTAAACCTACACACATCAGCGTCCAAAAAGGACAAAATCCAGTGAGAGGCCAAGTAGTGCCCACGAACATGCCACGCCCTGTGAGCGAGGTCACTAAACACAGTAACAAACAAACCATATCTTCCTCCATGGTTGTTGCATGAGTTTCCAGCAAATAGACTGCCCAAAAAGATTAGAGATCCCAAAATTGCGAACACAGTACAAAATAGATAGGTGGGAAGGCTCACTGTGAACAACTCGTAATTACTCATAACTTAGTTGCCGCAACATTTTATGACATCTGGCTGAGTTTCAAAGCAGAGAGAAAGCGGGGAAAATCAGAAATGAGACAGAGCTGCAGTGACGGCTAATTTAGACTAGAAACACCGTAGCGAATGACTGAGGTACTAAGGATAGCACGTATGTGTACAGGAGCCTCTGAGCCACTAGGTCACATAATCATGGAGACTGCCACAGAGCGCAGCAAGCATGGGTACAAGATGCAAAAGGCCCGAGGAAAGAAATGTGTGAGAGGAGGGTGGAGAGCTTGGAGTTATAACTGAACTTCAAACTGACAATAGATTGGCATCGGGGAACATACCCCATACACGTCACTGGCTGCAGGGGCTGTGCACGCTCAGAGGGTGGTGGGAGGGCTTATTATGTGAAGGGGATTGAAAACTGCAACAGGCCAAAAGAAGACTGCTGCAGGGGAAGAGGGAAAGCAGCGACACCAAAAACATCACCAATTAAGATAAACAAGAAGTGATAACCAAAAATTAAAAACATGTACAGATGCCAGTTCTAGAAGTAATGGCAGGTGGCCCCTTGCATGACCGCTGCTTACACAAAACAGGGGCTGACATTCC
Source organism: Lissotriton helveticus (assembly GCF_964261635.1). NCBI lineage: Eukaryota > Metazoa > Chordata > Amphibia > Caudata > Salamandridae > Lissotriton > Lissotriton helveticus. The sequence goes on along the minus strand of NC_136069.1, from coordinate 987,358,974 downwards.
TGGGATGCCATGGCTCCTACGAGGGGGAGGGAAGGGGTGAACAGCTTGGCAACTGTTAAACAAGGAAGGAACACACATAATGAAAGTTAAAGTGCGAAGTCGCGGTGTGCAAGCGAGCACTTTGTAAATATAAAATGTCAAAGCGACCTTCAAAGCAGCTCTAGCCAAGGCGGGGGATGGTGCAGTAAACAAAACAAGACATACACAGGGCTGTTGATGTAACTATCTGAGGAGCTGGTGGCTACACGCACGCATACACCAGGCAGACATACACATGAACAAACACTGTGTCCTTCACACACGTATACGCACGCACAGAAGATAAGCAAATGATGAAAGGCCCGTGCATTTTAAACATATGTACATTGCGTAATGCGGGGGGCAACGCACCCCTTCCGCCTGAACCCCACTCCTTTCTCATGGTGGTGTCTCCTGCTTCCGGCGCCCTCGGCCGTTCCTATCATATCAAATTCCACAGGTATTACAGAGGGGTTTGCTGATCACTGATTGTGCAATGGTGGTAAAGTCCTTCGCATGTGGGATAAGGAGGCAGGCTTGAGAGGGGTGCTACATAGGGCTGTGTGTATAATCAAACAAGCACACATGGGCACGTACCTGCCACCAAATATAGTCATAAAACTCACAAAAAGTGTGGCTGGCCTGAAACAAACTAAAGCCTGTAGCTAGGGAAATGGGTTTGTTCGGCGTGGCCAAGAGGCGATATCCAAGGAGGGTCCGCTGCCTCTCATTCACTTCAATCTATAAACAAGCCCGGAGTGGTGCGCGCGCTTGTGCTTGTGCCCGGCACTGCATGGGAAAAACAGATGACACGCTTAAAGTAAACCACAAAAACAAAACAAGCTGAAAGACGCCATGATCGTGGGAGCGTGCACATTGGCTGGCCAGACGCAAGCTGAAAGACACTGTGCGCATGCCCTATGCTGTCTGGGGCCAAGCTGATACAGACGCCGTGAGCATGTACGTCGCCTGTCCAGACGCGCACATGTTTTGTCCCCTTCGCGCACCAAACAGACAACAATAGTCTCGCCAAGGCAAAGCAACGCATGCGCTGCATTCGCTAGGCGAGACCTAAAAAAGCAGTGGCAGGGTGTCTGTGGGGGTTGTTCAATAGATCAGAGAACAGGAGATGGGCGGCTGGGGTGGGTGAAAAACAATGCTGGGTGGGGGCGGAAACGTGGGCGGGATGGAGAGTTACTTTTGAACATACACTCAATAACAATACATATCCAAAAGTTACAAAAGATTATCTGCAGGATCCTGCGGCCAGAAGAAAGACACTGGCCACAGGAAAGTAAAGTTGATCCATGCTCAATGTCACCGATTAGGAGTCAAAGCCCAGGTGGAAGCTAGAGGAAAACAGGAAGCGCTGACCAATGGAAAGTAAAGAAACAAGAGTGACGTGGGAACCAAAAAATAATAGGTAAAGGTAAGCAATGGGCAGGCATTAAAGCACCTTCTAGGTTATTCTTTTAAAGAACAATAGCTTTTGTTGACAGTGCATGCACACTGTAGGCGGAACCTAAAAAATTGACAGGATCTCTCCACAATGCCCAATGTATTATCTCAGCCTAATAAATCTCCCCATCATCGCTGCAAATTGTGCAGGCTGACTTTTTTTTATTTCAAAATATTTTTATTGAAAATAAATTTTACATATCCATAGAAAAAACATTCTTAATACTTGTACTGGTCTTGGCTGACTCTTAAATACAAGTGAACCGAATACTATTTTAGCAAAGCATATAGTGGCTAAGTACTGGTTATCAGGACTCAAGACCACAGCAGATGCCAAAATCTGGGGAGCCCAAAAAACAAGAATTTCTAGAGACGCATGAAAGCACAATGGACAAATAAGAACTGTTAAACTCAGCAAACTAATGAAATAAACACAATAGGCTTGCCGAGGATTGTCTATCAACATGAACAATAATGTATGTGAGCACCTGATGCAATGTCGCTTTCGTCAGGGCGCCATTGCTTTTGAGAACATATACACTTCGTACAGAGAGAAGCATCACTTCCCTAGACAGCACAGCCTGTGCAATGAATAGGCATCCATTTTTAAAGGCCGAGCACAAGCCCAGCATATGGCTCTTCGCATTCAACACAAGATCAGCATATGGCTTTTCACATTCAACATAACTTTGCACATACAAAATTGTAGATTAGCTCGTTTAAATTACTTTTCTTGCCTAAAGATGTTAACCAAGAAGCATTTACCACAAATTGTGATTTCACACGCTACCCCCTACTATTAGCACCAGGCAAAGAAACTAATTACATAAAAAATTTGCTGCTAAAAAGATGCTCTCACAGCCCACTCCCATCTTCCGAAAACACATGCACAAATACATTTTACTTGGGCATCTTCTGATAACTTAAATGAAGAGTCTAACACAAGGACATTAATCATGTCATGCTCGCCCTACAGAAGTTAATCATTAGAGCTCAGACAGAACCAGTGCACTCACAAACACCACACACATGAAGAATTAGAGACTTGTAGAACCAAGACAGAGGAGAGCGGAATTCGGGAATCTGATAGGTATGTTTGTTAGAAGGGTTAGTTGGCATCCTAAGTGCCTGGTCACACAAGCATAGCCACCATTGTATCAGGCGGTCTAAACTTGACCTGGGATCATCCATTTTATTTGCAGACGCTAAGGTGATGAAGTAAGCTAGCCCCATCCTTTTATACTGCAAGAATGTAAGGTAACCGTGTGCTCAAGTGACCATCCCTAAGTTTCAGTGTACAAAGTTTGCTTGCTACTGCAAGTCACTACCATTTTGAAAAAAGCTTGCTATTGCTTATGGTTTCTTTGGTACTTCCTGCCAGACCTACTCCGCCGGCAGAGTCTTGACCTTGGTCCGTGGAGTTATTGTTCCACCCAACTATTTTTGTAGCATATGTCTATGGCTACCTTGGAAAACCTGGTCCTATAGGGAAGAGGTCCAGTACAATGCTGCCACGACTACATCTCTTTAGCCGTGATATTCCTCCGCTTGGTTCCGGGGAGAAAAGGTGCTTTATCAAGTTCAAAAGCCTAAATTGTACCTGCACGAAAGTATGTGAAGATTTTCTTCCAGTTCATTCCTCTTTTCCCTTCCTGTTCCCAGCAAAGTGGTAATCCAGCATCACATCATGTAGCGTAAAAACCCTAAGTGTATGGGTTCAGCTACCTTCTTCTTGAACCTGGTGGTGAGGTACACAGAAACAGCTTGGCTTGTACCAACCAGTGAGGGCCTACTACTGAGGCATTGACTGGCACTTGGAGTAGTTGGAGCTCCTGGAAGGCACAGGAAGAACTTTTTTTCATGTCAGGCACTCGGAAAGGCTAGGTTTGTCTGCCTTATACACAGTTATTTTGGAGCCTGATTTCCAAAAATAAAACCTTAACGTAACTGACTTTTGCTTAAGTGCGCCCGTCGGCCAACGGCCGTCGCGAGCACTATCTCGGTAGTGCTGTGCAAGTCCATTGGCCGGCGCGTCCTGCCCACTCAATGCCCCGCACGGCGGCGTAATTGCCGCCGCGGTAAACGGGTTAACTGCCAGGGATGGGAGTGAAGGGAGAATCTCCACTCGGAGATGCTCACAATGTCCCTCTGTAGCCACTGACATTCAGAGAATGATGAGGGAGGGACCTAAAGAACTACTCTGCTTCACGCACTGCCAGATAATCAAACACATCATTTTTGCTCATGGTTGCATCTATTATATTTATGGGCACACATCGGTGCAGAAAGTTAAAAGTCACGAATTGCACGCCACCATGAATTCCCATTTAGATGGGCCTATGGAACTGCCCCCTTGGGTGACGGTGTAAATGCCATAGTCACGCGTGCGAGCACCGTATAAGACATTAGCCTTGTGTAGATTTCTGTCGGAGGACCCCAGTTCTTCGATTACAATATCTTTTTTTTAAGCGTAGTGATGGGAGTGGCATACTGAAGGAGGGGTCAGCAGACCCAAGGACAGGTTGTTCAACATTATTAGTGATGCAAATGATACACTCCAGTCACCAGAGTTCAGCATGAATCTGGCATTAAGCAGGTCTCTCGTGGCCGACTGCGCCACCTGCTCTGGTTGAAGCGGAGCTACACTTGATTTCTTTAGGGGAAATATAGTATATGGATCTAGTTTAGCAACAACTCACTGTCATATATTGCTATATAATGCTACAGATGGAACAAGCAGTATTCTCAAAGTGGACATAAGAGGTGAAATGCTCTGAGGCCCTCAACAATTGATCTCCAATGTTTCGGTAGTTTCTTTACGCTCTTGAATCGCAACACCAGGGGATTCCTTTCAGTAAACCAAGGTACTCACACCTTACTCCCAATGTACAGGAGCAGCTCTGCCATTCTGCTCAGCCTCCATTCAAGTATTCCTGGTGTGAGTAGGCTCATAAAACAAGCACTGGTAATGCATCGGTTTAGCCTTTGTAATGAATAAAGAACTGTTTTCATCAATCTTTGTCCAGGAGAAGGAAAGAGCTCTCTGACAGATAACACAGAACTAGACAGGATGTGGTGCAGTGGACAGAGCTGGTGCCACCGTTCGAGTTTCAGCAGCACCGCGCAGCCTCCTGTGATTCTATGGAAAATACCTTAATCTCTCTGGGTCATAAATTGTTATATAGATATGCTGCAATAGTAAAAGGCAAAACTTTATGAAAATATAGTTCCACCAAAGCGGATGTTAACAGTTTTTCAGTGGCAGGAAACTGATAGGAGAAGCAAATGAGGAAAAAACATTGGTAAATGCCGGAAAATATTCTACAGCCAATTGAAATGGAGGAAAGGTAAGTGGCACGCACAGAAACCAATGAGAAGCCAGGATGTAAGTTCCTTTTAAGTTTATATTAAAAACAACAGATTTCTCAAGCACAGCGCAAGCGCTGTGCAGGTGAAATCTAAACAGCTAAAAGTACAATATATAGAGCTGCTTGAAAAAACAAGCATAGTTACAAAACAATGGGTATAACCCAGAAACATCAAGTCAGCGAACAGACGTATTTTTCTACTTGGAGATAAAAGGAGCATCTTGAATTAACTTGGCCCTAACTACAAAAGAATTAGAATTGAGCCAACAAGCGGAACTGCCACTAAGAATCCCTCTCTGTCGTTGGTGCCCACGTGCCCTGCGTGACCATTTTTCCACCACAGACACTGGTGGACACAGGGTGCCCCACAGAGTCCTGATGAAGACCCTCCTGTAAGGATTTAGGTTTCCCTACACTACCATTGGGTCGTAACATTGACTGCCCCTCTCTGTGTGCCAAATGTGGACAACAGTGATGGCTTCACTGAGCCAAACTTAACATTATGGTTTTGTACATAGTTTTGTAGCCTTGGTTAAGGCTGGTTAGGCCATTCATGTTTTTGTGATGTATATATTGACACTGCCCACCTTTCTCACTTACCCTCACTTTTGCACATGGCTGCACCAATCCCGCCTTCCCTTTTACTGAGACGTGTTGAATTTTGAACATGCTAACGTGTTAAATATGATTAAATATGTTCAACATGCAAAGGATTGTTGGTAATTAATTTAACAGGTGCATTTAAATTAATGTTTTAATTTTGTTTCCACTGGGACCATGTCTTCTTGTGCCGAAAAAACAAGCATGACACTAATGAGACAGGCTATTCTTTAACTATACTGCTGTCCATCCTGAGTTTTCAGATCTGAACGCTATATGAGGAAAAGTATATACATATGGATCGCCAAAAAGGTGCATAAACAGAAGCCGAGCACTAGTGCGTAGGTACAGAATATAAAAAGAATTGTAATGGAGTTTGACACGAATTATTGTAGTAAAAAAATGAACCTAATGCATAAACATGACTAAATAAAATAGTATTTGAAAGAGACCAATGTGCAAATGGGACATAGTACTATCCCCGCAAAGGTGTACTACCACTATCCCTGCATTGTGCCCCCATGCTAACGAGTGGAGTCCTAAGCCTCGCGAGGCAGCGTGGAGCAAACCCGCACTGCACGAATTTGTTGGCAGAGCATCTCCTACAAGAATACCACACAGAGGATGCATCGAACAATACTTAATAGCAGATGCTAAGAAAAGCTCAAAGTGACTCATTAGAAGATGGTTCCAGCAGCGACGCTGAACATTATACAGCATTATACAGACTCGGCTGGGAGGGGGAGTAGACGGGCACTGGGAGCCGCTCATGGAAGGACCTGAGGGAAGTGGAAGCCCTCTCGAAGTCCAAAGGGAGATGGTCTGTGCAAGGTGTTATGGGTCAGATGATATATGTGTTTCAACTCATTAGTCGAACTCACCTATGGGCCTGATTCACAATGTTAGCCTGATCCGGAGGCCTTCTGCCAGTTACCCAAGAGCAATAATCTGCACTTCCTGTCACCGAATAAAGCATACGTCTCGTGGGATAGAGCAAGTGACTTCATACCCTCCCCTTAGCAACTGGTGCCAGAGTTGAAGGGCAGACAGGGTTCCACATTCCAGATGTATTTATCACGCTGCAGGTTTCTTGCAGTCAAGGTTACCTTGGACATTATGGACATACTAAACTATTCCAGTGCGCTGCTTCCCTAACTGGTTGTGTCCTCTCAATGGTTCCAGCTTGACCGACCGGCGAATTGTGCCTTCGCACCTCAATGGATTCCCACCCCGAGTCCCTTTCATCGCTTGAACATTCTCAGCAGAGAACTGCTCGACAGGAGGTCGCTGAATGATACCTGGGTCCTTTTAATCAAAGGCAATTACTGTGTAACGATGTTTGCATCATAAAAGCATGAACACTAGCCCAGGTTGCAAGATCCCACCTGCTGTCTTGCAGTAGCCACACAATTACAAGGAAAACATTAATTCAGCTTTATCTTCTAAGTTGGAAAGCCAAACAGGCGCTCAAAATAATACACCAGAACTCCCCCAGGCAAGCAGGGAGACAGATATAGCGACAGACATTCCAAAGTTTTTTTTAAATTTCTTTTCTCATTATTAACCTGCTCATTTTATATTTTAAGCAATAATACAGATCATATGACCGAATTAAAATGCATTAACTGTTAAGCTTTATCTAGATTTCCTGCATGTATATTGCTGTTTGAAGTATAGCAGACATGAATTTGGATGAAGCTGAATTTTTATGATAGCAGCCATTAAACCAAAATAATGCTTTTATTGCAGTTTGGAATTCGGTGAATCAGTCCCCAGATCGTTGCCCGTCCTTATTAATTTAGTGGGAGCGGTTAGTCCTCAGTGGTAGCAGCTTCCAAAGTGAAGGTGGATCTCGTTTTTTTAAATACCTCTCAGACTGAGCCCTTTAGGGTAGCCACCATACAGACACAAATGTTAGGTTTAGAAAGTTATTTTTATAGTGTGCTCTGCTGTTGCACTGTCACACAATCCCAGCTTTTGCAGTGTTTCAAAACTCTGGGTAGCTTTTCCAGAGACATGGGGGGATTCAAGGAGATGCCCGCTTGATGATAAAGAGTGCAGCCATTTAACATAGAGACTGAAGGAGATTACTGGGGCTGGCAACATTCATGACCGTGAAAGCATAAAATACTAATAAATGTAGAAGACTCTATAAAATAAAATAAAAAATCTTTCCCCGGTTCCTTCGATGCTTCACCCCTTCGCACTCCATCGGAGGAGGGCGTTTTATGATAGGCCGGAAGCCAGGCATTTACAGCCTTTTCTACCTGCACACTTTGACTTGTACGATCCCGCCACAAAGAGGGGCACGTTTACAGGTTAGCCTTTCAGAAGCACAAATACTCGGCCTCCTGTAAAAATGCCCTTTATTCGGTAACCACCGGAGAGATGTTTTACGATCTCCGCGCTAAGAGCTCTTCAGCCAGGCTTTGTGCTCAGATGGCTCTATTTTAGTCCAAAACGAGGTCACAGACGTCGAGGGCTGGCAGTCACCCTACGCGACGGACGAAAGGCGTCTGTCACCCTGGAGTTCACTGTCGAAAAAAGGAAGGAGAGAACATATCTGCAAGCAAGACTCGCAGAAGCCGTGCATTGCTCGCAGACCCTCCGCTGCCCCCTCCTCGTCATTGGTCCATTTCAGAGAACACCAGAAAACATCCACGGAGATTTTCTCAAATGTAAAATGAGATTTATGGCTGTAATGCAAGTTATGCTTCCATTCTGTATGGTTCAAAGGGCTGGATAGCCATACCATACACAGGTCGAAGGGGGGCATGCCCGTACTGTGCACAATGTTTGCATTAGCACCACACCACACAAGTAAATACAGACAAGCATAAGAAAAGCCAGCTATTCCGTGGAGTTAGCTGTAAATGGTACTGCACGTTAAATAACCACCCACAAAGTACTAACTTTTGAGGTGTTCACAGACACACTGGGGTACATTTTTCCACACTTAAACCGCCCACCAAATTTACATCCAAATGGCTCAGGGGGAAGTGGTGAATAAACTGTTGGAAAGTCGAGCAATCTGTACAGATTCAATAGGATTGGAGTAGGAAGCAGTCAACATAATCATTTTAACAGAATAAACTAAGGTAACGAGTATAAAGAGACTTACACGTTTTCACTAACCCTACTCATGCATAGAGTTTGCAAGTGTAGAAATAAGAAAGCGTGTGCAATGTTTCCGTACGAAGTCGGGGGATGCACTCGAACACCCAAGCAGTATTAAAGGACGCACATGAATAGGTGTGCACTGTGCCCTAAATAACTGCAGAAGTCCCTGCAAGTGTGACCTGAGCAAAATTGCCAAAACAACAATTGATGGACAGAATGCAGAACAATGTCATACATTCACCCCAATACAGAGATCTGGGCCTAAATCCATCGTTTTTTTGCACTCCACACCACCCCAGGTCAGACAGGTCAGACATGGCCATATGCAAATCAACCTTGACCCTGTGCCTCATGGGAACAGTCCCGCCCGAACTGCCAAGCCATGTCTTTCCTGGACTGGAATCAAGGCAAAATTGCCTCCTTGCGTTTTGGGAGACAGAAAAAAAAGTGAAATGACCTCCAGCCCACAGAACAGAAACAGAGCTCTGTCCTCCCCATCCGTCTCAACATGCAATAATAAAGGTTTGCTCCCAACACGATTCCCATCATGATGGAGCTCCAATTACCTTGTATTTAATACCAAACATCCAGTTCTTTTCACTTCACTGCCCATCATGTAGCTTTACACAGGCTATATAAGGCACACTATGCCAATATCGCCCACGCGGAACACTGGGTGAACAATAAACTCCATGCTTCACCAGCTAAGAAGATATGATGACAGTACGGTTATCCCAGCAATTTCTCTGGGATTTCACTTCCAAAGTAATAACTACATGGTTTACTGAGCCAGCGTTTGTATGCGAACACTGTTTCTTCAGCCATCTAGGCTCAAACACGAAACATGCTCCAACTACCTACCATACTTCTCAGTTCATCCTCCTTGCATCCGCCTTCAACCTCCAAACAAGTTAAATGAAGGCCAGTGGCTTGAAAAGCAGGGTCGTGGTGGCTTATAGGTCAATCTGGCAGTGCCTGAAGGGCTGGTCTGACAGGTCAGTGTGTGGGCCAGTTGTTTGGCTTCGTGGGACTTTATGGTATAGTGGGTGTTTTTTTCCTCTGATATTACCACAAACTTTGCCTGCAGCAAATATAAATGCATTCAGTTGCCCATATCTTGAAATACACATATACAGTTTACCTTTTCAGATTCAAAACTGCTCTGATTAACAAATATTGGCCATTTCATTATTTAGTTAACTAATTCACTAAGAGAGACGCTTTTATTTTGGTGCCTGGGTCTATTTTTTGTCCCTGGCTGACCCTGTTCAAAAGCGCTATTCGTTCTAAAAATCACACTTTAGCTGCATTACATTTTTCATTTCAACTGATTTCGGGGGAATCACCCTAGAGAAAACACTCAATCTTATCTTCTCCTTGGAGACTGAAAATGGAGGTATGAACAACCCACTCCCATTTACACCCCCGCCCCCTTTATTCAAGATCCAGAATTATGCCCGCCCTTTCATAAAGCGCTCTAGTGCTTCCAGCATGACTGCAAAAAGGTAAGATTCCATACTCCTGAAATGTTTGGCTTTATGGGTTGTTTTCCAGGCTCGTTTGCAGATCACCGCATTTTGTGGTGGGAACAAGGTAAATCAATGCAAGAATCGGCTCACAAAATGTTTCATAGCTGCAGGTCATTTTGTATCTAGGGTATATAAACTTCTCCTTCCTCTACCAAGGAAATCACAAACAAAATTAACTTAAATGGGAAGCGGAGCCCAACTCTACGGGCCTAGAGTTTGACTGGGACCTTATTCATAACACTGCCTTCTCGAATAAAATCTCCCCAATCCTTTCAGTACATGTTGCTTAACAGAACTTTTTGGACGCCGGATAGACTTTTTAAGCTCAGTTTGAGGAACAGTCCTAATTGCTGTAACTGTAACTCAGAAGTCGGGTATCTGGCTCATATGCTTTTCAACTGCCCTTCTTTAAAAACATATTGGGGGAAAATCTTTGATTGCATAGAACACACATTTAGTTTTAAGCCTACAAGGGAATTCATATATGTCATACTAGGAGTCCTTGATTCGAACTTACCCAATGCATATGACCGTCAATTGCTTGACCTCATGCTCACTCTGGCCTGTAAAGTAGTTTTATGTAAGTGGAAGAACGCCCCTGAGGTGTCTATGGCAAGAGTGGTTATCCTTTCTGAGAGGCGCGGATAACCCTGCATTACATTCCTCCCCCTGGCGCACATCCCATAAGAAGCTTTGGAAATCTCTGGATGCTTCATCATTCACATTTGATCCCCCGTGAAGGGATGTATATTCCCAGAATACAATCTAGAGGTTCATAATACTGTAACCCGAGTATGCATAACCCGATGGTACATGATACTGTATGATGTGATATAATATTTTGTGATGACTATTGTACGTTACGTCTCACTTAGCACCATGTAATTCTGTGCTCGTATGTGAATACAGAGCACTGGCTTACTGACGACATAGGGATACAGTGTAAGAAGACTTCTATGTAACATGCATTCTAAAGATGTCATCTGATGGAACCGTTCTCCTTGGGTCGGACCAACCTGGCGGCTTTATTCGTTTTGTAAGCTCTTTTGTATCTCAATGTAAAATCATGTGAATGTATATTGGCCTTACTTTATGTTATTTTGACAACGCTTGTAATTCAGTTTATGTACGTGTCGATTTTGTGTCTTTTACTTTACATTTTTCTTCAATAAAAATGATTTGGGAAAAAATGGAGGCCTTTGTAACTAGGCAGCAGCCCAGCTATGGACCCCTCTACTCAGGGCAACTGGAATTATGTGATTCTGCGACCGCTGAGGTTTTCCACATATTTATTGATCTGCCACATAATCCAATAACGGCTGCACAATTTGCAGATTTTAACGGAAAAACAGAATGTCGGTCACACAGATCAAAGGTTACTAATTATAGGATGAAAAGTGTTCTGGGCAGTGTAAGGTCCTTCGCAAAAGCTGACTGTCGTCTTTTAGTTGCTTATTTCTATATTGGAGTGTGAAAATGGTACTAATGAGAGAAAATCTTCCCTCCCCGACAGTGTTACCATGCATAATTTGGTCCCGCCCTGCCTCATAATTCCAGTGGCTCTGCCTATACTTCCAGGGACTGTGGACACTGGGCCATGCTGGTGCGTGGTTCAATTCCAGCTCCAGCAAGTGCTTGTGGGTCATCACTGAGTGGGCTGGATGTTCCTGGGGTGGACTTTGAGCGCTTGAGGGAGTGAGGAGTAGGCTGTAAAGGCCCCTGCTGCAAGTTAGTCTTCCTCTTTTCCACTCTCCACCCATGAAAAGTGCTGCCTGCTGTTCAAGGATACTTTGTTTCCCACCCGCCCAGCTCTTTTTACTTGGTTGGTGAGGCGTTACTTGTATTGGTATATTTTCCTAAGTGTGGGCTGTATGAAAAGGCGCTGCTTGACCGCGACCCTTGGGTCCACAGGATGGGAGAGAGGCTAAGTCTAAGACAGTGTGTCTTGGACAGTTGCCCTGGGTGAGCACAAAAACAGGTTCTCTGGGCGATAGTCTTGAGCACTTATATTAGGATGCAGTTGTTGTCATCAGTGTTTGCAAGCAATTGCACCTGGCACCCTGAATATTAAATAATGTTCTAGGAAAAGTCAATGCTAATGTTCCAATTTGAATTAATGATTTTTGGATTTCATTTTATTGGAGTTTGTAATAAACACGGTCCAATGTTAATCCACATAAGAGTTATGAGTGTATGCTTCAGGCGGGGAGACGGTATTAAGCATCACCTGATCCGCTGCCTGTGCCGGAACAATCTGTGAATGCGGCAGCCTGTCTGTGTGTATATATTTAACAGGGGCGTAGCTTGGTCAGTAAGATTGAGGGGTGAGCTTTAGATTTCCCAACAATCGCGCTGGTACATAATGTTCAAATACATTATAGGGCAAGCAGGGTGCACGAGTGGTGCTTAAGGGGAAGCGGAAAGGGAGAGGGATGAGAATTGGGAGAGGTACTAAGTGAGAGAAAGCACATTATTTTGGGAAATGAAGCAAGAGGGTCAAATCAAGCACATTCCTAACACACATATGTACACGAACAGACTAATAGGTCTCCTAGTTGTTTCACAATAAGTAGAGATTGTCCGATAGCAGCAGTAGTTGAACATCACAAACAAGCAAGAAAGTTCAAATTATCATGTTCTTTATTCAAAAAAATCCATAGGAGTAGACTTGACAAAAAGACAGCCGACACGTGTTTCGTCAGTACTGAAGGTAATTACTAAGACTTTTTCAAGGCTAGACAAGACGAAATATTAACGTTGTGTATCAGATAGGGGCTTGTCCAGACATAATGAGTATCAGGTAAGGAACCATATTTACAAAGAAATCCGGGTATTCAAAAGGCAACGGTCCAAGAGTTCAAAGATGTAATGTCAGAGCATTCTGGTCTAGGTGTTATGGTAAATGCACCTTGGAAGTACCAAAACATAGGGATCCCCCACACGGGTTTCGTGGCCAAATATGCACAGTTAAAATGTAGGAGTCATGATCGATGTCTAGTAAGAATTTCCAAATAATCGATAAGGAGATTCACTAATAGTTCACTAATAGTTCAAGCCGGTGCTCACGTGTATGTATGTGAGCTCAAGTAACAAGCGTCCCCGAATATGAATTCCCAAAGGCTGCAGCCAAGCCCCACTGCAGCAGAAAACGTGTAAGGTCGAGTCCGTATGATAGCGGATTCAATGAAACGGGGAAATAACCAGGTCTATCCAAAGAGTGGGAGAGTGTGCGTGCCAGTTTGTCTGTGTGTATGTGAAAGGTCCTGGTGAAATCCGACAGACACTTCACCATAACCGACTGAAAGCACCTGGACCCAACTATTTATCAAAAAATACATTTATTGGGGGGAGGGAGAGGAGAAGTGCAACACCCCAAACACCCCCCTGAAGCTAAGGCCCTGACATTTAATCAAGTCTTTCTGTATCCGAATCAGACGCATACAAAGGTCAACAGCAGCAAACGCGACCCAGTACAAAGAGTGAGATCACTAAAGCCAAACAATGTACTTATCTCGTAGGATTAGGTAGGGGGGAGGCGCTTCTAGTGCATTATATCCCAAGTCCAGTTAGAATGAAGAGAGGGCACTACTTGAGGTAAGTGTACATGAGGGTGTTAGAATTAAGGGGAGGAGGTTGGGGGAGTGGAGATAGGGGGGGGGGGCAGTGCCAACTCAAATCAGTTGCATAGCCTGCTGTTTAAAGCAGGCTATGGGGCCTATTTCTATTTGAACCCAAAACAGGCTGCAGACCTACCAACTTTGAAAAAAATCTTCTCTGTGTGAGTAGGCGGGCCTGATGAAGGGGCTGAACATTCAGGGCCCTAGCCTGAAACCTAATGAAGGGGCATTAGATGGGTGGAGCTTGGAGAGGCGGAGCTTTGTGCTTGAGCCGCCTCTCCTACATGCCCAAAAGCACAAATATAAAACTCCTGCAGGGAGGCTGCAATAACCATACTGGATCCAGTGCTACTGGATCCAGTGCTTAATTTGAGCCGGAGCTTTCCGGTGCTCAGCACCACCACCTAATCATCAGCACCGGAGCTTATAGCACCAATTAAGGGCACACTCATTTGGAAGGCAGGCAATTTTCCCCATAATCACCGAATATTGAGCCACGCCGAGACAAGAACCCGGTTCCCCAGCTCTGAAATCGGCAGCTCTAGCCATTCAGCCAAGTCCTTTACAGAATAATAAGTGCTGGTGCTCTGGTCAGAAGGCAGTTTGCACCAGTACATTTCTCCTGCTAGTGCTGCCTTCTGAGGAGAGCCCCGGCACTTTTTATATTACAAATTAACCAGTGACTGGATCTGCATTCCTTCACGCATGAGCTGTAAACCAACACTGTGCCAGGGTTTCCAGCTCACCATGTGAGATCAGCTCTTCACCAGGTGACTCTGACGACAGCTGATATGGAGTGACATGGTGGCACTGGGCGTGTCAACAGGACTGAGGAAATGTGGCATCACCTGAAATGACATGGTGGTCGCTGGGTATTTATTTTTCAATCCATAACGTGACGAGGTGCCCATTTTGTAGCACAAAGAAGCCTGCTAAAGGGCAGTTCTGGGTAAAACAACCATTTATCGAGCAATGGAATGTAACAAATAACATGCTCGCAGCACGTGCTATCTTGAGTATAGCGGTCTGTGTACTACTGTAAACAACTGGTGCCAACGGTAATCAGATTACTTTATCGCCTCTCAGAATGGAGGAAAGCCGAGTCGGACCGGCTGCAATTCAAGTTTGTGGCCTGCTGGCTCTACCTGATATCAATCGCTGGATATTCACGGAGGTAGATAGCACTTCAAGGGCAGAACGCCTGCCTCGGGGTGGTTTCTCCCGGGCCCTTGGTAAATGCGTGTTTCCGTGGGGAGAGGGGCTCGGGGTGCTAAGGTTTAACAGTGTTGAATATACCCCATAGGTTAATTCAAAAAAGCCCAGTGGTATTTCTCATCCCCAATATTTCCCAAATACATCGAACGGTGATTTTACATTAAATATGCAATTATTGTGAGGAAGTTCTCAAAACAGCTTAAAAAATGTTTTCTAACTGGCGAAAAAACGGGTGAGAAATAAAAATTGACACCACACATTGACCCATATAAAAAGCGCCCCTGACGTCAGGCGTAAGGATGCATTTTGTGGGCAGTCTTTATAACAAGTGTGGACAACGCCATTAAGCAGAGCAATCTACAAATGTAATTATTTTACAAGCGCATTCCTTGGCATTCTGCAAACTCCAAAAAATGAGCAAATATATGGAAGACAAAAGGCGTAAATCTACTCTGGGTAGATGTGCTCATTTCCATGTGACTCGAGCCCTCTTTGATTAACCTGTGAACTGCTACAGCTGTATCTCACATATAAGCTCCGCGCCTGCGGAATGCAAAGCTGCACACACCCTTTGTGAACCTGTGAATTCCGCCTCCAGCACGGTTTTTCTCGAGGGAATGGGAGGCTATGTCTGCTGAATGATCAAGACAACTGGCAGCTAAGGGTAAAATTATGAGGGAGTACAAGCAGTGGCAAACCTAAAAGGGCTGGCATCGGTGCGGACGTTTTGATTTTACCAACGCATGTTTTGTACGAAGGCAAGCATTCTACAAAAACAAACGTTCTCTAAAAAGGTTGGGTTTTTTTGTTAAAAAAGCCCTCATTGCACTAGAAGTCCCTGGCACTGAAAAGGACTACATATGTATTATGCGGATGCTAACTGAATGCAGTCACTCAGTCTGGTAAGCCAATGGCCAGTGGACCGACCCTGTGCCTCAAGCTGTATGGTGTTTATGAAAACAACAGTGGTCCCATGCATAAGTAATATACGGACAACAATGAATATAGGCACAATGGAAACTATATTTAGTTATGACATGTCCAGCCGGACAGAGGTCCCAATCTTTTACTTTAAAAAGAATCACACAGAATACCTTCAACAATTCTTCGGAGTAGGGCACAAGCCTGTACCCTAACACATACAGATGGGCATGGTGAAGATTTAACAAACAGACAGGACAGGGCTTTTAGGCAAAAGCTACGGATTTCTGTGAGTAAAACAGTGACAGAAATTCAATTCACACCATTACGAGCATATCACCTAAGGTATACATTCACAGTATATGGTGTTTAGGAAGGTCGACGGCGTTTCGATCCCATTATAGAATCAGAGGGATCATCATCAGGATAAAGTTGTATGGTGTGCATGGCAGAAGCAAAATATGAATGACACGGCATTAGACCACTGGGAAAAGAGAGCTAAATGAAAGTCCTGTAAGCCCGTCCAGTATACACAACAACAACAAAATGGTCATGGCTGATGCCAGACCCAATAATGACAGCTTTAAAGTCTTTCATCTGGAAATTCAGGGGCATAGTGTGAAGGCTGGTGTTGTAGGGGAAGTAATGCAGTCCACAAAGATGTACAAAAGATAATTGTAATTTAATAAGATCCACAGAGAAAAGCTGGTGTCCCCATCAAGGCTAGCAGGTAACTGACACAAGAAGCCCAGACATGGAACACCGCCACACAAGGAATCCAAATAGAACAAGCATTTAAAGAGAGAGCACACATAAGCACAATGAGAATACAACAGCTGGCAAAGGTCAAAACTAGCAAAGAGGTTAAGTTCAAGTTTTTAGTATCAGACATTAGCCCCTCACATGTATTTCTGCAGCTGACCGCGTCATCAGGTCAGTTAATGGCACTGAGGCAATCTGTGGAGTCGAGCTGTGTTAATATATCTATCCCAAAGGACTGTCCTCAGATGCTGAAAGCTTGAAGGGGCTGGTGTGGGAGAGGAATTACTCAAAGACTGAACCAGCTGAACACATAGATTGACATCAAAAAAGAGCGGGGAGAGTATGCGAGTGAAAACGAGTGATTGAGTGAGACAGTGAGAGTGGGTCAGAATGAGAAAGTGAAAGCAATTCTGCTCTTACAAAGGCATTTTAATCTAGGTGGTGTCACCAGCTACAGGTCTCTGGGTGTGCTGCCCAGGCAACAGCACAACTTGAATTGCACAGGTCCACCTGCTCTGCCAGCACAGCCATCACACCTTAACCAGACAGTTGTATTCCTAATGCATTTTTGAGTTGGCACAATGGACAGGCTTATTGTGGTACATCATACCCCACCAGTTCCCATGACTGCACCACGTCAAATGTGCATCATACTGCCGAGTTATCCAACCCATTCCAAATTCCACCATAGCCCAGTAGTGCCACCAGAGTGGCACAAATGTACTACCATCACCTATCTCAAAGAACTGCCTTTACTCATGAACTCTAAATCTAGCTTGTGCAGTGCACCGCACCTCTGCTCCTCAAAATCTTCAACAGGTCTCCCACTGGCAACCATATTTCTCCACAGCATCTTGTAATGGAGTGTTACAGTTAATTTTTATGAGGATTCAATGGAAAAATAAAAAAATAAAAAAATCCATATAGTTACAGTGTTTAGAGTATGAACGCACAGCACACAGGCTCGTGATGGGCAGGTGGTAGAGTGCATTCCACTCCATACTAGACGTTCTATGGAAAGTAACTGACTAGTGTCAAACGTTTGTGGATTAGAACCTCTCTGAGGCACATCCTTAAAATTAACCCAAAGGAACATGCATGTGGGATAAATCACAAATAGGCAGAAATGTGCATGCAAACCTGATACAACCTGAGGTGAAGGTGAGGTACAGAGTAAGGTGTCAGAGGCAGAAAATCAATCTTTAAGAAAAAGGGGAGGTGCATGCATTGTTGGGGTTAGGTAGGACTCCTACTGAATTGTGAGTGAGAACTATATCACCTAGAATGTACACTTTTAGGGAAGGCAGTCTAAGGAAGAGATTTGACCTGGGGTCTCCAACCTTCTGTAACAAAAGCTACTTAGGTTCAATGAACAATGAACATTTTCCCACGCTATTAATATTATTGGTTCTGTAATATCACATCACACAAATTACATCAGTGGCGACTCCATGAAAGATTACCAGCAGTTGTCACCTTGGTGCACCAGTTAGGGTTGCCAGCAGTAACGTAAGGATGGCTTTATCAGTTTAGAACGCCTTTATGTACCTAATGTACAACAGTCATAGCTGCTATACCCCTAGGTAATATTAGTAATCCTTCTCTCCAACGCAAAATGATTTATCACTCAACCATCAACTTTAAATAGATTTTAAAAATTCAACCATGTTTCTCCATACATCAGTTTTGAGTACTGAAAAACACACACTTTGGTCTCGAATATAGCTATTTAAATGTTGGCATACATCTATCTATATATATAAAAAACTAATGTATGTCTGTCTGTCTGTCTGTCTGTCTGTCCTTTATGCATTACTACACCATTCATCCGATCGCCATGAAACTTTGGAAAGTTGTTGAGTACACTCCCGCGAAGGTTTCTGGCATAAAACATTTTTAAAATATCGAAGCAAGATTAGAAGCTGTTCGAATACAAACTGATCAAGCCCGTTCTTCTCAAACGAACGACCATCGAGAATCGCTCCGAAGGTGAATTCCTCTAATGTAACCCGGCCCTCCTTGAGCGCAGCTACGCGCGTTGAGGGGGCTGGAGAAGCTGCCCAAACATGTCGAATCAGTCTTCATTGTGCCGAGACGGAGTGTTGGCGAGACGGTGCGGGATCGGAAATGAACCCGAGTCGTGATCGGGGCGCAAGGTATGAGCGTGTAAGCGCTGTGCTCTCGCACATGTGTTCAAAAGTATACCAAATGCGATGAGGCCTAATCCGGTTCGCAATAGAACCGGAGGGGAAGTAGTCAAGGGTGAAAGACACAGGGGCCAATATCAAGTGCAAGACACAAGTATCATTAGAAAGCGTACACAAAGCAGAGAAAAAAGTTAAAATTTCACCTTAAAAGGCCATCCTGAGGTATTCAGAAGATATAGGCCAATCCCAGAAAACATAGGAAACTCTTAATACTAAATAACATCCTATTTACATAAGTAGAAACTGTTAATACTAAATAATATCCGATTTACATATATACAAGTTTCAGATAGGCAAAGCAGAGTAAATCAATAACAAGGATGTCGGAGAGATACTTATCTTTCTGAGCAGCAGCAACATTCCTTTCTTCTGAGATCGCAGCAACGCGCGACGGGTAAGCTAGTATATTAATACAACCAAGCAAAGATTTCAAATTTATTAGGCTGGTCTGCACACAGGAGAGCTACTTACAGATAGCTGGAGAGATACTAGTAGCTCACGATCTACTCTTTGGAGAAGCCTGGAGTAGATGAACCCACAGGTCATCAGCACTCTACAGTGGATGAGCATTTCCAGGCATTGGAGGTCTCTGGCAAAACAACGAGATATGGTGAAGACAATGTCTCACCCAAGGACTCCCAGCAGAGAACATAGCACAGAACTGTACAGCTTGACTGTCTTTTGGTGTGCTTTGGATCTGCACTATCAAAAAGGCGGCTCTACAGGAGAAATTCAGCCCACAGTGAATGATCTGCATATAATCATTTAGCTGCAGAGCTGATGCATAGGTGATATTAACTGACACTCTATTGAGTCAGGCGACTGTGCCCAGGGGTTCTCTCAACAGGCCACATTGGCATCCTTTCTGTTTTCCCATGCAGGAGGACAAGCATTCAATTCCCTTGATCATTGCCACTGATGTGATTAATCTGGACTAGATCCCCTTCCTAAGAGTAGATCTTTGAACGCTTCATGCAGGGATCAGTGGGCCCCTGTACAACTGATGACATTTTGGAACGAGTGCTTTTTAATATGGACTCAAATGCTTGATTATCCTTACGGCTCAGAGTTAAGCATTCACCATGGACATTTAGTGTGATCTGCAGGAATTAAGGTTAATCCCTTCAAGGTCAATTCGGCATCTCATCCTTCCATGGGTGGCAAATTGATTATTCTTATCAACTTCTTCGAAGAGTAACACATTATTTACCTTGCCTAGAAGTGTCGGAGCAGCATTACTGAGCGCTGCATAAAAGACAAGTCATTAGTATTGTACATGGCCAATACCATTCCATAAACTGATTAAGCCATACATTTTTGACAACCTCATCAAACACGGATTATGTCATTCACCTGTGATTAATCCCTGATCGTGCAAGAGGGAATGTACTCAAGTGAGCTTAATGCCACATGGCTAACTTTGTAAGAGGTCCAGTGGATGACATTGATGAGGTCTTGAGGCTAACTGTGAACCATTTCAGGTATCGGAAAGCAAGCATTGAAAGAACACAGCTCATCCAACTTCTCAAATATTTTAATATTTTAAGCTGCATTTTTCTACCAAAGTAAGGACACCTCTCTTCTGGGAAAAAGGTATAGGCAGGACCACCCTTTTCTTATGTTTCCCTCTGTACTCACATACCCACGCAGCTCGGTTGGAGGGACCACAGTAATTATTATTCAATTTTTTTTTACGTTTAATTTTGTGCTAGCCGTTCTTCCTTTTAAACCTTCTGCGGAGTTTGCAGTTACCTTCAGTGAGTTCGACTCTTGGAAAGGATGTTATTATTCACTAGGAAACAGTGAGCGAATGAGTCATGATATTTTAACCTTAAGCACCTGTAGCCCAGATATGCAACTAGGGTCTGTAACACCCATCCTCCCTCCACATCACCGGTACCTTTTGTTCAGGGCTATGCTTGGAATTTTCAAATTAGGAGGATCCCTTTGCATTAAATTTGGGCAAACTCTGGCAGATCCTCTCAGTACTTTACCTACCCATGTCATATCCCAAGGCATAGACAACCCTCATTAAATTAGAGGGGAATCTCCTTTGAAGAGTCAATCCCATTCTCCCCATTTATGTTTAAAGAAAATGGATTTGGGGAAAACAATCTCAATACATTTTAGGTTTGTTGAGCCAAACCTCCTTACCAGACCTCATACAAAATGTTACATCTTTAGCAATGTTATGCTTGCTTGCATTTCGGCCCTAAATCAGACTGACTGAGACAGCACCCTGGGCAGATAGAAAATGTGGTGTTTGTTGTGGGGGCTGGTGGTTGTTGAGGTGGGAGGAAGATGGGAGGATGACAGGGAGTTGATGGGGTAGTAACAATTACGCCGAGGTACATTAAGGGCAGATTGCAAAGTCTTGAACGGGCCCAATCGAGACCAAGTGGGATGGACGAGCTGCTGTTTGCATAACACTGTCAGGCCGCTCCCTGCTGCACCCCTCGGTATATTGGTGCCCCGGACCTGGGCCCTGCTCACCCATGTCCAAGGCAGGCCCTGAATGTCTGCTGGATAGACTGTTGCGGTCTTGAGTTCACTACCAACTATGTAAATTAGGGTTAAAGTCAGAGAAAGGCGAAGCACGGATTCACAAAGGCAGAACTACGGATTGTTCCATACAGAGATCCAGCTCACAACAGAAAAAGGTTTACCAAGTGTGCAGATTTTTCCACAGCTCTGACAGGCAGGGACGAGCATGGGTGTTCCCAGGGACGTTAACAATCACAGTATCTCTCATACTTTATACACGTCTAAGTGATACTTTTAGCACCACCTATGACCTAGACAAAGGTGATGCAGAAAGGATGGAAAAGAGAATTGAGCCTACCCAAACATTAAGCTGCTTAAGGAAAAATGGGACGTCACATGGACAAATGTTTACCAAGTAAACAAACTGCTGAATTCCACATTTTCTCCAACTGTACACCTGCAGAAATTGTGGGATTAGGGTATCCGGCACACAATGAGTTGACAATAGGGGGGGCATGCTAGAGAAACTAGTACTACTAGTCCCCAGGGCATGCTGTGGTTATGTGACTATGCACAGTAGACAGAAATCTCCATTAGTAATAGGCAAACGCCTACACCTAAAGAATTCTTCAACTTCTATAAGAATCTGCCCAAGAGTTGCCAGTCACGTTTAGAAAAAGAGCCTGCCACTCTACTGCCCAAAGAATGCCACATTTTTGGAGAAGTCTCTTCTAAGCAGAATCCTCTGTCTGTGGGAATCCAAAGATTCCTAGTTTTAGCACAGAAACATCTTAGACAAGAAAATGTGTAAAATGTGCTGGGGCTGATTTAAAAGGTGGCCGAGTTGAGTGACTGAAAGTTCCTCAGATCCTGAACCAGGATTGATCATTAATTCTTTAAAATGTCATTCCATCCATCACCAGTTTACTCGAGGACCTTAGCCAAATAATAGAATATTTTGGGGATATAGGACTGACGAGAGTCTTCCATGACTGCCCATGGAGGGCTGACTTCATTGGATCATACTGTTACCTGCGTCCAGTGCTCATGTAGAGGTCCAAGAAAAAATACTATGTTTAAAAATTACGAGAACCGAACATGTCCCAAATTCTAAATCAAATATGGACTAGTGGGTCATAGCCACCTAGAAGCTGGGAATGATGTCTAGCAAAATAGCTTTATCAAAAGCCACATTACTTGGTTGACTGATGAATGCCACTCCTATCTGGCGTTGAATCATAGACAGTGATGACAAAGTCTGTGCTGATTTAAACAAAAGGCATTTGCCTCATAAAAGTAGAACATTGAAAAGTGGTATCACGCCACATTAATAATGCTTGGGCGAATTTATAGTGAACACGTACTTTGCTGCCACGAGGATCAGTTCTGCAAAGAACAGGTGTGCTGAATTCTTTGGTAGAGTGTACTCGGGCTTAACCTTTCGGAAGGTGATGCAGGGATTTATGTGCAATATGAAAGAAGCTTGTTTTCTAGATAGCTATTCAAAACTACAGTATGATATGCTAAGTAATGTAAAAGACATCTGTTATAATCTAGTAAGTGATTAATGCATCCTCTCTGTTGTTGCCCTTTGCCTTGCTGCTCAGTCTATTTGATGTCATCAGAATGTTGAGAGTGTTTGAGTGGAAGAAGGAATCAGTTGGTGTGGATGGGCTGAGCGGCAAGGAGGCTGCTCCTGGTGGTGCATAGCATGAGACATAACTTGGATCCTATCTGAAGAATAAAGCTGTGATCCTAATATACATCTCTGGACTACGTATCTTTCATTTAATTGTAACATCATTTGATGTTAACCTGTTACGATCAATCCAATGTATTTTTCAAGGAAGGCTATGCGGAGGGTTGTCATTTCCTAGCCATTAGGTTATCATCTAGGTTCTTCATCTCTTCTTAGTCAGACTTTCAGCTGAGACATGAGACACGGTCTTACTGTGCACTGCCGTACTGTGTGCATCCAACAATTTCCTGCAGCTCATGGTTGGGCCATTTTCCCCACCCATTAATTAATCAATAATTGAGACTTCAACAAAGTGCAAAGCTCATGCACATTATAGCCCCCCCCCCTTAATATGGAAGAAGAGCTCTCAACGTGGCCCGTGCCTCTTCTAAATGACCCTTCTTTCTTGGGAGGCCAAAGGAGTAATGCTAATTGTTCATCTATTCAATGTATTTTATTTGCAGTCCTGGGGAAAATAAAGGGAGGGGAGCATCATCTAGTATCACAGTGTATACAAAGGCCACATATGTCCCTCACTATGTGGAAAATGTCTTCAAACCTTATACCCTTGCCGTCTGCCCAAGAGGTGATGAAGCAAAACTTATTTAAAGTCTAGCCAAACAGGTTGGAAATATTGGCCTGTCGGGGAGTTGCTGGAGTCTGGGACAAAATAAGTTTACACGACCACTTGATTAATATCCTCTAAGCTTCCTTTATGCCACAGGTGTAGTATGTCAGCTTTTTGACTATAGCCTTATCGGACTATTGACGATCACTGCAGTAATTGAGCGTGTTTTTCTTTCACTTCCCTATGGGATATTTCCAGTTCTACAAGTGTGAAACCTCGAGAAATTTAAATGATAATGTATGGCATATATCAATTGGTAGCTACAACAATCAACACAGAGAAGCAGTGTCTGCCGTTGCAACTCTGCTAATTTTCAGCAGCAGCGTGGGCGCGTCAAAGAGACAGAGTATTGCCCCACCTAGCATCACTCCTCTGTGTGGTGCAGTTTTCTTAAAATGGGAACATATTTAAACCCACCAAAACTTCAATCAATCCTGAAAGTGACCTTCGCCCCGATCAGTGAAAAAACAATTTTCTTAGGAGATAAATTTCTAGCGATTCCCTGGGGTACCTAATATCTGGAACCTCCACCAGACAGACAACCACCCACTGCGCAGCATGATTTGTGGTAGGTTGGAATCAGGACCATTTTTCACTATGAATTGATGAAAAAAGAATGAGACGAGGGTTCACGTATAGACAATCACCAGTACACAGCCGGGAGCAGGAGTGCGATACAGGCAAATATAAAAACACATCCCAAGCTGCAGCTCCTGACAAGCTTGGATGACCGGAGACAATGTGACACTGGCTTTTGCTGGTACTTTAAATGCATAACACAAGGAGGATGCAGGTTTGTCTGCTCCAGTATTTTAGAAAAAAATCATTGTTGCTACTTCCTGCGCACGATCAACTCTTGGAAAGTTATCATCAATTCCACGCACAATCACAGCTCACGGAAAGGTTAGACTCCAGCGAGACTTTCCCTCATAAGCTGCTCTGCCATTTTCAAAGGCCATTTAATTGTGAGCGCTAGGATACCTCGGGGGAGGGTGTGGGGGGCTGGGGGGAGAGAGAGAGGACGATAGGCCTGGTGGGGGTTGGGTTAGGAGCGCTCTGCTGAAAAAAGAAAGAAAAAAAACATACAAAGTAGAAATGTCAACTCAGCAGTTCGTCACAGTATTATCCACACTTGAAAACTGCCAAATCTTTACGCAAAAAGGGGATGGCAGCAAAACAAAGGATGAGCAATTGTCACATGGCTTGCAGAGTCCATTATCTGAAGATTTTTGATAATGAAAATCGGTGAGAACTAAGTGGAGTTGACATTTAAAGTAACAGCTGAGACCCTTCATTGCTGCAATAAAAGGATATTGAAAAATCTATAAACAAAGCAATGGGGCCTACATTTCACATGGTGTGTGTACTTCACATACGTATGTGTCACGTAGCACAGTATAGTCACTGCAGCACCATAGCCTTTAGAAGCAAAGTAAACAGCGAATATGTTTGAAGGAGCGAGACACGCATATTTCTCGTGGTTTGCAATGCTGATTACACACATTTGATAACTGATAAAGGAACTTGAATCAAATACTACTTGAGAGTCACTGGCTTGAACCTTAGATTGCGGAATCCCGCTATAGCAGGTATAGTCGCAATCCCATAGTGCACAAACATGTTCCTTCCAATGCTTAGTGCACTTAATATGCATGAGCAAAGGTATTTTCCTCATGGCTTCTTTTACAAGCTTGCCATTCGCTTTCAAAAGATTGGCCTTAATGTGTCAGGAAATTCCGCACCTGCTGCCCCGATAATGCCTGGTACTTAGGTTTTTGATGGTACCACTTTATGCTTCCATCTCTTAGATCACCGGTCAGCTTTGAATGTGTAAGTCACAAATGAAAAGCCGCACATTAGGTCTAGGTAGGATCAGGGCTGGTCATGCCCTTACTGCAGGCCAGCAAGATACATCACCCTCTACAATGCGAAGCTCATTCCTTCACTAACATTTCAATCTCAGCTCAAAAACTCCCAATCTACAGCCTGCCCTCCTCCCTGGATTTAACTCCTGACATTTATTCACTTTGTGCTCCAATAAAAAACAAATGGTGGCCCTGTAACTAACACCATTGTCTATTTAATCAGTCTAGATCACAAACTGATTTCTCAATTGATGTCTTAAACAGTTGTCCTTATGCAACTCAACGGAAGTCAGAGAGCTTGGCAGGGTGGGAGGCTGACAAGGCCCTGCTGGGATTGCAGCCTGTGGCTTGTACTTATATACACACACACACACACCGAAAAAACATATCTGCAGAAGATGCTCAAATTGTGGATTAATAGCATCTCACCCTTAAACACTCCCAGTTGTCACACCTCCCTCTCACCTTGACTGTTCAACCTCCAAGAAACACCAAACTTTCGTCTTCAGAGCTGCATTGCAAGAATCGACAGTGACAACTAACCTTAGAAGCATTTCGCAATAAAGATTGGATCCAAGCATCACACTCTATTTGATCAGTATGCACTTTCAACTACTCAAGCAAAATATTCCCCAGCTACACCAGGGACAACCTGCAATGGAATGTGCTTAAATAACGTTAGACCTTCCATTCCAGAGGTGATGGTATGAACACTATTACTGACAAAGTGCTTCACAGGTGTGTGATACTATTTGGAAGAAAGGCGCAAATAGAAACGAAAGGCCTTAAGAGAACATTATCGCCTACTTGCTCCTAACTATGTCCCTGGCAACACAGTGCTGTATGAATGTCATTTGTATAAAGAATTGAGTTCAAGCTTGAGGAAAAGGACCATGAAGGTCTTCTATAGCCAAACACAGAAAAAGCGAGGGGAGGAATGCTTCCAAATAGTCTTACCATGGGCAATCTCTCGGGGTAGCATTCCAAACCATCGTTTGTCCACCATGCCAAATCAACAATTAGACCCAGTATTACCCAAATCAGTCTTAGTCCTATGCCACTAAGAACGGTCAAGCCTGAACTGCCAATCCAGGTCTTCGTCGAACCCAAGAAGCAGTTTGGGTCTTATTGGCCTATTCAGTTAAGGGCGGTTAATGTCCAATGGCACAGTGAGGACGGAACCCACGCCTAGGCATACCTTGGTCACTTAGGGTGCTATATCAAACACAAAGAAAATGTGGTTCAAGGTTGAGGAAAGGAAGAACACAGGTCTTTTGTGGAAAAATCATGTTTCAGTGAAAGATTCCAAACGTTCTCCACTGGAACGACTTAGTCCTTTAATTCTGCCCTAGTTCTAGGGTCCCTCGAGCGAGCACACGTAGGAAGGATGCTGTTCTCTCTAGACCGAAATCTGGAACGGACTTACTTTTTGTGCTATTTTTATTTTATTTTTTATTTATGCATTTCTATATAGCGCGGACTTTACCCGAAGGCGTCAGAGCGCTTCACAATAGGAACAGAACTGATACATGAGGAAAACATTACACGTGAACAGATTACAAAAGCAGACGTTAAATTACATAAGGTAAAGTGACAATTGTGAGCAAACAAAATACATGAGGTAGCAAAAAGTGCACAGGAGGAAAAAAGTGACAAGTGTGCAGGTTACAAGAGAAAACAAAGTACAATTAGAGGTATAATACTGCAATATATGCTAGACACTCAGGCACAAGAACAAACGTTACGTAGGCAATGGTGGCACTTGTGCAAGTATCAAAGGCAAACAAAATGTGAGAGGTAGCAAACCGTGTGTTACAAGGGAAAAGAGGTGTGTGCATGTTACAAAAGAGTACCAAACACATGTACAAGGATAATACTGCAATAAATGGCAGACACTCCAACCACAAGAACACACTGGGAAGGCACTTCCATAGTCATGGAGAGTAGAATTTTCAGTAATGGGAGGTCTTCCTTCAGATAATAGAGAGGACGTGAATTACTTTTGGAGGTGTCTTTGGAGGAGAACTTTGAGGTCCCTTTTGAAGGCCTGGAGGAAGCGGTGGTCTGGAGCTGAGGCGGAAAGGAGTTCCAGATTCTCACTGCGTTGCCAGAAAAGGATTGGGCCATTGTTCTTTCCTTCTTGAAAGTGGGAGGTTCAAGCAGTTGATTTTCCGCATTACGTGATGGTCTAGAGCCTCCAGAGAGTTTCAGTTTATTCGCCAGGTAGCAAGGAGAGGAGGAGTGCAAGGCTTTGTGGGTGATACAAGCAGTCTTGTAGATAGCTCTATCCTCGATGGGAAGCCAGCGGAGGGTGGATAACAATCGGTGTGATGTGGTCGCTTCTTTTGGCCCCATAAATGAAGCATTCAACGGCGTTTGTCCTTTTGGATGGTCCTTATTTCCCTGTTGCTCTGTTAAATTTCTCTTTAAGGCAAGCCTGTGTGGTTATCTTAACTTTCTCCCTGCTGATGACTTGGGCGAAGTCACACGACATCTTCCCTTGCAGTAGCAGCTGGGGCAATAAGACATAGGTGAGCGCAGCATATTCCAAAGACGCTGCACCTGCACTCTCCCAACCGCACTGCTCAATGTCTTCTGGGATCTGCTTTTAATCCTGTTGCCTCAGCTTGAACTGACTCCCATTGGATTGTTAGTTTCCAATCCCACATTTTCGGGAAAGGAAAGGTGAACACCTTCCGTTCTTGGCAGCTCCGCCTCGGTTTGGCCCCCTCCCCCTCCTCTCGCGCTATAAGGCTGTGTGTACAGGCATTCCTTCCGGCTGCCTTTGTCCCCGACCTCCTCTCCCACCTTTGTGCCCGTGGCCAGCAGGGAGTGCTTCCTTTGTCCCCTGTGTACCCGCGTGCTTATGGGAAAAGCGTATTTACTGATCTGAATGTGTATGGGCGCTGTGCCCCCCCCCCCCCCGACTTAGCCCAGATGGCTTGTAACTCTCCCTTCATTATGCATAAAGAGGTAGAAACCCCCCTTCACTCCAAACGCCATGTGAACGGGGAGGGGGCTCATTCTATAAAATATAAAAATCTGAATATTTTTCACGTACGGTTACTGACGGTTTGCGTACATCAGCAACAGTGTAAATGCCATTGAGCCTGTATAAATCACGAGCCGGCCGTGCATAAAAACATCTATTTTTCCTGGGTAGCGAACCGTCCATGGCAGGTGCAAAATAACGTACGGGGAAAAAAAGCCTTAATTATTCTACGTGAAGCCAGGCTGAGATGAGAAAATAATGCTGCATTTAATGAAATTTCACTTGCCGCCGCATATTTAAAAATAGAGCTTCCCTTGACAGTTATGTATTACTGTAAACATAGGAAATGAGGACACATTTAAGAGAAGGGGGGAGTGTAACGTGCGCCGGCTGAGAGAGAGAGAGAAAGCAGAGCGCTGCGGAGGGGAGGCGCAGGGGGCGGGGGCAACCTCTGGTGAATTGTGAAAGATTACAGTGAGTCTTCATCTATAAACCTGCAGCGCGTTGAGCCTCGCGCGGCGATGATTTCCCTTAAACCCCGGGATCAGCCGCTGTGAGGAGCCGGCCCTTCTTTTCACGGCTTCACTCACGCGGACGCCGCCCGTGTGGGATTACTTTGCAGCGCCCGGTTAATTAAAAGTTGGGAACGCAGAAACTGTTGGACCGGAGTGCACCGGGTTGTTTGCAAAGTACAATGGGGGGGGGGGGGGTCTGTGGCACCCTGCTGCTTGTGCCACTGCAATGTACATTTTATTTACGTGCTGCCTGCAGTCTCTGGTGGTGGAAAGGAGTGTTAATCAGCTGTCAAAAGCCCCCCTCTAGCTGATTTGCTTTTTTTTTTAGGCTATGCACCCACCCCCCATGTATTTCTGCATAAGCATGTTCACGCTTTCACTCGGATCTGAGATCAAGTCCATGTGGCCGCAGCTGGTACTGGGCGACGAGGGCCGCAGGGAAGTGATGCTCGGACACACGTTGGAGGAAGCACTGGAGGGGCCCCTGCTCTTCGATGGTCCTCTAACTGTGCCCAGGGGAACGGTGCATGTTTCCATTACACTCCGCGGAATGTTTACTTCCGACAGACAGATCAGTGATATGGCACCGCCGTTCGCTGCTCCCATGCACATTGGAGTTAAATAATCCTCGCGTGTTTTCCATCCAATAAGAGGGCCCCTGGGCTGTACGCAGTACATTTGTGCTGTTTTACACACGTGTGTTCAGTCAGAATCAATTAAAACTGTCGCGTGGTCTTCTATAAAAACTCCAAGATTACTTTCTTTTTCCCCCAACATATTTTACCTATTGTCGCCTCACGTTTCACATTTTGCAAATCAAAAATGAAGCCTCTTCACATACCACCAAACTGAGGACGGTTCCAAAGTTGGGATTCCAAGGGTGACCATGGCTGAAGACTGTTATTGTCAGCCACAAAGCACACTGCTTTTCAGTGGGCGCGCCTGTGGGGGGTGAAGGGTGCTGGGGGTCAGTCCTCCTTCCTGACACTTTCTTAGTGGACTATGTCCTCTGCAGAGATTTGTCGGTATTCTGAAGGTCGCGGTGGTTTTAGTCCAGCCATGTCCTTCCCCCTGGACAATAACAGGTGTAACTGCCACACACAAGTGATGGCAACTTTTTGAGAGTGGTGCGTCCAATCGTTTTTTAAACAACCCGTTCATAATATTACCAACAGAATCGGTCTATCAAGAGTTAACACCTGTTTAACCTCTTTACTAACAACTCGAAACACGTTTTCATGTTTACTTCACGAATACGTGCATGTGGTCGCAAACAAGAAAAGCTACGTTGTATGGGGGCCCGTTTCTTCGATAAAAGCTGGTTCCAACGGCATGATTTCTTCAGCTTCGTCAATAGAATATAATTTAAAGAGCAAATCACGCAGCGTATATTTAAGGTGTGTGTGTGTGTGCAGTCAATGAATGGAGGCTCCTACGGGCATCCAGGGATGGAGATGACCCTTGGAGTACAGGTTGAACGTCAGCTGTTCGAGGAAAGGCAGGGTGCAGGTACATAAGGTGTGCTTTTTAAAACACCCCGGAAACAATCATCCTCGGAAAGAACCCCAGGGAGTGTGGGGGAGCAGCTGTGATGCTTAGGTGCCCATGGGGGGGGGGCAATCAGCAGCTCTTGCACTTGATAAATAAGCACCAGCATGTTCAGGGTGCTATCTCCACGCATGCACGATGTCACACTCATCTTGCCTCACATACACAAGCCCAGAGGCATCTCGCTGGGGGCGGGGTGCACACCTCCCTGACCGGGGGCACAGCTCCCGGGGGCAAGGAGTCTCGCGAGCACCTACAGCAGCGACAGCTGTTGTCTCCAGCGGGTGACACTGGCCGCTTCCCCCGCAGATCAGGGCCCCACGGCCCGCTCCCTCCTTCCCGCCTCCATGGAGAATGCGGTACTCACCCTCTCTTCTGCTCCCGCATGGCTGCAGGTGGGGAGGAGCGGAGCGGCGGCGGCTTCGGGGCGCTCTGTGGTTCCCGCAGGCAGGCGGCGGCGGTGGCAGCTCTGCGGAGCGGGCAGCGGCAGCGCCGGCTCTACCGGGCTGCTGGGAGGGGAAGGTGGGCGGCTGCGGGCTAGACAGGGCGGAGCCAGCGTGCTCGCTCCGCCCACACCTTCCAACCTGCCGCCTGCATGGAATCCAAGGGGGCTGGGGGCAGGGCAGCACCGGGGTGCCCCTCTGATGCCCAGCGCTCAGGGCCGCACTCACCCCGCATCCGTGAGAGGTCAGCGGGCGCCCTCGGCACCTGTGCCAACGCAAACAGCATCCTTGACACACGGCCTGCAGGCGGCGCAGAAGGCCTTTTCACCCCCCACACATGCATGCCAATATTCCCAATTCAGCCAGTGGACTCTCGATTTTTGAAGCTATAATCAGGGCTTTAAGCGGGCGGGGTCACACCGGTGCTTAGCACCGGCAGTGGTTCCTTAAAGGGGGGCCTCGAAACGGGTCCCTACCGGGCTCTGTTTTGTGGGCTCTGATTTGTGCCCTGGCACAGGCCGTCCGTTTTTTCCCCGGACTGCAGTGACAGCAGGCACATCCTGTGCGCCTGCTCACACTGCTCAGTTCTCACTAGTGGAGAAGTTATGGCATGACGTCATGCCAGGTGAGCGTTGTAGGGGAAATTAAATCCTTTAAAGAGAGTCATTTTCTCTCTGGATTTCCCTTCTCTTTTTGAAACCCAGGATCAGCAACATTGTGTGGTGTCACCTGGGCTTTAAGTCGCTTCTTTTTTAATATTATATACAAGCCATAGTTGCTGCTTATTAATCTTATGCAACTAACAACTGTCGACAAAGTCAATAGTCCTGACTTCTTGTAGGTATGATGTTAATTGTTGTATAATATATCTGGATGCAATGACAGAAACTGCGAAATACAAGTCGGGCAGCACACTATGCTAAGCACAGATTTTTAACTTATGTGTTTTTAAGCCACACCCTAATTACACCAGCCACACCCCTTTGAGAGACCCCCCAGTATTTTCATACCACTTGAAACCCTGGCTATAATGTCTTTATTTTGGTTGTCTCTCGCTTGAAATTGCCTCTGCTTCAATAGAAGTCAATAAGAGCATTACTTTCTCCGGATTATTATTTTTTAAATCACACACTTTCCTCTTGTAAAATGTTGGCATGTATGCCCAGCCTCCATTGGTCGGGCTCCTTAGCGGTGCCGCTGTAGTTTCTAGGACAAACAATTCTTCAGCTGACTTGGGCTGGACTGCGCAGGCGATGGGGCGTCAGTGACAGAGTATTTTGATGTTCATTCCTAGGCTAAAGTACATAAAAAGCATGGGAACAGTGTTAAAGTAATGATGTGGAATGTATTCTACGTTATGAAAGGTGAGTTGGTGGGGCGTGGCTAAGCACGCAATGGAAGCGGACGTGCTGAAGTAGAGCTCCGGCTCAAGCTCCCTTTCCCCAGGCCATAACTCCGCCACATTTCCCCGACACCGGCTCATATTCAAGGCGCCGCGAGGAGACATCGACAGCTCCCGGTTGGTGGATTTTGTGGCCCAGCGGACTTCCGAGCCACACCAGAGGTTTCAGGCGCGACGCGGCCGCTCCTGATGCAACTTAGCCGGCGGGCCCACCAACGAGAGGCCGAGGCTTGTGCAGGCGTACGAGGCCCCGAAACGCGGCCTTGAGACAAAGGGCCTACAGGAAATCGGAGGCGCTGCGCTCCGCGGAGGGGATTGCTGCGGCGACTCGGGAGTACATTGGGGGTGTACCATGTACCCAGCTAACGCCTGACCCGAGCGGCCCCCCCCTGCAGTGCTGATCCGAGACCACATTTGCAGTACACGGAGGGCACAGAGCACAACATCGACCGCCTGGCGCCCTGTGGGGCTGGAGCTACCCGAGATGAGAAGGGGTAAGGGCGCTGTCCGCGTGGAGCCTGAGCGGAGGCCCCCCTCCCGCATATAAGCATTGCGGATTCCCTGGGAAGGGATTGAGACCTGTGGAGGGTGCCTGCGGAGGCGCACTTAAAGATCATTGCCCGGCACTGCGCGATGTGCTAGACAGATCAGGGAGTGGGCACTGGTGGCCCCCCCTACCGACGTTCTGCCGGCCCGTGGCGAACCACCGGGGCGCTCCACGACTGACACGCCCAGCGGAATTATCCCCTTGTAGCCCACTGCACCTGAGCACCTGCCCTTCCCCACCGCCACTGGCGCCGGCCGGGGATCTACAGCCTATTGGTCACTGATACGTTGGGCGCCGGCTCTCTACCCGCTACGCCGCCCATGTCTGGGGGTACCAGGGCGAGAACTGGCTCTGGTAGTGCACAATCGAAGGGGAGGATGGAGAAGTCCACAAAAACGACAGACTCTGACCCAACGGCGGCTAAGCTCGACACGATGTTGGCGGCCATGGAGCGACTGGAGAAATCGATACAGCTCACCCGCACCTCCCTGGAGACCAAGATAGATGGTGTGGCTGTCGATCTTACGCACCTGTGCGCCGACCATCAGAAATTGGCGGAGCGCGCCACCACCTTGGAGGGCACCGTAGCGGACCTTACACCCCGAGTTGCCCAGACTGACAAGCAGGTACAAGACCTTCTAAACAGAGTCGAATTTTTAGAGCATCGCGCTGAAGATGCAGAAGGACGGGCAAGGAGAAATAACGTAAGAATTGTAGGTGTGCCGGAACGATGGGAGGGAAGAGAGCCTGCGACACATATGGAGAGTTGGCTGAAAACCCTATTACCAGATGGAGCATTGTCACCTCACTTTGTTGTAGAGCGGGTGCACCGTGTACCGACAAGACCGCTACCTACGGGATCTAACCTCGACCCATGCTCCTCAGAATATTGAACTACAGTGATCGAGACTCCATATTGCGAGACACTAGACAGCTCCGAGACGTCCGCAATGACAATGTCAAAATCATGTTCTTTCCAGATTACACGATTCAGGTCCAGCGTCAGAGACACTCCTTCCTGGCAGTTAAACAACGACTACGCCAACTGGACCTCAAGTACTCCCTTCTTTTCCCCGCCAGATTGCGGGTGATAGCTCAGGACAAAACGCACTTCTTTGCTAGCCCGGAGGAGGTTGAAACTTGGCTAGACAGTGGAATGGCTGCGGAATCCAGACCAACTTTGGCCCCTTCATTTTTGCCAAGCTTCCGAGGACCCCGCCGCCGCCGCAGAAATAGGTCATCACCAGCCCGCAAGACGCGAACAGCGACGGAAATTGGCCCACCTGCCGAATTCATACACAGTGAGCAGCGGGATGCTCTCCAAATGGTGGCGGAACTCATTGGCTCCCCGAGCACGGATGCTGCCCTAGAGGCCAGCCTGCGAGAACTGCCCAGCGATGATGAAAACATCTATGGACTGCCGACT
This sequence comes from Lissotriton helveticus, assembly GCF_964261635.1. Classification (NCBI taxonomy): domain Eukaryota; kingdom Metazoa; phylum Chordata; class Amphibia; order Caudata; family Salamandridae; genus Lissotriton; species Lissotriton helveticus. The sequence goes on along the minus strand of NC_136069.1, from coordinate 987,324,571 downwards.
CCCAGATGTCCAAGGAGCAGCCGGACGTAACCCCGCAAACTGCACATCTGATCCATTGAAGGGACTTCTACATCACTTGAAACTGATTCTTTGCTCTAAAGTGAATTTACATTGCTGTTCAATCAAGAGCCGGCCAGGCCCATGGCCCTGACGGCAACCAAGGCCTGGACACCTATTGCACTCTTTGTCATCGACACGAGGGGCAGTGAGTATTAATGCTGTGGTGATTGACTTCAGGGGAGGGGGTGTCCTGGTGTGGACTCCCTGGTGAACAGCCTGGGTGTAACTGAACTGGCGCCTCGCTGTCTGGGTGAGGAGTTGCCGAGGCTGCTGGACCCTCTGATGGAATCCCTGACCCTGAAGTACACATAACGGGCTGTGCCATTTCTAGCTGGAACACTTTATATCAGCCAAGCCTGACACAGAATGCCTGGGGAGGGAGGCGTTCACTCTGCTTGTTCAGCAGTTGCAACATCACAGTTGTGCCACGTGCACAGCGACCCCCCTGGACTTAAACATTCGTTACCTCATTAGGGAGTTTGGACGGCGGCATGTTTAGCGGTCGACCTTTAGGTATTCTCCAACTGTTGTGTTTCCCTTGGTTTAATGCACTATTTGGATTACATTTTTATTTCTTTCCTGTGCAGATTTTGCAAGCATTTACTGAGGTGTCTTTGGTGATTATGTGCGGGGGAGCGGGGGGGTGGCCGGAGTGGCTACTCGCTGTGGGGTTGCGGCGAAGTGGAGGTGGGGGGGTTACCTAAAGCTGTAATGTCAATGATAAAGATATGTACGTGGAATGCACACACCCTCACGCAGGTACCACATTTTTTCATATCTCAAATGGCACCATGTCCATATAGCCCTCTTACAGGAAACACACCTGAATGGTGCAGAAGTGCAGAAACTGCGTCACAGATGGCGCGGGCAACTCCATGCTACTGAGTATTCGTCCTATGCTCGTGGGGCGCTACTGTGGGTGAGGCCCGGAACACCTTTTGCGATCTCACATTCCCGCATAGACGCAGAGGGCAGATATGTAATTGTTCAGGGTAAACTAGATGGTCAATCAGTGGTCCTGTCTTCGTTATATGCCCCTAATACAGATCAGGGAGGTTTCCTTGCGCAGCTGTCCACGGCGTTGGTGCCTTCGCATGGGGTCCCTTGGGTGCTCGGGGGTGACTATAATTGCATACTTGATATCTCTTTGGACCGCTCCCTCCCGCCCCTATCCGGCACTCCGGTGCACGGGGCTATGAAAGCATTAACAAGTTGGGCCTTACAGTGAGATCTACATGACGCATGGCGGAGTCGCAACCTAGGCACGAAGATATATTCTTATTACTCAGGCGCACATGCACTACATGTCAGGCTAGACAGGTACATGCTATCAGACGGGCTGCTCCCATATGTCACTGACACCTACTATATGGGCCGTACTCACTCTGATCACAATCCACATATGGGAATGCCCACACCCACCTATCCCCACTTGGAGGCTTAAACTAGACCTGCTACTTGCCGCCTCCTTTCGCAACTCACTACACACATGTCTTGTTCAATATTTCGGAGAAAACAACAGTACCGCATCCACCCCCCAAATTGAGTGGGATGCATTTAAGGTTGTTATCAGAGGTTACTGTTTGGGTACACAGGCTGGTATGCAGAAACAGTTGGATAAGGACCTGACACACATCGAGGCTGGCTTACTCCGAAGGGAGCGCAAAGCGGTGGAGGGAGGCGGCGAATCACTGCAAGAGGCACGTACAGAACATGCAAGACTACTAGAGAGGCTGCGCCATCTTAATTATGAGGCCCACTCGGCGCTCACTCACCATCTCGGTGACAAACCGGGAAAATTGCTGGCATGGCTGATCCAACAGGATGCTCGGACGACACCCGTAGCGGCAATATGCACTAGCCAAGGGGACGTCGTATATACACAGCACAGCATACATGAGGCTTTTGTACATCACTACACGAAATTATATAAATCTAGGCTACGAGTCTCTCTTGCTGACATAACTGCATACCTCTCAGACATAGTACTGCCAAGGATAGACGACACACAACGCGATGATTTGGAAGCCCCACTTACACCTGACGAATTACGTGCTGTCATTTTCTCCCTTTCTAACGGCAAGTCCCCAGGCTCGGATGGACTGCCAGCCGAATTTTTTAAAGCCTATTCAGATCTACTGATCCCCGAGCTTCTAAGAGTGTATACGCAGCCATTTCGGACTCCTCCCTTCCCCCCACGTTGAATGAAGCCAATCTCATAACCCTCCCTAAGCCTGGCAGAGACTGCACACAATTAGGCTCATATCACCCACTGGCCCTTCTCAATACTGATTACAAGATACTAGCTTCTACACTGGCTCAGCGACTGGCCCCCTTGGTCCCCACTCTTGTACACAGCGACCAAAATGGTTTTGTACCCACTCGGAACACCTCCCACAATATACGGCGCTTGTTCAAAGTGCAAAGCTATGCCACGCATCGGTCGTCCCGGTCCGGGTGCTTGGTGCTCGATCTAGAAAAGGCTTTCGACTCTGTGGAGTGGCCCTGCTGAGGTACTGGGTTTTTAAGAACCGGCACAGAACCGGTAACCCAGCGGTGCCAGGGAATCAACACCCAGAGACCTCGGGTTCTTCCTGATCCAGACCACAGAAACTCAGAGTCTTCTAGGTGAAGTCAAAGATTAGTTTATTGGCTGCAACCAAGGTAACAAGTGTCCTAGAAGTACAATACGGGTATATTCTCAGGAGACTGCACACTTTTACAAAGTCAGGCTTCTCTTCTTATACACAATTTTAGGCTTCAGGCAAAACATTCTTGGTTGTAAACTAAATCGTTAACATATTTTTAGTACAAAGAAAAAGCAGAGTCATGATGACATGTCCATATTTCACTTCGTGCTGCCTACAACAAATCATTTGGCAAGGCCCAACATTTCATCAGATATCACTGGACCCCTAATAAAAACGGGCACCTCCCCACCATAAAGTAAGTGAAGCAAAAGAGTGGAGATAGATGTGAGCGAGATATGGCAGGTGTGCGCGCTGAAATGGTTTTATGGTTTGTTGAGCCTAGATGCTATCTTGCTCGGCCACTGGGAGGGGAACTGACCTAACGAGTTCGGCCTGGGGCAATGGTTCCAACTTGTACAGGTCATGGAAAAGTCGATTAAGGAGTATGTGTCCTTGTGGAATCGAATTCAGCTGGATTAAGGCCTATGTGAAGGGCAACACATAAATGGAAGCCAAGGGTTCAGAATGTAAGTGACGATTTCGAGGTGAAATCGTCACTCGAATAGGCTGAAAATACATGTACATGATGTACTCGTCATTCTCGGTCTTTTGATACCAAATTCGTCATGTTTCGACGAAGTTTTAATTCTCGAGTCCAGAACTATTATATGAATCCAGATTTTCAGAACCACACTACCTTGTAGAAGTGCTACGGAAACATGACCTCTGAGATGATTATATTCAAATGGTGGGCTTGCTATATCAGAAACCCTCAGTGCGAGCACGCTCCGGTAAATTGCTATCAGACGCCATTCGTGTTAAGAGGGGCACCAGGCAGGGATACCCTTTGTCCCCGCTACTCTTCTTGCTGGTGATGGAACCCCTAGCGGCACTACTGAGAGCACAGGGCATAGAGTGGGGGATTCCCCCAGCGGATGGACTACATTCTGTATCTTTATATGCTGACAACTTACTTTTATATGTCAGGGACCTGACCCACTTGCCGTTGGCCTGTCTGATACCTTTCGCGCCTTTGAAGCTATGTCGGGACTGAAGGTCAACTGGGCCAAATCTGGAGTGTACTCCTTCAGCGCGGATACACAGGAATGTGAGATCCGCATTAATAACGAGAGACTCACTTGGTACCCCATCTTATTCCGCTATCTCGGAATCTATATCTATAGAACCCTACCAGATGTGTTAGAAGGCAACCTAGTACGTGCTATATCCTCCTTGCGAGCACAGATGTCCTTCTGGAAGACCCTCCCCCTAAATGTGCCTGCTCGAGTCACGCTAACGAAGATGATCGTTTTACCTAGACTATTATACTATTACGCTAACATCCCGGTGTATGTCCCGACTCGTATATTTAGAGAGCTGGAAACCTCAATCAGAGGCCTAATATGGAACGCAGGTAGACTGCGCGTGGCGCTGAAGAAGCTCTACGCACCCCGTGATGCTGGAGGCCTAGCAGTCCCCAATCAGGAGCTGTACTACCTAGCGGCGCAGCTGCAATGGGTAGCCAGATGGCTAAGCGTGAAGAACTTGTGTGATACCGCCACAGACGCCACGGTCTGGACCCACACACAAATTTACACACTGTTTCACCCTCTGACCAAAGTTTCTTGCCCGAAACAATTACATCTGGCAGTAGCTTGCAAATGCTATATGAGAAGCCTAAAGCTCACTTGTGCTGTGACACCGTATGCCCCGGTGTTTCCGCTGCTGGGCACACCCAGGGACGGAGGCGTAGTAACAGAAGCAGCACTAGAACGCTGGACACAGGCCGGAGTAGACACGGTGGGAGACCTATATACTGAAGGCGCTTTGGTTCCATTCGAGACGCTAGCAGCCGACACGGGCCTTCTAGCCGGGCAGTTTCTCTTACACGCAACACTTTTGCGCATGTTTTCGCGGCGCTGGGGAGACCTTTCGGAGGAACTGCCGACACACTCACTAGTACAATACCTCCATGTCATGGGACATGGCTCTCACGTGGTTCACTGGCTGGTGCAAGCTCTCCTGACCCACATGCAGTGCTCCACCCAAATCCTGCGAGACAAATGTTATGTTATGTTATGTTATGGGTGTCTTATATAGTGCTCGGCTACTCCGAAGAGTGTCCCGGCGCTTTCAAACCCACAACAAACTGCATAAGGCAAGCACAAGGAGAGAAAAGAGCAAATTACTGACCATAAAGCCACGTCTTCAGACCCTTTCTGAAGGCCAGCAGATTAGATGTACCGCGAAGCGGCAAAGGCAGGGCATTCCAAAGCTGGGGCGCCAAGCGTTTAAAAGAACGTCCCCCCATCCGCGCTTTCCTGATAACAGGAACAACGGCAAGGCAGAGAGATTCCGATCTTAAAGTCCTAGCCGGTTTGTAAAAGGCAAGCCGTTTCTGAATGTATACCGCTCCCACATCATGGAATGCCTTATGCGCCAGCGTAAGTGCTTTAAAAACAATCCGCTTCCGGATAGGCAGCCAGTGTAAGGAGTGTAAAAGGTCCGAAGGTCTAGCACGGCGATGCAGGCCAAAAATGGCCCGGGCCGCCGAGTTCTGGACCACCTGTAATCTTTGGAGAAAATATTCGGGCAGACCCAAATATAAGACGTTTGAGTAGTCCAGCCTCGAACCAATAAGGGCCTGGACCGTAGTCTTCCTATGCGCCAATGGGAGCAGGGGAAGAAACTTTCGTAACATTTTAAGAAGGCCATAGCAGGTGCCGGCCAACCCAAGAATCTGGGACTTAAGTGTCAAGCCGTTGTCAATCCTGACCCCCAAGTTCTTGGCAATCAGAGAAGATGACTTAGGAGGGAACATATTCACCGGCCACCACTCCTGCCAATTCGGGTCAGACTGACACCCGAAGAAGAGCACCTCTGATTTATCAGGGTTGCACTTGAGGCTGTTTCGCTGAAACCATTCGAAAACAGCCCCAAGGCAGCCCCGGATGCCCTCTTCGTCAAACTCAGCCCCCTTGCCACAAGTGAAAAGGAGCTGAGTATCATCGGCGTATGACAGGATCTGAGCCCCAAAAGACTCAGCCAGCACTGCCAGAGGGGTCAAAAAGATATTAAAGAGAGTCGGGCTCAACACGGAGCCCTGCGGGACTCCGACCTCCAGAGGTGGTACTTTGGCCGAGTACGGAGGGGCCCAGACCACCTGTCGGCGGCCAGCCAAATAAGATCGAAACCAGCTCAACACCGTCCCTCTTAGACCGATCTCATAGAGCCTGCTGAGGAGACCCTCATGAGGGACGGTGTCGAAGGCCGCCGACAGGTCTAACATTACCAGCATAGCTCTTCCTCCGGCGTCCAGCGCTTCCTTAATAGCCTCATTGACCTCTAGAAGCACCGTCTCGGTACTTAGGTTGCTCCGGAAGCCCGACTGGGTGGAATGCAGCAAACTGTGGGTTTCCAGAAAAGTAGAGAGCACAGTGTGCACATGCTTCTCCACTGTCTTAGCTAGAGCAGGCAAAAGAGAAATCGGCCTATAGTTGGCATGTAGCTCAGGGTCCAGACCCGGCTTTTTAAGTAGTGGAACAACCATTGCCTGCTTCCAGGCCACAGGCACCACACCCCTAGTCAGGGACAAATTAAGGATGGGATTAATCAAAGGGTTCAAAGCTCCCGCCACCCTGGCCAAAAATTTAGCAGGGCAGGGATCTAGAGGTGAGCCCGATTTAAGTTTAGTCAGGAGATCCAGAGATGCGGAGTCAGAGAGAGATGGAAACTCCGAGAGAGTGGGTCCAAATCCAGCTATCCGGCTCACCTGATCTCCCGGGCTGATGGCATCACTTGGGCCCGAAGGAGAAAAAGACTCCTGGATCCGTTTGATCTTAGAAGTGAAAAAGCAAGCTAGCGAGATCACCCACGTCTCAGAGAGCTCATGACGCACCGCATTAGCATTAGGGGTCACAAACTCCTTCACAATGGTAAAAATTTCCCTACAGGAACTCGAAGCAGTCTCGATTCTTGCAGAGAAATAATTCTTCTTTGCAGACAAAATGTCTACATGATAGGCTTTAATGGCCGCCCTATAGGCAGCTTTAGCTCCAAGATCATACTACTGGCGCCAGAGCCTCTCTGCCACTTTACAGTTGCGCCGAGACAGAGCCAAAGCCTCCGTATACCAAGGGGCAGAAGTTCGTCTAGATGTTTTCCGAGGAGCGATCTCAGGTGCTAGTTCGTCAAATCGCTCCATTAACCACCGCTGCAGCAGATCAAGATCCCTCTCTAGGTCTCCTGACATCAGGCAGGGATGATCCAAACAAGCCTGGGCCAGACTTTCTGGAGTCACCCGATGAAATGCCCGACAAGTGTGCCTAGGGTGATTCGGCATGATGGAAGGTGATTTGCTCATACCCAAGATCTGAAACCTAATCAGAAAATGGTCCGACCAAAGGACAGGGACCGGGTTGGCCATGTCAACTGGAATGGTAGAGAACACCTGATCAAGGGTGTGACCCTTGATGTGAGTCGGCACTGACAGGTAAGGTGTGATGCCCAGAGGGGAGGTGACGTCATTGATTTTAATCGTGTCACCATCCGTCCCCACATCCATATGAACATTAAAGTCCCCGAGCACAATGCAGTGTTCGGTCTTCAAGCAAAGCTCCGATGCCAGCGCCTGCAATTCCTCGTGAGACCCCAGTTGGCCATGTGGTCTATAGACCAAAAGTCCGGTAAACGATTGATGGGGAGATAAGGTTATCGAGAACGCCAGGGATTCACAGTCCGAAATGGCCTCCATAGGGACAACCACGCAGGGAACAGTTTTCCTGACCCCAATCGCCACAACTCCCCCCCTCCCAATCAATCGGTCGTGCCTATAGATTACATAATCAGGGGGAATAGCAGTCACAACATCCGGATTAGATGCCTCCCCCAGCCACGTTTCTGTGAGCATGAGGCAGAAGACAGGGGAAGGGCATGGATGGATAAGGAATGGGCGGCGGTGCTGGCCGGCGCCACCAACATCTCGCGCAACTCCCGATTCAAACTTATCCAATTCTACATAATACATCGCGCATACCTGTCACCTGACAAAATCAATAGGTATTTCGAAGTCATAACGTCAGCGCGCCCGAGATGCTCACTTATAGGTGCAGATCTCCTCCATATGTTGTGGTCATGTCCCACACTACATAAGTACTGGCACACTGTGACGTACATACTGACGGAGGGTGCAGGAGAAGAACTGCGACACACATGGGAGACATGCATACTGGGCCTGTACAAGAGAACGAAACTCAATAAAGTCCCTTCTGGATTCTGGGACCATGGGCTTATCACAGCAAAGAGACTAATCACCAAACATTGGAAACACAGTGAACCCCCGCAGGCAATACATTGGCGCAGCTCTTTCGATAATTGGGCAAGGGCGGAGAGCGTAACCCTTCATAGAGAAGAAACTGCGGGACTGCGAAAGTACCCCATTGCACAAAGCTGGGATGACACCCTGAAGTCTTTCCATCGGGCGTGTCTCAGTAGAGGAGCCGATTGGGTATAGCCTTCTCTAGCCCTACCAAGGCAGCAGGCGAGATAGGGGGGCTGTACTCCTACACGATTGCTTTATACCTGGTACCTGTATACAGCACATCTCAGTCGCGCCATGTAACTGCGCTGCTGACCCACTCATTGAGAACTCTACCCCCACGAGACCACGAACCTGACGCACTTATAACACAAAGACTTAACTTTTCCCTTTCTGGGGGATCCCGATTGTAACGGGCTTTCTGACCTTCCGGCTCCCGTACAGGCCTTTCCCCAGAACCGAAGACACACATTTATAACATCAAATAGACGAACTCCTTGCACACCTATTTTGTTTTTCCTTCTCCCTTCTTTTGATATTATATTTTAGTATTTTAACATTTCTTTTAACATTGTTCTAGTTCTTAAGATGCTTTGAATATTGTACTATCCGAACCCTGCTTTACACATATAAGCATCCATCAACGACACTGCCTGGGAAGTTATGTCCGGTATCCGTTTTCCAATATTGGCAGTAGGAGATACGCGGCTAGGAAATCATACCCCTTTGTCATATATCCACGAAACCCAAGAAGTGCAACTCTTATGACCATGCAGCTGCGCACTCTCTAAAATCATTTCTACCACATGAACCTTCTCTAATTGTTCAGGTTACGCCCTGGGCCTTACTGCATTTTCCCAGCCCTCAAAACACTCTCCTTAGTCAAAATGCACCTATCACTCTTGGGATATGTGATTACTCTTTGCAAAGGCAGCGCCCTTGAGATTGTTCTTGCTTCATGTGAAGTGATACATGAACGATGTCCTGTGGCAATTTATTGCTTTTTCCTAAGCAACTTTGCAAGATTACAGGATGTTAGGTTGAATTCCCCTGTTTAACATCATGATATGTATTGTGAATGAACAGTGAAAATCAATAAAAGATATTCAAACAAACAAAAAAAAATGAAAGGTGAGTAGGTTAAGGAGATCACTGCCTGTGTTTGTAACCAGTTACAGAACTGAATTCTGGTTAGTGCACTGAGGAATAGTAATGCAGTATTTATAGTGCTACGAGGACCCATCATGCAACTGAAAGCACTGAACTTGCAAGTCATTATTGATAAAATAGGCTGTCACAAGATGAACAATGAGATTTAGGTACATTTTTACTAACATGTTGCGCCAGCCAGGGCAAAGTGTGATGATGTGATGTACTTTCAAACGCAAATCATGATATACATTGGAAGACTGTAAAGTAATGCAAAGTAGCTCTGCACATTACTTTGCATCAAGGGGGTGTTCAATGGATGATAAATGGGCATTCCCATGCAATCACCCATAGGTTTTGTTGCAAATCTGTATCTAATAAAATGGTAGACTGGGATTTGCGCCCAAAACGTAAGCATCCCCAGCATCCCCGGTAAGCAACTCACCTCTCTTCCTAGCTTAGACCCTGCCTCCCTGTCACTCCTGATGACCCGGGTTAAATCAGGCTCTCCGGCGGACCCCGGTCCTCCAAGAGTATTTCAAATGGCCCTTACTGGGATAGAAAGGGAGATCTTTGATCTACTCAGTCGCTCCCTGGTGAGAGGCTGTATGCCCGCCAGTCTGAAGGACGCCAGGGTCACTCCACTAATAAAAAAATAAGAGGCAGACATAGCTAATTTAAAGAACTACAGGCCCATCTACCAGCTCCCTTTCCTGGCGAAAGTAGTGGAGCAACATGTCCTCAAAACACTCTCACTATTTATCGAAGAACAACAGCTACTGCAGGTACGGCAGGCTGGCTTTAGGGCCCACCACAGTACAAAAACAGGTATTGCTGTCAGTTGTGGACGAACTTTGGCTCATGGCCGATAATAGAAAGCAGAGCGCCCTGGTCCTTTTGGACCTGTAAGCTGCGTTCGACACAGTCACCGACAACTTCTGACCCGACTTTTTGATCTGGGCTGGCACACCAATGGCTCAAGTGTTTCTTATCCGGTCGTCTCAAAGGGTCCAACTGGGTGAGCAGGTGTCGAACATTGGCGCACTCACCTGTGGTGTCCCCCAGGGCTCAGCACTGTTGCCTCCCCTATTCAACATCTGCCTCCAGCCACTTGTGGCCACACTGATGCACATGGACTGCTAAGTATTTAATTATGCGGACGACACGTAACTGATTCTCCAGATTGATAACTCCCCTCAAACACAAGCCGTGTGCAAAACATTCTCAGAATGAACTCTGATAAAACTTAGGTCCTCGTTATTCACACATCAGGGGGGTGAACACCCCCAAGAGACCACCGCCTACATGCCAAGTGTGGATAGGGGAGTCGTGTGTACAGGCACTGATTGACACTGGGGCATCCCTGAACATTCTTGACGCTGATCAATACAGGAGGTTTAACCCGAGGCCGCTGTTGATGCCGACAACAGCCAACATTCTCACATACGGGGGAAGTACTCCGATTCCACTCCAGGGTGTCATCGATGCGGAAGTGAAGTATAAGGAAAGAGTCACTGCCACACGGTTCTATGTCACCTGCGATCAGGCCGGCTCATTACTAAGCTGCTACACGGCAGAGGATCTGGGGCTGGTGATGTTTGCGAAGCACATACACCAATCACAGGCAGACAGGATTCTTGAAGAATTCCCGGAACTGTTCCGGGGGCTGGGTTGCCTGAAAGAAGTAAAAGTCCAACTCCACATTGATGAGTCTGTCAAGCCAGTGGTGCTCCGCCACCGTAGGGTGCCCTTCCATCTAAGACCACTGGTGGAAGCTGAGCTCTACCGTCTGGAGCGTGATGGTGTAATTGAGAAGGTGTCCGGTCCCACGCCGTGGGTATCACCACTGGTAATAGCACCCAAGCCGAAACAGCCCGGGGCCATCAGGCTGTGCGTGGACATGAGTCTGCCAAACAAGGCTATCCGCCGAGAGAGGAACATCACCCCGACAATAGAAAAAATTGTAACCGATTTAAATGGGGTACAGTGGTTCTCAAAAGTGGACTTGAACTCTGGTTACCACCAGTTGATACTTGTGGAAGAAAGCCACTATATCACCACTTTCTCCACCCATGTTGGACTACATCGTTTCAAAAGACTGAGCTTTGGGGTGTCGTTGTCGGCGGAGGTGTTCCAGGAGGCAGTTCGGGAAGCGTTATCGGGGCTAGTAGAAGACATCAATGTCAGCGATGACATTCTGATTTTCTCGAAGTTGCTGGAGGAACACCATGTGAGGTTGAGGGCCACTCTTCGGCGACTGGCGGAGCAAGAACTGACTCTTTAACAAACCAAGTGCGAGTTCTATACCAAGGAGGTAGAGTTTTTGGGGTATCGGTTCTCAGCCCGAGGTTTGCAGGTGGAGCTGGCTAAGGTTGAAGCCATCAGAACAGCTGCAATCCTTCAGACGCCATCTGAAGTGTGGAGTTTCCTAGGGTTGGCCAACTACTGCGGCCGGTTCATTCCGCGGTTGGCTACTATCTCGGAACCTCTCCGCCAACTCACCAAAAAGGACATAGTGTGGCAGTGGACTGATAAGGAAGCACAAGCGTTTGCCGACGTGAAGAAGGTGCTGCTGAGGGGTGCAACTGTATCATACTTTCGTCCGGGAGCGGCCACGGAGCTGATCGTGGATGCAAGCCCTGTGGGGCTTGGAGCGGTGCTCTTGCAGAGGACAGACCAGGATGAGTGGGTGCCCATTGCCTATGCCAGCCGGGCGCTCACCGCTGTGGAGACGCGCTATGCGCAGATCGAGAGGGAAGCTTTGGCCATCCGGTGGGCGTGTCAACACTTTAACATCTACTTGTGTGGACACGCGTTTACCAATAGCTTTGGCCATCCGGTGGGCGTGTCAACACTTTAACATCTACTTGTGTGGACACGCGTTTACCATGGTGACGGACCACAAGCCGCTGGTGCCCCTCTTTGCAGGACCGGTGAGGAATGGGCCTCCAGGAATTGAGAGATGGGCTGTGCAGATTCATCAATACCGGTTCAAGGTGGTGTACCGCCCAGGGGCAAGCAACCCCGCTGACTATCTATCACAACACCCTCAGGCTTCGAGTGGAGTCCAGGGGCCGGAGGTGGATGAAGAAGCTGAGATATTTGTGAGGCAACTGCTGGAAGAGGCCCGCCCCTAAGCTCTGCTGCTAGAAGACATCCGGGAGGTGTTGTTGCAAGATGAGTGTTCACAGGCGGTGGCCCGATCGCTACGTGGCCATCAGTGGAAGTGGTTCCTCAGTGAAAATGATAGATCGGCTGATGACAAAGAGTACTGGGAGAGCCTGTGGAAGTTCCGAGAAGAGTTGAGTGCTGCGGGAGACGGCATAATCTTGAGGGGCCTGCGCATTTTAATACCTGCCGCACTAAGAGGTCGGACCGTGGATCTGGCACACCAGGGACACCAGGGGGTCGAGAAGACAAAAGCCCGCCTGCTAACAAAAGTATGGTTCCCTGATGTGGATTGGCTCATGGTGGACAAAGTACGGAAGTGCCATGCGTGCCTGATAACTGGGGCTGCCCCGCCAGTAGTGCCGATCATGACAGAGGGTCCGAGTAGGTCACCCTGGGCGAGAGTAAGTTTGGATTTTGGGAGCTTTCCGGATGTGAGGCAAATGGTGGTGTTGGTGGACAGCCATTCCAAGTTCCCGGTGGTAGAAGTAGTTGCATCCACGGCTTTTGAATGTCTTCAGCCGGCACTGGAAAAAACTTTTGCCCTGCTGGGACTGCCAGAGGAGATCTGAACAGACAATGAGCCGCCCTTCCAAGGACAGGAATGCTGTGATTTCCTCGACCTACATGGTATACAGCATCGGAAAATAACACACCAGTGGCCCCAAGCCAACGGAGACGTAGAGCGTTTCATGAGGACACAAAATAAAGCTCTACGGATTGGAGTGACGCAAGGTAGCCATCTGGAGACCTGCTTGCACCAGTTTTTGAGGGCCTACCGTCAAACGCCTCACTGCACGACCAAATGTGCACCCCACGATCTTCTGCTGGGAAGAGCGGTGCGTGATGAAATACCCAGCAGTGAAGTATAGACCCCCGCGGTTCTGGATGTCGAGCGGGCCCAGGCCCTCCACCAAAGCAACAATGAACGGGCCAGTAAGAAAAGAAGGGTTCGGCCGGCCGACATCCAGGTGGGAGTCTATGTAGTAGGAAAAGATCAACACCCAGGGTTCCAAGTTCCGCACACCGTTCGAGCATGACCTATGGAAGGTGGTGCTCATCAAAGGTACTTTGGTGGTTGCGGAGAAGGGACGTCAATGGATAGCCCAGAACATGTCGTGGTTCAAGAAGGCTCCCGGTCCTAGTGAGGCGGTTGTGGACCTCGAAATGGAGGTGTGGGAAGAAGGAGACCCCGAAGTGCCAAGGGAAGGAAGCCCGTCTGTCAGTACTACCCCTGAAAGACCGAGGGAGGTGGTCAAACGAAATGATGCTGACCTGAGTAATGACAGCAACCCCAAGGGTGCAGAGTGTGGAGAAGATTGGAGTAGGCACCCTCATTATGGGCTACGTAGCAATCCAGCGCAGAGCACCCGGCTTCGAGACTTTGTGTGTTAAAGGCTCCAGAAGGAAGGCCGACCAAGTTCTATGTTGGGGGACCGGTTCAGGGAGTGGTCTCCATCAGCAGACAGAGTGACATTGTGCTTAACTGTTTTGTTCCAAGTTCCTAGGTTGGATGGGATGTAGTGGGCTATTCGGATGCTGCAATACTTTGTATCGCATGCAACTCCCTGGGCCGGGCTCGGACCGGGGAGTATTTAATAAAAGGTGACGTCAGCGCACGTGGCTGACGGCACGAACAGAGCATCATTGTAGATGTCCCCTATTGCTGCTCTGCCGTTAGTAGTTAGGCCTACCCCCTCACTGTCCCTAGAAGACGGTTGCAGCCCCGACCGCAGGTCTGCGGGAATGCCCTTGGTTGTTACCCTAGGTTACAAGTGCACCTGAATACTTGGAGTATCACAGTGAGTCCAAAGAAACTAAAAATTAAGCCTACTGAACTTCTTGAAGGTTTGTCAAAAACAGACAAACGAAACAGGAAGGCCAATGGGTAGGTGGCCCCTTTATAGAGGAGGAGATTTCAGCCTATGTTTTGGAAACAGAGATGAGACTGATGAAGGGGTGAATGTGAGAAAATGAGCTCATTAAAGGTTAATGATTGTAACGAGGAAGTAAACACGGAGGTAATGGCTTTATTGCACTGTGGAAGTACACAGAATCATGGCAGGTTAAATTCTTCATGCCACTGATGTATTTTATAAAGAAAGCATTTGTTTATTAACATGTTTCCACCGTAACAAGTTGTTTCCGTAATGTTTTAGTCAGAACATAAACCATAACCTAGTTCTGAAAGCTTTGGAGATGCTTCTTTTCTTTGCTGCTGCATTCAGTTGTTTGTATGGTTTAACTAAACCTTTAGTGAAATGAAATACATAAAACAGCTTTTTTTGGGGGGGGGGGTGGCATGAGGAACAAATAATGGTCCATCTACATTTGTAACTACGAGTCTCTTACATATGATCTGTGACATATCCCTTTCATAAGTAGAAAAAAAGACATTTTTGCACCAGGATTTTTTTTCTCGAGATTGATGTTTAAGTAATTAGCAAGGGGAGAGTTACCCTGTGAGATGTAGTGCACCACCATTTGTTTTGCGAGGTTTAACTTCCATAGCACGGTGGAGGAAAAGCTAATTTCACAAAAGTTATCTCCTAATAGTCCGTATTCCAAAGCACCTCAGGCTAAAATGTCAGTGCTAGCCACTCTTTTTCTACCAAATTGCCTTTGTAATGTTCCTAACTCCTGCCAGTAATTTAAAGTTAATATAGAGGGTAGCGAGGCAGTGTGCTGAGGAATGCAATATGAAGCTAAAGTCTCCAGCAATAGGAGGTTCGGTTTTGATTTGTCCTGCTCAGATTGACTGCTAATCGCACACTAGTCTTTGGTATGAGGCACAAAGTTCAACCTACATGGTCAACACAGGGGTGATGTAGACTCGTTTAACAAAAGGGCACAGGTCCTAAATAAAAAGAAGTGGGGTGACTAACCAACTTAGGCAAAATGCAAGTGACATCATGGCGAGTGACATCACAGCACGTGACATAATGGAGCGTGACATCACAAGTGGAATAACAGGAAGTGGAATCATAACCCATGACCTCACAGAAAGGGACATCACAAGAAGTGACATTAGATCTTAAGACCTCACACATGTGTTCAGCAAGCTTATCATGAGTACATTTGAGCACATTCAATATTTAACAAATTTTGCATCGGGGCTGTCTCACAAAAATGTGAAGCATCCCAGACGCAAAATTTGGGCCTCAACTTCTACATTACTTTTAACTCAGCCACAAAGAAATTGGCAACAAGGAGAAATGTGGCAGTAAATGTATTCCGCTTAATTGGTTGCAAAGTCTGCATTGTAAAATATCCTATGGTCTTAACGCACCTGCTGCATAGATCTCAATGTGTCCAGTAAATCTCAGGGAATAATAATTGTAAGATAGCTCTGGAGCTTAATGCACTGGCTGAAGACATATGCACTTTGTCTGGTCCCAGTTTTGAATCACAGTAGCTTAGAGGGTTAATATGTCTCCTGCAAAGCACATCATGTGATGCCACAGTATGTTCTCAGAATGCTGGGCTCATACCCCATCACAGCATGCAAAGGGATCCCCTAATGTTGCCCCACAGATGTCAAAACAGAGACACACAAGTACTCACAGACAACAAGTAAGGGTAGGTGACTCTCAGTTTTCAGGACAATTAGAAGCATGATTTACAGTGCATATAGATCTAGCCTCTCCCCGGGAGGGAGGTGAAGACGAGGTTCCAGGAGACAGGGATGATCAGTTGCTTGTTTCATCAGCAACATCACACTTGTTACAGAAGAGAGATATAACAGGAAGGGTCGTTAAAGAGTGAATGTCTGCTCCACAACTGAGAGAGGTAGATGATGCTAGATGGAATCACTATGTAGACTGGGCTGTTAGTATGGTGCTATGGCCAATATATCAAGAAAGAGAGGATGCTTTTAGGAGGACCGAAGATCATTTACAACCTTGGCAAAAGGAGAAGGGGAATAAAATAGTTTCACCAGAGAGTGTTCAGAAATTGGTATCACAAAGTGACGATAGAAGAGATGCTAGGGACGCAAGCAAAGAAGGATATTATCATAAATTATCAGGAAGGATTCAGGGAAGTTTGGGGAGAGTAGCAAATAGAATAGAGTCAATACATAGGTGTGTAAACAATATGGGTGAAATGCTTCAATCTCCAGAGGCTAGGCACCTTACTTATGACACTAGAACTTTAGAAAAGCACCTTATACATTTTGATCACACAAAATGAGCAATGGTATTGCCTAATCGCACCAACACTAGAGAAGGTGAGCAGGACATGTTCTCTAGAAATAGGAATGCCAAGCAACAGAGCTTGAGCAGCTGTGGTTTCAGGTAATACACAGCCAGATCCCAGGATGGAATCTTGCGAAGCTATAGGAGGATTGACACAACATGATAGACCAGTGCAGCATATGAGTGTTTAATCCGTCCTACGCAGCACTGATCCCACCCCTAGTGGGATAGTTGCAGAGGAGGAAAATAGTTGGTAGTGTTGTACCCTATGTGGATATTTTAGCAAGAGGAACTGAAGATTTAGCCGCACGGATGAGTCCATGGCCACGAAAAGGGTATTTTGTTCAATGTGACATGGCAAATGCTGAGGATTGCATTCCTCATGGTGAGGGAGATCCAGACTGGGATCATGTTGCCCATGTGGCAAAAATGTGTCAGACAGCACAACCCCCAACATTCTGTTACTACTATATATCAGAGGCCCCTGATACGTAAGGTACCTGGGGCACCTCATTATGTTTCTTTGCCACAAATGGACAAGGAGAATCTTAAAAAGTAGTTGCTGCCACACACAGAGGGAGCAAGGAAATAGATTAGGTCCTTTGAGAAACAAACTGCAGGCATCAACCTGCCAGTATGGGACATAAAGTGTTAACTTAACTCTCTAATAGGAGATTAGACAGATACTGTTTTCCATAAGACAGGAGTGAGAAATGTTACTCTCAGTGAGACTAGGTATGATGGTTCTCGATTCAACTTAGTCTGCACAGTGGTCTGAGATAAGCTGAGGAAAATGTATCCCGATAGGCCAAACATTGGTTCCCTCATGGCTCAATTAATGTAGCAGAATGAAAACCCCACTCAGTTTCTCAGCAGTACAAAAGAAAAATAGACTCAAGAAGTAGGGCAGAGTTGGGAAACAACAGGGGGAAATGCTGTGTTGTTTTAGAATGTAGTGAAGAAGAGTTTACCTTCTAGTGTGCAGGATAATCTTGATAATATAGTGGCGATGGAAGGCAAACCCTGGACTGAAATACAGGCACTTATAATCCATTTTTGTAGGAAGAAACAGGAGAAACATAGAAACAAGCTAGAGGTGACAGAGAAAGCTGCAGCCAAGTTAATGCAGCAAATGCTGGTAAAGAAAGAAGTAGTGGAAGGCGCTGTGGTAGCAGCTACGACTCAGATGACTGCGATGTCTGTGGGATTAGTCTCTGGGATCGCTCAACAGCAATACCCACAACACCAGGATAGTGTAAGGGCACAAGGAAGTAGCAGAAAAGAGAATGGGGTACAGGAAAGAGCAAGATCGGTCACCAGAGGATGGATCAAAAATGTTATTATCGTCACAGATATGCACCTTTTATCAAAGAGTGTAGGACTATGAGATGAGATGAACACAATGGAAGGACAGGGGTTTATAATTAGGCAGAGAATATAGTAGTGCAGCCACAGTCAAACGTGCTAATAATATATGTACCTCAGACACCACCACAAAATGTGCAGCAATCAGTAATGTGCAGCAATCAGTAATTTTATAAGTTTTTCCTCCTAGGGGATTTTAATATTCACACTGACTGTGCAGAGGGGAGGGATACTAAGGAGCTATATGACTCCTTGAACATCGCACAACTTACTCAATGGGTTAATGCTCCTACACATCAGGAAGGGCATACTTTAGATTTGATCTGCTGTAATTTTCCTGTATGCATTTCTGAACCCGTCCAAATAATATGGTCCAATCATTTTCTGATCAATTTCTCTTTGACCATTCAGGCGCCTTATGCTCCTAGCAAGCAGGTCCAAGGGAAGCCCATACATAAAATTGATCCCTGAGTCTTATGCTCAACCTTGATAGACTCCCGTCCTCCCCTTTAACCAGCTTGGAGGGAGTGGTGAAACGTTTTGAGACTTGGATTTCACAGGCAGTGGAACAGCTTGCTCAGTCCGGCTCTGTAAAGCAGGTTAGAATCTCTCCATCCAAACCCTGGTTTTCAAAGGAGCTCAAAGAAAAAAAAGATATTGTAAAAAAAATTAGAACAGATCTGGAGTGCGGCCTACTGCCCTCTTGCTAAAATACCACTTAGGAAGGCCCAGAAAGGGTACTATGCCTCCATAAACATAGCCAAGAGTCAGCATTATACAGAATGCATAGCCCAGTCCCGCAATAATGCCAAGGACAATTTTTCCATTGTGCAAAGCTTTGTGACCCCGAGGGCAGAGAAGATAGCGCTACTGCCGTCAGCCACCAGGTGTGAGAAACTTTTGAGTTTCTTCATTGATAAAATCCAGACTATACAAGCCAGTTTTGACCATGAACAGAAATTGCTTATACCGCTGAACATGGCCAGCCCCAATCATGATGCTTTTAATCCATCCTTTTCCCTGTCTGAATTTTCTGCTGTTGCTCACCAAGACTCACTGACTATTTTTAAATTACTGAAATCTGGCTCACCAACCAACCCTTGCCATGCCCGCTTGCTGAAGGCTGTGGCAGAAGTTGTTAATCCTGAAGTTAATTTACTCATCAATATGTCCTTCCAATCTGCCACAGTTCCGCCCGCATGGAAGCAGGCCAAACTTCTCCCTCTGCTTAAAAAACCTTCTCTTGACCCGGCCAACCCTGCCAACTATCGCCCTATTTCCCTCCTTCCAGCGGTAGCTAAGGTATGTGAAAAGGTGGCCTTCAACAGTTGGCCAATTTTGTAGAGACCTCAAGATCATTACATCCTGCTCTGTCAGGGTTCAAATCTACATATACCACGGAGACGGCGCTTGTGGAAATATCAGAAGCCATTAGAGAATGCTTGGATGGGGGCGGGAGAGCGGCTCTGATTTTATTGGACCTCTCTACTGCCTTCGACACAGTGCCACACTCACTGCTATTAGCGTGCCTTGCAAATATTGGTGTCATCGGTCCTGCATGGGACTGGATTAAATCATTTTTGCCTGACAGATCAAAGCAAGCGTGGCTACCTCCTTTCTCATCAAACCCACAGAAGGTGACTACTGGAGTACCTCAGGGCTCTACCGTGGCCCCCTCTTTTTTAATGTTTATGTCACCCCTCTGGTCTATCTGGCTGACTAGCTGGGAGCAAAAATCATCGCCTATGCAGATGATACCCAGCTCCTCTTCACTTGGAAGGACTCCGATATTTCTCCAGCGAATGCTAAAAACTGTTTATCAGCCATTTTCAAATGGCTTGAAGCCACCCAGTTAAAGACAATGAGGGCAAGTCTGAAATCCTCCTATTTGGATCTTTTCCCCCAAAGTTCAGGGAAGCACTCAGGGCGGCAGAATATCCACTTTCTAGTTCCTCGGGACAGGCAGTGAAGAACCTGGGTGTTTGGTTTGAGGAAAATCTCAGGTTCTCTACACAGTTAAAAAAAACTGGCTGGTCAATGTTTTGGCATACTGAAGTCTCTTAGGAGGTTTCATCCTCTATTACCAAGGTCCGCCAAGGAAATGGTCCTGCACGCTCTGATCCTTAGCCACTTTGACTATGCCAATGCACTTTATATTGGCCTACCAGAATACCATCTTAAGAAACTCCAGGTAATACAGAACAGTGCGGCCAGAGTTCTGATGGGTATCCCAGGCAGGTCCAGCGTCAAACATCATTTGCAGGATCTGCACAGGCTACCAGTGCCCAAAGAGTGAAAATTAAGGCTCTCACGATGGCCCATTCAGCCCTCTATGGTATAGGGCCCCTCTATCTGAGGAAGCGGTTTAGTTGTTATACTCCACGAAGGCATCTACGTTCCGCTTCACAGTGCCTAGTTGCGATCACTCACTTTCGGCGGACAAGAATTGGAGGCAGCTCACTATACTTCAAAGCAGCAGAAGCTTGGAACTCTCTTCCCCTTGAACTGCGCAGCATCCACGACCCGCCATGTTCAAGAAAAGACTGAAAACCCTGCTGTTTACTTAAGGATAATTTCCCCCCTGTTCCATACTGTGTCCACTACTGGCTTTTCGCACTGGGACACTCCTGAGTTGCCGTGCGCGCTAGAAATCACTGTAACATAACATAACATAATGCCCCAAGTACCACAAATGCCCCCACAGCAAAGTTACTAAGCACCCCCAATGGCAACTCTACCTCAAAGTGGACAATGAGGTGTGATTGTTAGAGTAGGAAACCCCTCCAGACAAATTATGTGGGTGGATATACACAATGAAGGTGCCCACAGAGTAGATCCATGTGTCCAGTATTGTCAGTGATGCACAGAGCAGATGAGGAACCCAATGTGACGGTGGCTATCAATAACAATAGGTTTGCATTCATTAGAGATACGGAAGCAACATGATCTTGTGTTAGAGAGAGAGACCTTTGAGGTACTGGGTTTTTAAGAACCGGCACAGAACCGGTAACCCAGCGGTGCCAGGGAATCAACACCCAGAGACCTCGGGTTCTCCTGATCCAGACCTACAGAAACTCGGAGTCTTCTAGGTGAAGTCAAAGATTAGTTTATTGGCTGCAACCAAGGTAACAGGTGTCCTAGAAGTACAATACGGGTATGTTCTCAGGAGACTGCACACTTTCATGAAGTCAGGCTTCTCTTCTTATACACAGTTTTAGGCCCTAGGCAAAACATTCTTGGTTGTAAAGTAAATAGTTAACATATTCTGGTTCAAAGAAAAAGCAGAGTCATGATGACATGTCCATATTTCACTTCGTGCTGCCTACAACAAATCATTTGGCAAAGCCCAACATTTCATCAGATATCACTGGACCCCTAATAAAAACGGGCACCTCCCCACCATAAAGTAAGTGAAGCAAAGGAGTGGAAAAAGATGTGAGCGAGATATGGCAGGTGTGCACGCTGAAATGGTTTTATGGCTGGTTGAGCCTAGATGCTATCTTGCTCGGCCACTGGGAGGGAACTGACCTAACGAGTTCGGCCTGGGGCAATGGTTCTAACTTGTACTGAGGTCAGGGAAAAGTCGATTAAGGAGTATGTGTCCTTGTGGAATCAAATTCAACTGGATTAAGGCCTATGTAAAGGGCAACATATAAATGGGAGCCAAGGGTTCAGAATGTAAATGACGATTTCGAGGTGAAATCGTCACTCGAACACGCCGAAAATACATGTACATGATGTACTCGTCATTCTCGGTCTTTTGATACCAAATTCGTCATATTTCGACGAAGTTTTATTTCTCGAGTCCAGTATAATTATATGAATCCAGATTTTCCGAACCACAAACCCTCCTTTTGCCCTTACATAGGCAATTAATCTATCCTCATGTTAGTCTGAGTCCAGATCTATATTCCTAAAGTCATTGAGATGTTGCTGTAACATCATTCTAGTACTTAGTTCATCTCTTGACACAGGCTTCCGTACACATGATGTGACGCAGAGGCCACATATTGCAGGAGCACACTGTATGCACAGACAGAACAGGAAAAGAATGGCTAAGACCATCCCAATGACCATCAGAATTTTCCATCCCCAGGCAGATATCAGTTCCCAGAACCATCCCATTAACGACCAATCCCCTTTATCCACATGAATAGATTCGGAAATCTTATGCAGTTTGGAGATGGCCCTGTACACTGTTGGAGCATTATCTGGGATGAAAATGCAACAACTAGACTGGATCAATTTGCATACTCCACCTCGGTCCGCAAGTATTACATCCAAAGCGACCCGGTTCTGAAGGGTCATAAGTCGATCCGACTGGAGCTCAGCAGTCAGGTTACTAAGGGCACCAGCAGTTTCAATCACGGTGGATTCAACTACCCTTGTTAATTGCCTTATGTTTCTACTGTTAGCCATGGATCCCCAGAACGGCAGAAAACCCTTTGCAAAGTCCCCAAATTCTTGACCTGCAGTGTCTTCTTTACTCAAAACACCTCTAACTACCCTTGTCCGATGGTAATCCGCCACTGCTGTGTAGGTGGGGGATAACAGGAATGAAACAAAACATGAGCCCGAGAAATCAGGGGGCAACCATGCATAGGCTCTATCATGGCAGATGAAATAAGTACCCTTAGCGGCTAAAAACGCAGGGGAAGTCTGAGATCCAAAAACATACGTTTCTGTACAGATACTCTTCCCTAGCTGAGCTCTGGGGTTTTTGCCAATACCTTGCAGACACAGGTGACCTTGATGGGGTACGATCCAGATAGGGGACGATCTTTTGGCTTGCTGTTTCTCACTTAATGTAGTGCCATATCCGGTCACGTTCCAACCTACATATGCAAGTATCTCATCATCCGGAGTATCTTCATAAGAAGTTACTTCCTTGATCATGTCAACTATACCTTTGACTAGGGCGCTAGTCTTGAGGTTGTCTTTTACAGAACGTAGGGGTTGGATTTCTCGTGCATATATGAACATTGTCCTATATGCCCATACTGAACCATTGTGACTAAATGGCAGGACCAAATAGGGGATACCTTTATCCGTTGTGTGAGGCATGAGACTACACACCCAACAGTTAGTCGTGTTCATTACAAGTTGGTGTTGGTGTAATAACTGAACGAAGGAGTTATTAATGAACTCTAATCTCCTATTTGATTCGTGGTCAGGCAGAGGGTGGAAAGAATGAGAGGAAATAGTAGGAGGAGGTATGGGTGATGTAGTAGGCGCAAATGTTACATGGAAAGAGAATAAAACATAACTTATCAAAAAGATCATTACGCTTGATAGCATAAAAATACACAATATGATAAAACTTTTCTTTGTCATCGTGTTACATAGTCTCTGCTTAAAGTTCATTTGTTTGGCAGGCCTCTCCACATCAGGAAACTCCATCCTCTCTAAGGTGCTGCCCGCGACGAGGAGGTTGTTTCTGCTAAGGAGTGCTTCTGTCAGTCTAGGGCAACTCCCTTGGACCGACCAGAACCACCGACCTCACGTCGTTGGCTGCACTTCCGAAGACTTTAACCAATCGCGGCCCTAGCAGCGGAACCCGGATGGCGGTTCGAAAAACAAAAATAAGCAAGTTTCCTAAATGGGAGATCTGCACTTTCAAAAATAGGATTTGGGGAAAAAGATACGTTTATTAGTCCATAGGTCTTGGTCTCAGATCATAAAAAGGAATCACTTTTATTAGTCTGTTTTTCTCGGTCGCAAATTGTAGCGCCTTTTTCCTGGTACTGTCTGGTCCTGAAACAGCAATTCAGGTTCCAAAGAGTTCAATTGTTCTGGTGGTGGCACAGTTTCTTGAAAAATGTTCTCGCTTTCACAATCAGGGTTAGTTTCTTTTACACGGTCATCAGTTGTGAGCTCTGAGTCAGTGCCACCTTTCTGGACCCATTGGTCATAGGGCAGAGGGAAGGGTACTTTTTTACAATGGATCCCGTGGACCCAGTTGGCCTTCCCCTCCACCCGGACGGCTGACCTCGTGGACAGAAGGACGAGGTGAGGCCCGGTCTATCTGGGCTGGTCGTTTCTTGTTCTTTGAAAGTTGCGGACGAGAACCCAGGAACCGGGGTCAATAGAGTGACCCGGAGTCTCAGAGACCGGAGGCAAGGTGTTGTGGACCTGTTGATGTAAAACACGCAATTTAGCCGTCAATTCATACAAGTAATCAAACAAAATAGGGTGTTGCAGCTCGCTGAACTTCGTGGGCCTAGGCACTCCCCATATGTTGGCTGGCCGGCCAAAGACGATTTCGTAGGGGCTGAGTTTCACTCGCGAATGCACAGTCATTCTGGTGGATAGGAGTGCTAAGGGTAGAGCGTCAGGCCATTTAAGACCTGTGCTCGCTTGGATTTTGGCCAACTTAAGTTTTAACGTGCCATTGTAACATTCTACTAATCCAGCTGATTGGGGGTGATTTGCAGCGTGGAACTTCTGCCTAATGCCTAGCCCTTCACACACTCTTTTCATCACACAACCCACAAATTCACTTCCGTTGTCAGACCAGACCATTCTAGGCATTCCGAACCTGGGGAAGTACTCTTTTACAAGGGCTTTTGCTGTGGACAAGGCAGTATTGTCTTTTAGGGGATAGGCTTCTACCCATCTTGAGAAGGCACAAACAACCACGAGCACGTATTTTAAGTTGTTGCACCTCTCCATGTGTATGAAATCTAGCTGCAAAACCTCGAACGGATACGTAGGAGGTGCAAAATGACCAGCTGGAGTTGGGGTTCCCCTACCAGGGTTGTGCTTCAGACATACCATGCAATTCTTGACAACATTCTCTGCACACTTGGGAATCCCTGAATTCTTCCACACTGGGGCCAACAACTCGCAAATCCCTTTCGCGCTGATATGAGCCATTCCATGAGCCATTGTAACTACTGCAAGCACAAATGCATCGGGTAACAACCATCTCTGATGCTCTGTCAATTCAACCCAACAACCATTTGCATCCATTCTTCCTGTACTCTCTCTCCACGTGCTTAACTCTTTCTCTGTGGCCTCAGCTTGGATGGACTTCACACTTTCTATCGTGTCCTCACATATTCCAACCTCACCAGTCCATCTTTCAGGGCCTGCAACATACATTCGGCTCATCACATTCTTTGCCGTTTCCTTAGCGGTCTCATCAGCGAATGCATTTCCACGACCAACATCATCAGTCACCTTCTTGTGAGCACTACATTTCACAATCGCCATTTGCAGGGGCAAGGTCAGTGATTCAAGAAGCTCATTCACCAACTGACCATGCTGAATCTTAGCTCCATGCGAAGTCAGGAATCCACGTTCTCTCCACAATCGTCCGAAACTGTGAGCCACTCCAAACGCATACTGACTATCAGTGTAGACAGTCACTCTCATTCCTTTAGACAATACACATGCTCTCGTAAGTGCGACTAGTTCTGCGGCTTGAGCTGAACCATGTGGTATTCGTGCAGTTTCAACGACTGTGTGCAAAGTTGTGACAGCATATGCTGCAGTCACATTCCCATTTGGGAGCTTAAAGCATGAACCATCTACCCATAATGTACCATCACATTTAGCGAGAGGAGTGTCAAATAAATCTACTCTCCCTTTTGTCTCTTCCTCTGTTGTGAGGAAACAATCGTGCTGCTCTGAAGCATCTGACTCTTCTGCAATTGGTAACAACGTGGCTAGATTCAGGGTACTGCACCTTTGTATGTGCACATGGCTCGCTAGCAGCGTCAATTCGTAACTGGACAGTCGAGCACTAGTTAAGTGCTGTGTCTTGGTCCTATTGAACAATGTGTCTACTGCATGCGGGACCATCACGATTAGTGTATTATTCATTACTAGACCAGCAGACTGTCGAATAGAAACAGCTGCTGCTGCTGTGGCCCTTAAACAACTCGGCAATGCTTGTGCTACCGGATCCAAAGTGGCCGAAAAATAGGCTCATGGCCGCTGTCTATCTCCGAATAACTGAGTCAGCACAGACAATGCACAGCCTTCCTTCTCGTGGACATACAATGTGAAAGGCTAACTGTAGTTGGGGGTACCTAACACAGGAGCCGAACATAATGCTGTGCGTAATTCGAGAAAACTTTTCTGACACTCTTCAGACCAAGGAATGAGATTGGGTGTATTCTTACACGTTAGTGCCACCAAGGGTTTGGCCAATAACGAAAAATTTGGAATCCACTGTCTACAGTACGATGTAATGCCCAAGAAAGCATGTTTCTCTCTGTGTTCTTGGCACATTCAATTTCGTTATTGCCTGAATTGTTTCTGGGGTCAGCTTCCTTCCCTCCTTCGATAAGAGGTGACCTAAGTAGGTCACTTCTTGTCGGCAATATTGAAGCTTGGAAAGTGACACTTTGTGATGCAGATCACACAGATGACGCAACAATGTCAATGTGGCCTGTTTACAAATTTTCTCATTATCTGCAGCAATGAGGAAATCGTCCACATACTGTACAAGAGTGGCACCTTCTGGCAAAACAATCGTGTCAAGCTGTGTTTTCAGAGCTTGACTGTATATTGAGGGGCTTTCACAGTAGCCTTGAGGAGCGCGTTTAAAGCGGAAGCTTCGACCTCCTAAACTGAAGGAAAAAATATCCCTGCTCTCCTCAGCAATTGGGATGCTGAAAAAAGCATTCTTTAGGTCAATCACCGAAAACCATGAAGCAGAAGCTGGAATCATAGTCAATAATGTGGTAATGTCGGGGACAACTGGGAATTGTGGCACAACTATCTTATTTACTTCTCGAAGATCAATCACAAATCTGTACACAGGTGGCTGAGAAGGGTCAGTTCGTTTTAAAACAGGCAGAACAGGACTATTGCAAACATTGCCTCGTGTTTCCTCAATCACATCCTTTTCAATCAATTCGTAAACAATCGCTAGCAAAGCTTTTTCACCCTCATTAGATATTCTGTATTGTGGAATTCGTGGCATTTTAACATTCGACTTCAATGTTACAACATATGGTGGAATTTCTAAAAGACCTACATCATTAGGACCAGTAGCCCAAAGAATATCTGGGAGAAGTGCTAATTCTGCTGGAAGTGCATCTCTCGACAAATACATGGGAGAAACCACTTTCTTACCTAAAGTGAGTTGTACTCCTGAAGGAGAACAATACAAAGTCGCATACAATATTTTTAGCAAATCTAATCCTAGCAAATTTTCACCACAACCTGTTGTCAGAATAAGGGGTGCTTCGAATTCACAAGGACCAACAGAAAGAGATAAAGGGTCAGAAATCGGATTTCTAACCGAGGCGCCAGAAAAACCTACAGAAACGTTCATTTTGCCAGACAAAGGTGCGCCAGGGAGTTTGGAGTGCATAATAGAACTCTTTGTAGCACCAGTATCCAACAGAAAAGGTTCTGACACACCTGATGTAATCACCTCAACGTAAGGTCCACTCTGATCTACTGGAACTGAAACAACTCCCTCTCTTTGTCTATGGCTGTCCTAGCAGTCATCATTCTCCCACTGCTCATTTTCTGTGTAATAATCTTCAACATAGTATTGAGCTGTCCTGTCAGATACGTTATTTTGCTGATCAAACCTGTTCATAGAGTTTTGTGGTGGAAGGGGACGTGTGTCCTGTGGGGCGTTTCCACGCCCTCTACCTCTAGGCGATTGCTGACTACCACGACCTCTAACACCAGAAACTCCATTTGCACGTTGTGATAGGGCAGGACAATTATACTTGTAATGACCCTCTTGTTTGCAATATAAACACTGGTTGGGACCTACACGGGGTTGAGTGTAATCAAATCTTTGCGAGTTTCTCTGATACTGTTGAGGCTGCTGAAAAGTATTCTGGTAGTGATTCTGGCCATTATTATGTTGATTACCACCACCACGTGGCGGATAGGCTTGCTGTAGCAAAACCTTAGTTTTGAGTTCTCTAGTTTTCTTTTCTACTTTATCTTTCTCATCTTTGTCTCTATTCTCGTAGTATTGTGCAGTAGCTAATATCTGCGCTGAAGATGAGACTGCCCAAGAACTTTCTGAATCTTTTAGTTTTCTACACAATTCTGGAAGCAGATTGTGCACGAATTTATCGACAAACAATCTCTGACCACCTTCTGTGGTCATATCTTGACCGCTGTGGTCAATGAATGTTTCTTCAAATCTGGTGAAGAAATCTGAAACGGTTTCTTCTTTCTTTTGCTTGCATGCAGACAACTTATCCCAATTTACGCGTATTGCAGGCATTATCGTTTTCATGTAATCTACTATTCTACCAGGGAGTTCTGCTATCAAAGGCTCAGGCTTGGCACCACCAACTTGGCGGGCATCTGCAGCAGTAATATTAGCCCACGTGTCACCTAATTCCTGGTCATGATCTACATGACGAATTTTACCCCATAAAGGCTGTGGAACAACATTCCCAAATAGCATATCGATATCGGCTAAATTCATTATACATGACCCAGCAGTTTGTGACAATTCTTTATAGTACCCTGCAGGATTTTTACGTGGATCTGGTAACGTTTGTTTGAGTGCTAAAGCTTCAGCTCGCTTCCATGGGACATGTACCCATACACGGTGGAAGTGTGGCAGAATAGGTGGGACAGCAGTCGTGTCACCCTCTCTCCACTGTGGGGGAACTTCTCTCATAGGGTATTGTCGCGCCTTTTTCCTACTGGATGTATTAGATTCAGATGGTGACCCAGAACTGCCTCCCTTACTCCGATATGATAACAACATTTCAACTGCTTTTTCCACATCTGTACCTACAATCATACCCTCTCCAAACTTAAACCGTACACGACACATTTCTTGTGGGATGCATTATTGATCATTGTCTTCTAAATCCTCGCCAAGAAAAACACACATCTGTTCGAAAACATATCTCTGTGTCGCTGCTTCCCATTGATGGAAGACTTCCATGACAGACTGTACATCATATTTTGCAGTGTCCATGACCCATTTTCGAGCTAAACTATTCAGTGAATCTCTCTCTTGATAATCAGGCAGTTGACTTCGCAACTGTCTTCTTCCTATGTTAGGGGTCGTAGCAGGCGACCCGAAAAGAGGTAAAAGAAGATTAGTAACAGTGCTGGCCATTTTCTGCCGAATGGAAGGTGAAACTGAAGGACAAACAGATGGAAAAACAGGGTGAGATAAGGTGGGGGTAGAGATAGCAGAAGAGGTATCAGGGAAAATAGAGGGGGCACTAGGCAGAATCGTAGAGGGAGCATTAGGAGACGTAAAAAGTACAGTAGGCAAAATCGTAGAAAACACAGGTGAAACAGAAGTGGTCGGTGGGCCTGGAGGAGGCTGCACCGAAGAAGTAGGAGCCAGCTGAAGAACAGCTGGTGGGTGCTGTTGAGGAGCAGGAGGCGCAGCTTGTGCAACTAAAGGTTGCGGGGGTGCTGTGGCATTCTGCGCATAGGGGGTGGTGAATTTAGCAAATGTGACATTAATGGGTCTTTTCCACGCTCTTTTTCTGCCTCTTGCTGAAGAGACGGCAAAACTGGATAACACTTATCTATTGCCATTTTACGTTGCCTGTGCAACTGCTCATTCATCTGCTCTTCCTCATTATCTTTAAACTGCACAGCAGCTTGCATTACTGAAAGTCCCCCTTCTCTCTTATTTTTCTTAGCTAATTTAATTTCTTTTTGTTTGGCTTCTTTGCGCCATAAGCGGAAGGAGTCAAACATTGCCGGCCGGGCTTTCTTTTTGAAGAGTTTAACTTCAAGGTTGTCTAAGATTTCAGAATCAAAACTACCATATTGGGGCCATTTTAGAACACCATCTTTCCTAGTGTATTTAATCCATACTTCGTTGTAGGTGATGGGGCCTACCCCATGTTTTACGTATAGCTCGTAAGTCGGAGTTCCAACTGGAGGAACCGGACATGAGTCCTCCAATCGGGAGTCCCTATTATTACCAACAAGACAAAATAAATTCCCAAGTCTAAGACTAGGCATCCTCGCTCTCTAGTCTAGTTCCAAACTTCAAAGGATTATCGATTACGATATTTCTCGTGAATACACGAGTCCTTCGGTTATGGTGCTTGCAAGTACCAATACAAAACCTTTTGTATCCCAAAGATACCACAAAGTAAGTCCAACTAAGGACTGGGAGACGCTCCACTTACACTTAACTGAAATTATCTCGATGATGTCACCAGAAGACTCGTCTCAGTGTTTCGCTCTACCAAAAACTTCAAGGGTCCAAATCAGGGCGATAGCCAGGGCAGCAGTCCTCGTAGCCGTCGGGAAGCGGGGAACCTCGCAGCAAAGACCTTCGGACCACGTCGACATGCAGGGGTCGATGAGGTGGTTGGCCGTCCTCCGGAATTTCCACACGAAGCTCCTCACGATCTTCTGGCTGACCTGTACCACTGGAATCGCCCCAAACGTTGGGCGCCAACTGAGGTACTGGGTTTTTAAGAACCGGCACAGAACCGGTAACCCAGCGGTGCCAGGGAATCAACACCCAGAGACCTCGGGTTCTCCTGATCCAGACCTACAGAAACTCGGAGTCTTCTAGGTGAAGTCAAAGATAAGTTTATTGGCTGCAACCAAGGTAACAGGTGTCCTAGAAGTACAATACGGGTATGTTCTCAGGAGACTGCACACTTTCATGAAGTCAGGCTTCTCTTCTTATACACAGTTTTAGGCCCTAGGCAAAACATTCTTGGTTGTAAAGTAAATAGTTAACATATTCTGGTTCAAAGAAAAAGCAGAGTCATGATGACATGTCCATATTTCACTTCGTGCTGCCTACAACAAATCATTTGGCAAAGCCCAACATTTCATCAGATATCACTGGACCCCTAATAAAAACGGGCACCTCCCCACCATAAAGTAAGTGAAGCAAAGGAGTGGAAAAAGATGTGAGCGAGATATGGCAGGTGTGCACGCTGAAATGGTTTTATGGCTGGTTGAGCCTAGATGCTATCTTGCTCGGCCACTGGGAGGGAACTGACCTAACGAGTTCGGCCTGGGGCAATGGTTCTAACTTGTACTGAGGTCAGGGAAAAGTCGATTAAGGAGTATGTGTCCTTGTGGAATCAAATCCAACTGGATTAAGGCCTATGTAAAGGGCAACATATAAATGGGAGCCAAGGGTTCAGAATGTAAATGACGATTTCGAGGTGAAATCGTCACTCGAACACGCCGAAAATACATGTACATGATGTACTCGTCATTCTCGGTCTTTTGATACCAAATTCGTCATATATCGATGAAGTTTTATTTCTCGAGTCCAGTATAATTATATGAATCCAGATTTTCCGAACCACACCTCCCAATCTTTAATAGATCAATGGACACACAAGGATTCTCTGGGGCGGTGATGAGGGTTCTGTTTACTAAACTAGTGGAGATGGATATAGGAGAGAGGTACATTGACAGCTGTTTACTATTCTCTCTGGCTGCCCCGGCTAATCTATTGGGGAGAAATCTTATGGCTACATTAAACATGACAATACATTTTGAGCCTGATGGTACTATGATTTATTTACCCTTGGAGTTCCACCCTCCAGAATCATGGCTGTAACAGTATATTCTTCTACTGGAGATCAAATCAGAGTTCGACCCACTGATATAGAAGCATCTACCACAGCGATACACAATAATAGCAGAAACTCCAGAGTTACTGGAAAGGGAGGTCCAGTTACCTAAATAGTTCCTTTTCCAGTGACAAGAGAAAGTTTCTTGAATACCTGACATTGAGTTGATATTGCATATAGAAGCCTTAGAGATCACACTGACCCCTGATAGCCAGTGACCACAACCATGTTTTATTGTCATTTATCATATTCATTGAGCCAGGTAAAATGGTTAAGGAAGTACTGGAAATCAACTGTTTGATGATGATTCTAAGAAAACTGCTATAATCTTTCAGGATGACATACAGTTGAGAACATGATTGGAAGTAAGGATGCCCACACCAGGCAGAGCTTTTGATTCTGTCAGGGGATGCGATCTTTCCCAAGTACTAGACACCTTGTGGACTAAGGATGTAGGCTTTTACATACTGCTACTCCATTCAGAATAACATTGAAGAAAGGTGCTATTTTACCTGGGGTGAGACAGTATCCCCTTTCAAAAGAAGCAGATGAAGGAAGCGCTCCCACTATACAGGAGTGGCTAGAGCAAGGAGTAATTTACCTTGTAATAACCCTATCTACACGGTTAAGAAATCCAAGGGTAATATTTGGCATGTGGTTCAAGACCTGCACCCCCGAATGATATAGTGGTACCGGAATTCCCAATTATTCCTGACCTTTCCATTATTTTGATTAATATTCCTCAGGATGCTAAATGTTTCTCTGTTATAGACCTCAAGAATGCTTTCTTTAGCATCTCTCTCCATCTAAACAGCCATTATTTGACAGTGCTCTCCCATCGCAGGACTCAGTATTTGAATTCGCGTTGCCCTCAAGAGTATTGTGAGTCCCGTAGCATTTTCAACAGAGTGGGGAAAATATCCTGTCAAATTATCAGTGTGACAGTATGCTGTTGCAGTATGTCGATGAAATATTAATTTGCAGTTCTTCAGAATAACAGTGCAGGAAAGATACTATCTCTCTTTTGGTTATACTCGAACAGGGAGGATACAAGGTAGAGAAAGAAAACTTCAGTATTGTCAGGAGGAGGTCCACGTTGTAGGACAGTTATTGTCACCTTCTAGTTGACAAGGAACTCCTGAGAGAGCAGCATCTATTAGTCAAATGACTGAGCCAGAAACTGTTAAGGAATGCAGAGGCCTGAGACAATGGGTCTTTGATTACAGCACTTTAATAGTGCCTTTGCTGCCTTCTATAAAAAAGGCAAAAGACAGAAATGATAAAGTAACATGGATACCAGACATGAGGGAGACTTCTCAGAAATTAAAAACTGAGATAATGAATGCCCCAGTTTTGGGCACTCCTGATTACACTAAGGAGTTGTATCTCTTTTGTCATTGCAATGGTCAAGTGATGAGAGCTGTCC
Organism: Lissotriton helveticus; assembly: GCF_964261635.1. Lineage (NCBI taxonomy): Eukaryota > Metazoa > Chordata > Amphibia > Caudata > Salamandridae > Lissotriton > Lissotriton helveticus. The sequence goes on along the minus strand of NC_136069.1, from coordinate 987,291,677 downwards.
TTATGCAAAAATATCCTCTAGGAAATAAACCCATTGCATACTTTAATGGAAAGGTTGATTCAGTGACGAGAGAACATTATGCTTGTGAGCAGGCTCTTGCCACTGCAGCTTTTGTCAGTACAGAAGAGCACTCTAATTGTCATGGGGCACATTTGACGATCTATGCAGAACATGCAGTATTTGATATCATTCAGAAGACTAAGACTACTTTAACTATGCACAGAGAATCAGGATGCGAAGTGATACTGTTACTACCATCTTTGAAGCTTGTAAAGAGCCATATGGTGAATCCTGCGCTATTTGTTTTCTCATACTATACTAGACTCTGAGGATGATGCGCATGACTTTGCATTGTATATTTCTAATGAATTTAGTCAAGCAACATAGGATCCTATTCCTGGTAGCATTGTCTATTTTGTTGATGGTTCCTCTACTATTGACCAGGACACAGGAGTAAGATACACGTGGCAGTAGTCAGAGCACAACAGAGTGATTCTTCGGATACACTCCACATAGTAGAGCAGGTAACACTACCAGCACATTATTCTGCACAAGCAGCAGAATTGAAAGCATTGATCGTGACTCTTAAACAAGGAATAGTAAAAGTCATCACAATTCATCAGATTCAGCTTATGTAACTACCAGTGTACATTCTAGCATTTTGAGATGGAGCAGGAGACGCTTCCTTAAGTCAGACAGGAGTCCTATTATGCATTGGAATATTAGAGGCTTTCATAGAGCATCTTACTTTACCACAGACAGTGGCAATTGTGAAATGTGTGGCACATACAAATCGACAGGCTTTTGTGTCACAGGGAAATGCATTCGCAGATTTGGCAGCAAAAGACGCAGCTAGACGCACACCCCTGTCTGTGCCATTAGGTTCCCACCATGTACCTGTTTTAGTAGCCCAGACTGACTCACCATCTGAGTCTGAATCAAACGCTATCACAGATAATGTTACACTCCATTATACTTATGCTCTTACATCTTAGAGAGTTACAGGAAGCTGCTCCATTGCATAAGAAACAGTTAGGGGAGACGAGAGGGTGCCCCCAATTAGGGGGACGATTTAATTTATAGACAAATATCTACAGGTAAACCAAACCAGTGATGCCTCAGGCTTTACTTATGATAGCTCTTGATCAATTGCATTTACCAGTTCATATCTCAAGAGATCATTTGTTTATGTAAATACAACAAGATTGGTTAATTCCGCATTTGCATGATATGCTTACCATATACCTTCATAATTGTACTGTTTATCAACAATTCTCTACAAATCCCCCATTGAAGGTGATAAATTCTCCCATACCATGACCACAGGGTCCTTTTAAAGCTCTCCATCTTGAATTTGTGGACATGATAGACAGGTACAACATCTATTGTTATCTCATAGTTGTGGTGTGTCCTATTTCTCAATGGGTTGAAGTAGGGCTATGCATCCACTTTGATGCTAAGTCAGCTGCTACATTTCTGATCCGTGAGGTGATTCCCCACTGGGGATTTCCAGAAGGGATAAGATCTCTTCCGGCTTTTAGAAAGCTGCGAAAACATGGCTATTTTCGTAATAGTTGGGTGATCTGGGCCTTTCTCCTCCCCTCTGTCTGCCCAGCGCCTTGACACCCTCGGGTATTAATGCGCTTTAGACATTTTATCCTATCCTATCTGATAACATTACACACTTTGCTAATGCGATTTTTACACATCTCATGACAATTTTAGGGATAAGCAAGAAAACACCAGGATTGCCAATACGGATGGTTCTTTTTAAACAATGAATGGCCAAAAGTGCACAGAACCAAATAAGAGGCACCCGGGTTGATTCTGTATCAAAAACCAACTTTAATTTAATTTGCATCAGAGCAAACACATCATTTTTTATTTAAATGTGATTCTCATTTTCAATAATACACGCAAAAGAAACATTTCTTTAACACAATTGATTAATACAATAAAGCAATTGACAATACATTCAAAGAACAAAGTTCTTTGATACCATTTAGACAAAGACTGAGACCACATACAACACAAAACATAAAATGACTAGACAATCATACACAAAAGACATTCATTCAAAAAATAGAAAATTGAAGCATCAAACAGTGTAAGTGTTTAAAAACAAGTCATGTTTCTGCAAGAAATCAATTAACGGCATTATCTCTCCTTAAATTTGAGCAGAAACCATGACATGAATATATGACAACACTTGTTTGGAAAGAGAAAGAGACTGGTTGACACGTTTCGAACCTCACATCAATAAATTGGAGGTTCTCCTCAGGACCAAACACTATTACTAAAGATCGAAAGATCTGGTGATCACTTGGGCAAAAGGTCGTATCTACTCTTCTGGGCAGGCAGTCAATGTATCATGGGGCTTTGTCATAGCGCGTGACTATAAAATTCAGTACAGTCTTTTTGTATGCAAGTACGGCTGAAACCGACATGCTCACAGTGATTCATGCAGGGTTCTTATTTCGCGAGTTCCCCTGGTGGTGTCATCTCTCTCAGGGCCATTTCACGGTTTGAAGCAGCCTTACTGATTCGAGCCCTACCCTTCCTTGTTACATACATTTTAAGGATAAAGTATAAACTATCTTCTGTTTATCATCCCCAGAGCAATGGCATTGTTGAGAGCCTAAACAGCTTACTGAAGAATAAGATCAGCAAGCTCTGTGCACGTTGGATAAAAAGGGGCTATATTGCTCACCATTAGCACTATTCTCCCTTAGGAATTCACCTCATTCTGATCATTACCTGCCATCATATCAGATAGTTGCAGGGAGATTAATAAATATGCAAATACCTGCCACTAGAAGTAAGCTACAGGGAGAAAGTTCAGCTGAAAATGTGAATGAGGAAATGCATGATATCTCTTTGAATTAACAAAAGTTGCAAAGTTAATTTCTAAACAGGTAATCAAAGCAGAGGAAAAGCCCACAACAGCTGAGGTCAACCTACCAATTTTGCACATAGGCGATACAGTTTTCGTGAGGAACTTTGGCAGAAAATTGAGAAACCGAAGTTCAGCTGGCCTTTTACTGTGACAATGGCCACTCCCCACTGCCCTCATGGTAGCAGGAAGTCATTAATCCATCTATCGGATGTTCGGATAATTCCTGAATCATACCAAGTATCACCAGTGATGTAAATAGAACAAGAGGGGGGAGGAAGATTGTGACCATAAAAATACCCCTCCCACCTCTGCCTTTGAACATTTGTTTGAACCAGCAAAACGAAAGTTATGTATTTTTTTTATTTTTCCTTTATTTTCTCTTGAAACTAACATTTCTACTATTGCTTCTTCATAGTAATGTATATGTTAGTTCTAATATCACATACCTGTGAAAAGAACTGTCTTCTCCCATCAATGTGTCTCATATTATTCATATTATTCATATTAGGTTGTTAGATAACATGTGGTACCAATATGTCAGACAAAGGAACAGAAAGTACCAATAAATCGTGTTTTGTGTACTCATTAATTCCTCATGCCACAGGATGAGATAGGTTACACTCAACTAAAGACGTACCCCTGCGCACAGCTTTATGTCATTTACATCCCTACCTATGTAAGTATGTAGGATTAAGGCCAGGATGCAGCCAACACATTAGGGTTCAGTTAATGCTACGAAATATGACTCTGTAGCAGAGGTTTTATATCTTCTTACAAGCAGGCAGGACATTAAGGAAGAGATAGCACAGATCATCCTAACACTGCATAATGGATTCAAATGGTGTGAGGTAAAGCGTTCTTAGGAGTAACACGCCCTTCCACCTAGTGTGCTGGTTATTTAGTAAATCCTTTACCCCCAGATTTTGTTTGTAGGTCAGGTTTTAGAGTTACTGATGTATGCCCCTGATCAATGTCATTCTGATATCAAATTTTCTTGTAGGGTCATGTCTTAATGGAATGGTACTGATATCAGTCATGATGCAGTAAAAAAGTGTGCATGCATATGGGATAATAATGTTATGCGAAACACTTGAATGGATAGTACAGTGAGTTATCAGACAGTCATGAGATTAATGTCTGCAGGGTCAAGCGCACACAACCTAAGTAAGTTCAGTAGTAGTTTGTATGTCTTTTTATGAAAGGATAAGATCAAACTTCACTTTTGTTGTTTCGTTTCTTATTTATTTAGTCCAGTAAAAGTCTTTGTTTTTACACGAAAACCAGCTGGTTGGAAAAATGGTAGATGAAGGTGGTGCCCCAGATATTTGGCTTAGTGGGTGGTTTGATTTAGTACCATCCTGGATGTCATGATTGTTAAAAGTTTTATTTCCAGCTCTTACAGTTCTGTTGTCGATATGCTGTGGTTTTCAATTAATTTTAGCATGTTACAAAAGGTTCATTACAAAGGCGGGAGGGATGTTTGCAGTTAGGACACCTACACAAGTGGTAATACAGAACGTAGTAGATGCCCGAGGTAATACATATCATCTAGTGTCAAGTACATATGCAGGATTAAAGCCAGTAGTTGAAATATCAACTAGAAGGGAGAATGTTAGGGAGGAAACTAAATGTGAAGAAGTTACGCCACTGAAGACATCAATAGTGTCCTCGAGTTATACGTGGTGAAAGAGCACTGTAGGCCTAACATCTCAAAGTGATGCAAGACAGGTGAAGAGTTCACTAGGAAATAGAGTGCATGATCAGCAAATTCTTAGTTAAAATGTTTTAAAGCCTAAAGGAGTTTATGGTAACAGCTCAACAAGCAAGTACTCTGTGTTCTCAGCAAACTGAAAACGTGATTGAAGGATAGTAGCAGGAGATAGAGTAAGCCAAGGGTACACAGAATCTGATAAGATGTCTTGGGAGCAAATCAGTAAAAAAACACACACATGCAGAAAAAAAAGCAAATACATGGTACAAGACGTCGCCGAATGGATGAAGCTCAGCCGCCTGAAGCTAAACTCAGACAAGACGGAGGTCCTCATCCTCGGACAATCCCCCTCCGCCTGGGATGACTCCTGGTGGCCCTCAGCACTGGGCTCCGCACCAACACCCTCGGACCACGCACGCAACCTGGGATTCATCCTGGACTCCATCCTCACGATGACCAAGCAAGTCAACGCTGTCTCGTCATCATGCTTCAACACCCTGCGCATGCTCCGAAAAATATTCCAGAAAGACGGTCACCCAGGCCCTCGTCACTAGCCGACTGGACTATGGAAACGCCCTATACGCAGGAACCACCGCCAAACTCCAGAAACGACTACAACGCATACAGAACGCCTCCGCACGACTCATCCTTGACATCCCTCGCCACAGCCACATATCCGCCCATCTGAGTGACCTGCACTGGCTCCCCGTCAACAAGAGGATCACATTCAGGCTCCTCACCCACGCACACAAAGCTCTCCACGACATGGGCCCCGAATACCTCAACACCTGCCTCACGTTCTACACTCCCACCCGCCGGCTCCGCTCCGCCAGCCTCGCCCTCGACATCGTCCCACGGATCCGCAGAGCCACAGCCGGAGGAAGATCGTTCTCCTACCTGCCCGCCAAGACATGGAACTCCCTCCCCGCTCACCTATCACTGATCCAGGACCATCTCACCTTCAGGAGGCACCTCAAGACCTGGCTATTCGAGCAGTAGCTGCACCACCCCCCCCTCCTTTCAGTGCCTTGAGACCCTCACGGGTGTGTAGCGCGCTCTATAAATGTTTTGATTGATTGATTGATTGGTTTGTTAAGCATTGTTAGAATTACAATAAAGAATGTGTAGAGGAAAAGGTCAAGATTTTAAAGACAAAGGTGATGTGATGTTTTGTAACAAATATGTAATTGTTGAGTAACCTATTATTTGACCTTTTCTGAGACACTGTTTTCATGACTATTTAATAGGCTGCCTGTGAGCTGCCATTTAAGACCAGCTGTTTAGTTTACCTGTGTGGAGATAGCTACTCTCTCTGCCGCAACAGTAAACCTGCTTTTGCCTTGCCAAGAGAAGTCTTGTATTTTTCTTTAACTTAGTTTCCCAGCAACAATAGACAAGATGTAATATAACACCTGATGAAAGAAGCCAGAATAGGCTGCTTATGTACTTGGTTAAAGGCCTTGTTATAGGCCTCAAAGGTTCCAGTCTAGTGCTACCAGCCATGGATTACTTGACAAGCTTCCTTCTTTAGGGAGACACTTTTAGAGCTTGCATAGTAACCTTTTCTAGAGCATTCCATTAATTAACGTCCAGTCATCATTTGAATGCAGGAATAGGTTTCTTATAAAAAACTGTTCAATACTAGTCAGTTTTAAAAATAAAAAGCTGCGTTAGCTTGTAGAAACAAGCAGAAAGATTCTAGCTATTCTCTATCTAGGGAGTGCAAAATATAAACATACTACCTCTTCTTGCCACTGTAAGCTCTTAACACAGATTAGAAGAAAGAAAAGGAAAGTTCTGTTTTTATTGCTTTAAATGTCTGCTTCAATTATGCTCCATGACTTGACCTGCTTTTGCTTTTCACCTCTGCTGCAGGCTCTGGCAGCAGACATTGTGAGGTCAGAACTTGAATGTAATAACTTATAATATTCAAGTTCTGACATCTTTTCTTTATAATCGGAGACAGGGTGCATCACAAGTCGCTTAGCATCTAATGCTGAACCCTTCCCTCAATGCATGTAAGTTGCATAGACTTTGACATAAAAAAATACCAAGGTAATGCATGTGACAGAAACTGAAACTGTTAGATCACAGGCTTGCATCAGACACTCTTGTTAACTGTTTCAGAATTGATTTGTTTCCCTCAGTCCCACCCCATACAATCTGTGTTGGATTCAGCTCCACAGGTGGTCACTTCCTGGTGTAACAACCTATGAAATGTAACACAACCTCTCAAGTTCTATCGATGTTAATGCAACCCATGTTCTAACTTTGCATGTGAGCTCTATATTGCACTAGAGCCATGCCCCCCAACACAAACACGCTTGAAATACCACAGCTAGTCATTCTGCAGTGAAAGCAGTTGTTTTCAATTATGAAAAAGATGACAGGCTTAAAGATCGCTCTACTGAATGAAAATATATGTAGGAATTAATTAGTCCACAAAAGTACTCTAAACATAATTATGATTTAATTCCTAAAACCCAGTACGCTGCAAATCCACAGCGTTATAACCCCAGCAGGTGTGCAATAACAAAGTGAAATTCAGTGATTATATGAAATATGAATGGGAAGCACTGTTCTAAAATGACAAATATGCTTCTAAATCAACAAACTCCAACTTGCCTCACAAATGTTTCCCTCAGTTTAGTGTAAACTCTGCATTCATGCATAAGACACGGAGCTGTAACAAGACGTTCCATACATCGCAAAAACTGTAAATTGGACACATGCATAATGATTGCGTTTATACACAGTGAGAGCATCACAGTCTAGAAATGGAGTCACGCAGGAGAGCAGCGCGCCCCAATTTAAGAAAGTGTGACATTTGCTTGCAAGTAGTACAACAGAAATCAAAAACTGAGGCCTAACATCATAATTCAGTTAAAGATTAGTACTGGTTAGCTCAGAGCGGTTCAGCGTTAGCTCTTTAGGGCTGGAGCCATGTCATGTTTTCAGGATATTCACATGAGACATATTTACATGCTATCAACCGAAAGGCGCTGTTACATTCGCTAAGACTTATTTTGTTTATTAAAACAACCTTACTATGTATGAACTAGGCATGGAGACATCAGTCAACCATCCATTAATATCAATGCGTGTTCCATATTTACGAGCCAACTAAATTATGAAGAGGTCAGGGGATAGATACCTGCATAGTGCAGGTGTATCATCTGTTTTTTAGTGTGCTTGACAGACAAAAAGAAATGAACAACAACCTTTTAAATCATTTTGAAGAGCAAGCACGCATTATCTTATAAAATGGGCTTAAGCGCATCCCTATTGCCGATGAAGGCGGTACATTGATTGCAAGTCAGTTCCAATATGAACAGCTAAAATTAGAGTTTCAACCCTTTAATGGGGTTCACAATTAGAGTTCTAAAATTATCACAAGTCTTCTGTATTCTTGAAACCACTAGTCCCTTCCCAAGCCCTTCATATTGCAATTGTAATTGCAGTTATATAGCGCTCACGAGGCCCCAAAGCGCCTTTTTGGCAATCACAATGCATTACACATAACCCCGCATTGCTGCCCATTCTTAAGCTGCTGCTCCTTCCTAAACCCTCTGGTTCTGTTCTAGATCTCTGATCTATCCCACACCTTCTTCTAATCTGTTGCCCTATTCCATCTTCAAATCAATAGTTTAATTAAAAAAAAGTTATATATCCTCGCACTAGATAACTACACCTGCTGATCTTAGACAATAACTTACGTTTAATATTTAATCACTGAGGAAAGTGAGAATATCAAGTCTGCAATCGCCAACGACATCGTGTTATCTCAAATGCTCCACGGCCTCCAACTAGCAGAATACACAGCTGCAACTCAATTAGACAAACATCAAAAAAACTAAGGTTATGTGTTTCTCAAGCCCACACAAAAAGATACCAAAATTCACTTGGACGATCAACAGCAACTGCCGGGATCAGGAGGGAACATATAAATATCTGGGAGTAACTTTAGATCGCCACCTACACTAGAAACAATACCTAGAACAGTGGAAAATAAAAGCAATGCAGCTACTATTTGCATTTAAAACCTTGCAAAAAAAACTTACTGACTGTTCGATGACACACTTATTAAAGGTCGTGGCAGTAAAATTCTTTCCATCAATCACGTATGGTTCGAAACTCCTAAACACAAAGGACGCAATAATTCTGAACATCTCCCAAACCAGCCTCTTCAAAAATCTATTCACAATTCCGCGCCACATTCCTCAAGCCTGGATTAGATTAGAATTCGGGTTAAAAAGCCAGATCCCGTCAAGACAAGGAGCGCTAGTAAAATACTATTGGAGAATGCTGGCAGCGGAGGAGGAGTCTCTGGCACACTACTGCTGGCTGGAGGTTGAAAGGCAATCCAGATTGAGTAACTTGGTTTATTTATCTCTGAAGCAATCAATTGAAGCTTTAAAGTTAGAGGAAGCTTGGCACATAATACCATCCTATTCGGAGTTCGAACGAATAGTCAATAAAATGATCAATCAAATATCTCAGGAAAAAGATAAGCCTCATTGACCACGAAAATCAACGCATGGATGGTGATGCCAACATATAAAATTTTAAAGCCTCAACTATACCTGTTGTAACATTTTGCCAATGGCATAAAGCAGAAACTGATTTTACTGAGACTGGGAGTTTATTCGTCTAAAGACCTAATCCCAAAATGGAAAGGGACTTGGCCCTCAATGGACTGCCGCCTTCGTGGACAAGGAGATGAATCATTGCTCCACCTACTTTGCATTTGTCCGGCATTATCATCCATACGGAAAGAACTCTTGCAGCCAATAATATAAGGAGAACAAATAAGGACTTGTAGATCCGCCGTAATAAAATGCTTAGGAGGCACGACAGTACAACTGGCATGTAAAGCAATAATGTTTTTGAACTTAGCTGCAAACAAACTAGAGAAAAGAGACAGAGAACTTGAACCGGCAAGGCATGCAAGGTGATAAAGTGCAAATAATCAGTCTGCAGCCTCATTGCTTACAGCACGAAGCATTTTCCTTAGATAAATAACAGTGATTCATCAATGGCACCAGCACTTTACCTCAGATCACCAAGCTGAATTTAAAAGATCTCTTACAGGAAATATACACACAAAGACATACTGTCTAAGAAACACACATTTCCTTTTAAAGAACATCGCCTCTTTATTCACTAATCGCCCTAGGGCTACTCTGAGAGATCAGGTAGTAAAAGCTTTATTTCGATACGTAAATATCTTTAAAGCAATACATACAATAAAAAAATACATTCTCAAGGCCTATAATAACATACAATTATGTTTTTTTAAAATAATCAAGTATAATACAATAAATAGTTAAAAAGAGGATTAAATTGCAATGGAAAGCCTTTTAGAACGAATCACCCATGCCCATTTTAAAAACTTTGATACACCACAAACAATGGAGGGGGATGTATCAGTCAATAATATGTGGAGGGCCACCAGATGCTGTTGTGTACCTAAGAGCCTGCACAATGGTATAAGCCAGCGCCTCCTTGGAGCACGATAGTCCGGACATTCAAAGAAAAGATGTGCCACCGTCTCCACCCGTGTCGAGCACATAGCACAGAAGGATGAGGGCTGGGAAGATGATGATCTCCACCTGGACACCAGATTGCCCAAAGGTAAGGTGCCCACTCTGAGTTTAAAATAGAGAGCCCTGTCCAGTGGGATGGAGATTAGATCCAGGTAAGGCTCATATGCAGCCACGTCTTTAATTCTCAGGAATGCTGCGGTCGAGTTGCAGTGACGAGGATTGCAAATGAGTTTGGAGGCTATCCAGTCCCAATATAGCTTCTTCAGGGTGGCTTTGGGAGGAGCAGAACGAGTAACCCAGGAGTCTTCCAAACCCAGCTCCACCAGTAGGCTCTTAACGTCCCTTAGCCATTTTATTCGATGCCATCCCTCCATAGCAATCACCTCGGACAGACCTGCTGCATATGAGGCTAACTCCGTGACCCTCCACAAACGGGCCCACAGAAGCAGAGGCCGTAATCGCGCCTGGTCCGCAATTGGTCTACAGCCCAAGTCAAGAAGCACTGGGACTGTAGGAGTGCTCAATGGGAGAGCCAAGAGTTCTTTCAAGAATTTACTTTCTGACTTGGCTAATACCTCCAGGTTTGTGGTGCCCCACAACTCCGCCCCATACAGGGCGGCAGCAACCCCTCTAGCTTTATATATGTCTATAGCCGGGGAGATACAATGTTTGGGGGATGAGCGATGTTCCCTGAGTACGACACCAGGCACCCTTTTGTGGTTAAGCAACATCTTTTGGGTATGTGGGGTCCAGCTCATAGAATTACTGAGGCGAATCCCCAAATAGTCAAACTCGCGGACCCTCTCCAGGGGAACAGTATTTAGAACCGGAGGGGGCCCTAGCTTTTTGGGAGGGTTCATGGTCAGAAATTTGGTCTTGTCTACGTTAATTGTCAGGCCCCTAAGGAAGCAAAACTCCTGGAAGCGGGTGAGGAGCTTTTGGAGACCCTGAGGTGTCTTTGCAATGAGCAGGGTATCGTCAGCAAAGAGCAGGGTGGGGATCAGAGTGCCCGCCAGGGACGGAGCATCTGCTGGTTCCTTAAGCAGCTGCTCAACCACACCATTCACATACAATGAGGATAGTGTGGGAGCCAGCACACATCCCTGGCGGACACCCCTACACACTGGAATCCTGTTGGTTTTCTCCCCATTCTTGCCCCACCGCACCTGTGCATAATTGTCTGAATGAAGTTTAATCAGAAGCGACAGGATGTATGGGGGCAACCCCAGCCCCTGCAAGACCCTCCATAGCTCCTCCCTAGGTACTAGGTCAAAGGCAGTCTTCAGGTCAATAAAGGCCAAATAAAGACTGCCCTTGCCCAGCACCACCACCTTCCAATGCAGGAGCATCAGCCTAAAGGCCTGTTCGATCGTCCCAGTACCTGAACGGAATCCCGCCTGGAAGTCAGACAGTATTTTGTAATCATCAGCCCACTGAAGGACCCTCCCCAAGATCACCTTCCCTACCACCTTTTGGGAAGAGTCAATGAGACTGATAGGCCTGTAGTTAGCGGGGTTGTCCCAACACCCCTTTTTGAATATCGGGACAACCTCCGCCCCCTTCCAGGAATCAGGTACTAGTGCGCCCCTCATGATTGCATTTAATAACGTAGCGACCAATTGTCCCCATTCCTTGGGATTGGAACGAAGCAAGTCGCCGGTTATCCCATCCGGCCCGCAGCTTTTAATGGGACCAGAGACTTGATTACGGCCTCCACCTCCCTCTCAGTGAAATCATCAATGCCGCTAACCATAATGTCATCCTCCAAGGAAAAGGACTCACTAAGGTCCCCTTCAGGTTGAGAATACAGGGCCTCGAAGTGGATATACCAGAGCTGGGCAGGGATGTTACATGTAATCAGCGAAACATCTGGCCTATTCCTGTTCCTGATCAAACTCCAGAAGCCCCTTGCATCCTTTCCCTGGCTAGCAACCAAAAGATCTTCCCAAAACTTCTCCTCCCACTCCCTTTTCGCTGCCTTTACGGTGAGAGAATAGTCCTTCCTTGCTGTCCTAACTGCTAGTGGGGACTTAGATTTAACAGCCCCTATCAAGGCCTTTTTCATGGTCCTGCATTTGGTCGTAAACCATCCCTGTCTTGTCAAGGGTTTATTCCTATTAGTCATACCAGAGGCACTGCGAGGCGAGATGAAGAGCTTGCTCAGTGCCCCAATTAGGCCACAAAAAACCTGCGTGACATCCTTGGGTGCACTAAGCAATGAGCCCAAATTTCTCTGGGCTGCAACCAGCAGGGCCGCTATGGCAGTTCATTTCTCACTAGACAGGGCAATCTTGGGCCATTTCAACCGCCTCCCACAATTAGATACACTGATCGTCTGGGAATTGGGTGCCAACAGTGATTGTTGAGACCCAGCCTTACCCCTTAGCCACTCGGGAGACAGGACAAGTGAGAGAAGATTGTGATCGCTCTCAATGCTCTGAATAATCTCCATGTCACTCAGAGTACTCCATAGAGACACGTCGAGAAGAATATAATCTATTCTAGACGTATGGTTGGGCCTATTGTATGTGTGTGCGCCCTTCAGATCAGATTTGGACCTCCCATTTACCGCCCTCAAATCGAATTCCAAATTGAGTGCGTTGATCTGCGACCACTTTTTAATAGGAGGAGAGCCAAGGCCGGAATCCCCTTTCTCGAATCCTCCTCTTCTATGCCTAACATGTCATCAAGGCCCAGGGGCTTGAACGTGCAATTTAGATCACCCGCCACCATAATACACGATTTTCTTGGCCGTTGCCTTAGGAGATCTTCCAAAAGTGCAATGGTGGGCGATTGTACTCCTCCCCCAGTATCTCTGGCATAGACATTAAAAATGTCTAAGAGCAGGCAACCCCGAGAATCCCTTAACGTAATGTTGAGGATATCAGGAGAGTTTGTAGGGTGTTCCTCCACCCTGCAATCCAGGGAGACAGCAACCCAAATGAGGAGGCCGCCCGAAGGGCGACCCCTCCCTGCCAAAGGCGTAACAGCTGGAACAAAGTGGGATGAATAACCCACCTTATGGCAGGGCTCCTTGGCCCATGTCTCCTGGAATATGCAGATGGAATATCCCTCAACAAGAGCGTTCCAGTCAGGCAACTCCAACTTCCTGTCGATTACCGCAATGTTCCAGCTGAAAATCCTAAGAACTGGATCCGTCACAGCTGGAACACCGCCAGAGTCGTAGTCACTTCCCCCCGCCAAAGGGTCCTGGATCGCAAGGCTGCTGACCCCACCTTGCCCATCTAGAGCCTGATTACTCTCTTGCATGGGAGTGGGGATTACAATGCTGGGGGAGGGTATGCCATGATTGATGGTCAGCCCTCTCAGATCAGAGTCATCACCAGATTTACCGGCTCCGGGCGCCTCCCCAAAATTTATTTCGTTTCAATATCCCGGTGGTCTCCACCCAGGCGATGACCAGACTGCCTGAGATTAGAATAGAGGTTTAGCAGGGAAATCAAAACAGGAAGAGCTATTGCTCCGTCCCGTGCCGAAATCTCGGCCAGTCGGGGATGTGACTATTCTTGGCTAGAAAAACGTTAAGTCCACTATGCCGATTCCCTGCCCCCCAGGATTAGGTTTGTAGTCACAAATAGTTTGTGCTACTCTTCTATCCCTAAAATTGACCACCACACAGTCTCCTTCCGCTTGCTTGTGTCCGTAACCCTCCCAATCCACCCTTCTGGCTCCTATAATATGGCCATCAAGGCCCCTAGAAAGGGGTCTGTTGGACTTAAGCCAGTGCAATGTTTTGTTTAGTAAAGCTTGAGGGGATTCATTTTGGCCAGCCTTCAGTGTGGGTACATTTATAAGGACAGCGACATACGGGTGACAGTCTGGGGGCAAGTTCACTGGAGGAGATTTTGGGGCAGCTTTGGGAAGTACAACTTTATGGGCAACGTTTGTTAGGTGTGTTTGCGGGTATATAGGAGCAGGGCTATTAGTCAAAGTTTTGGCTGGACAGGCCTGAGTAGTAGCTTTGCCTTTGCCCGTCCCCATTGGAATTCCCTTTGTTTTAACTAGACCACTCCCCCCTGGCAGCTCAGCCCGACCCGGCTTCGCACCTGGGGGCTTTAGGGGGCTTAGGGATGCTTGGAGGAACTTGCACTTTTCGACTAGTGCTCCCCAAGGGAACCTCTAGCGGCACTACGGGTGCAATGTCGGTCGACTGAGGGGTTGCCACAATAGCCACAGTGGATGCAACAGGCAAAGCCTGCTGAGACACCATAGTTATACTATTTTCAATGGGCCCTCCCCGCCCCTCCTCCCTTAACTTAGAGTGCAGTTTGATAAGTGCTTTCAGCGAGAAGAAGCTATCTAGGGTTGATTGTTCAAACCTGTCTAGCCTATCTCCCAGCCCTGTTACTCTATCGACAATCGGAGACAACAGTGTTTTCAATAGCTCCTCGATTTGTACAATGGTAACCGGGGCACAGAAAGTCGAAGGCTGGTGGGTAGGAAAGGGGGGTGCACCTACTTTTTCTAGGGTGAGACCCACCCCCTTAGTAAAAGAAGAAGAATTTGTCGTACATTTGGAACCTAAGCCCTTGGATCCCTGTTTCCGTGCTTTCTTAAAATAAATAAATAACAGGGATTCATCAATGGCACCAGCACTTTACCTCAGATCACCAAGCTGAATTTAAAAGATCTCTTACAGGAAATATACACACAAAGACATACTGTCTAAGAAACACACATTTCCTTTTAAAGAACATCGCCTCTTTATTCGCTAATCGCCCTAGGGCTACTCTGAGAGATCACTTAACTGTCCCTGCCGGACACAGCTCAAGTATAACCACCTAAGAACTACGTATTTTATAGCATGACTCGCTATCACAAGATTGAAGGAATCAATTGCACTCTGTTTTAAAATGTTTTTATTATAAATTTTTATGAGAATTTATCAATTAATTTGTACCTTGCTCATGAATTTTACGTGTATTAGCGGTCATGCCGCTCTTTTTTTGATTTAAACTAAATCAAATAAAGTAATGTCTATCTCTCTCTCACCTGCTGATCTTCAAAAATGAATTGATTTAAAGGGTCAGTGGGATAGTATAATGAGTTTACCACAAAAGAGCAGCAATGTAGATATTTCAGAATGTAAGCAACACAAACTACAATATCACTTAGCAAAAGTTGAGTAGAACCAATTGCAACAACACCATGAGTTCTACCTTCTTGCCTTGATTTAGGTTGTTCACCGTAAATGTACTAAAGATAAATTATGTATCTCTATCTCACTTCCAACAAATACTGAAAATAACCACCTGGTGGATATTACAATGCCTAGTAGCAGTCAAATAACCAAATATTCTGATTAAACAAACACTTCCCTTGACAGATTCACATTCCTTACCAGTCATTTTCATGAATAGATGCCTCTAAGTACTTCTCAAAGATCTATATTTATTTCTTATTTGGGGAGTAAAGGTGTTAAAAATATGCACAATGCAAATGAGACAAGATGTCCTCAGGCAGTAAATAGCATATGTCTTCTTGCATTGAGGCCCCATATGCAAATCCAGTACAACAGTCTTCCATTATTAAACTCCTCAGTAGTAAAATGACTCCAGTGCTACGCTGAGATAACGTTTTTAACCTCAACCGAAGATCCTCATGGACAAGGTAGACATATAGTTATTCTCAACGTGCAAGATTATCTCACTTTTAATCAACACACCAAGTCTAATGGTAAGATTGCCAGTGACCTTCCCATCTGCTATCTCAAGTGTCTTTGTATTTGTAATTTGGACATCCAGCAAGATAAGCACATGCATCAGTACTGTCAACAATAATGCTAAGGCCAAAAAAATACCTTATAAGGAATACAATAAACATCAGGAATAATTTAGATAATAATAAGCAGAACTATTACGTAAGAAATACATATTCTTGCCAATAAGGATAATGAATGCCTTCTTTAATTTAACAAGTTAAAGATAATTTCCACAAACATTCTCCTATGGCGTCATAACATCCAGGCAGTTAAATTGAAAAGGGAATTCCCATATATGAAGTAAAGGTGGTTCTTTACTCAGTCTGAAAGCAAGGATTCATTTGAGGGCCCTCCCCATGCAAAGCAAGACCTCTGTTGTATCTTCATGTAAACGAGTACATGGCCACATCTCAAATGAATGAACAAGCAAAGCGTATGCAGGTAGATATTGAATGGTCCATGAACAGATCATGTGGATAAGGCAGAAATATATGCATTGTCTGCAATAAAATAACCCATTCAAGGAGCTCCCTTTTGCTTCTACTCATAATCATGCAGGTGTTGGCTCTTGCAACTAGCTAGGCTTCACGCACCAACAGCGACTAGATACACAGTGATAAAAGGAGATGAATGTAAACATACAATGGTCAAGGCTTTCTGAGTTGTTGTCAAATTTGACTTACGATTATATTCAGAAGCTTTAGAAGAAATTTGATTTAGGATTAAACACTTGTAGTATGCTGGTCTTTAGTGTAATGCACCTTTCCTGCTTCTCTGCCTTGCTGCTCAGCCAGTGTGGATATACTGTGGACTGTTGGTATGTGTGGTGAGGTAATAAAATGCTGGTATGCCTGTGTGTGGAGTGTCAGTTGAGAGGATGGGTTGAGCAGCAAGGAAGCTGCTCCTGGTGGGGCTTGCTCTGATCTGAACTGAAGACCTATTCTACATTTGGTTCTACATGGACTTATTACATTTGGCGACGAGGATGGGCATGATTTCCCTCTTAATGCTTTACTTGTCCATTTACGTGTTTTGGCAGCAATTTTACTCCTGTGTTTATTTATGCTATTACTATGCTTACGTCTTACATAATTATTTTTGTTTCTGTTCATTAAAGGGGGAAGGTGTGTAGTAAGCTGGTCTTAAGTGTAATACACCTTTCTTGCTTCTTTACCTTGTTCCTCAGCCAGTGTGGATGTACTGTGTAATGTTGGTATGTGTGGTGAGGTAATAGAATGCTGGTATGCCTGTGTGTGGAGTGTCAGTTACGAGGATGGGCTGAGCAGCAAGGAAGCTGCTCCTGGTGGGGCTCTCTCTGATCTGTACTGAAGACCTATTCTGCATTTGGTTATGTACATCTCTATGCTTGATACTTACCTGCAACTAAGAATTATATCAATAAAGCATTCATCTCAATACTACACCTCGACTACATGGACTCATTACAACACTGAGCAGGAATGCCGATAACTCTCTGTATAGAACTATTTATTGGGAACATTGTGTGCATTCAGATTAGCGATGTAAATGAATTCTTACGATGTTCACTGACACTTCATCTTTAAAACCAGAAGCAGCATGCAGAGTTATTATCTGCTGCTGCCATCATCAGGAGTAGATCATTGAGCAATGTCTAAAACCCTCAACCCAGAGCTCCCTGATCATTTGTGATTGCTTAGTATTGCCTCCTATCTTCTGGCTCCTGAGCCCCAAGAGACTTCAACCATGTAAATACTGGGTGGCGCAATCCAAAATGAAACACCGCCATAGCACATGGACCGGTGCGCTAATCTCCAGAATGGAAACCTTATAGTTCGAAAGAGGAGTAAAGCTGGACACCTGCTCCTGCAGTGCTGCAGCAAAATGGTAGCTGTTGTAGGCTGATGCCATAAATCTGTAGGTTTCAACCTTAAGGGTTTTGCCGCCAGGTGTGGCTTTGAAAATGAAATACCTTAAGCAGCCAGAACTTCTTTTCCAGAGTATCGATCTGTGAGAAGCATATCCGAAGCGGCGTCAGAGCGGTGCTAAACGCTATTGACCGCTTGGTGCTGTCAAACAACAACCCACACTTAAGACTACTTTTTACGCTTCTGAGGTACTTTATATGAATTCTGATGTGTTTTCCTGCTGAAAAGCCCTTCGACTGAGCGCATGTAATGCGGGCACTGCATTTACAGAGAAGAGCTTATCACTGTCCCTCCACCTTGTTCTCGCCTATTATTCTCACTCTCTTTCCTAAGTATGACATTTCAGTTTTAATTAACTCATCTGAACCCTGAACTGGGATATTCCAGCCGTCACCTCTGGGAATGAATAAATAAGGTACATACGGCATACCCAGTCCCACTCTAATGTTCGCGGGAATGTTCAGACTATAGGTGGCTCCCCTGCACCGCGCAGAAATATATGCTTGTAATGGCAAAATACAAATTTGAACCTAAAAACAAACCTGAGTTCAGAACATCTTATTGGATGAACACTAAAGACAATCAGGCTAGGATATTTGTTCAATTCAAATTTATGATACACGTTGGTTTGACAAAACCTTTTTAAACACATGTACACAGCAGGATAATGCAAAACATCACCCCAAACAGAAAGAGTAAACGAACAAAATAATTTAACACATGTACAATAATCATTGTAAATCATGCCTTATGGAGGCGGTATAATGCATTTAAAAAAAAAATGAAACTAACACATTAGAGTAAAATATTACTACCCATCTGCCAGCAATGTGCGCGTAACGCATAAAAAAACACAGACTGACACAACGTATTATTACCGGCCTCCAGGCAACGTGCAAATGTATCAGATACATTTATTATGCTGTTGTCAATATTATTATTTTTTAAGTGAAGCTTTTATATATCTCTTGAGAAAGCAAAATAATCTGATTTACCTCTTACGATACAATACTACAACACTTTCATAAGTGGCAGGAATGTTTTGATTTCTATTCCAGGATAGGAGATAAAACCTAGCATAGTTAGTGACGAATTTCCGTGCAACTAACAGCCTGATTCATGTAGGTAAATTGCACTCGCAAAGGGTCAGATTCTGAGAATCCGGCCCTTTGCGAGTGCGATTTTTGCATTTGGTATTCATGATACCAAATGCAAAAATCGCTATGTAAGAATTCGCATATTTGCGTGGAATGGCATTTAAGGAATCTCTAATAGAGATTCCTCAAATGCTATTCATGACACAAAACAAAATAGCGATTTTGGACTTTTGGGGCCGCTATTTACCGACAGGTCAGACCTGTCGGTAAATAGCAAAAACTCAGAAAAATGCTTTTAAAAGCATTTTTCAAAGTTGCATGTAGCACACACACATGTCCTTTGGACATGTGTGTGCGCAACACCTGTCCAAAAGTGCATTTTAGGGGTGCTACAGGGCGTCCTTTGGACACCCCTGGCACCCTTAAAATCGCTATCTTAGTTGCGAGTAGCAAATTGCTACTCGCAAATCCCCATTCATTCCTATGGGCCTCTTGGCCCATAGGAATGAATGGGGAGTATTTGCGAGTAGCAAATTGCTACTCGCAAATAAAGAACATGTAGGAATCGCTATTTAAGTAGCAATTCCTACATGAATGCCGTTTTGCGTGTCCTCAATAGCGAATCGCTATGATTCGCTATTAGGGACACGCAAAACGGCATGTACATGAATCAGGCTGTAAATTCCTTTATTGGGGGCGACGCTATCCTTGAAAACAGCTATCCAGGTAATGACAACTCTAATGCACTCTTATACTATAGTCCAAACTCTTTGCATTAAACTTTGTCGAAAACATTGTGCACATAGAGGGTAACATGAAATACATGAATGGGTCCGCAGTATAAAATGAGGGACAGTCCAGGTTCTATACCAGTATGTTTTGCAAAACACACATATCAAATGTAGGAACGTATTATGCAAACGATACTAATTTAAAATGTAGGTAGGTGTGTCACGCAGTGCTATGCTGGACAGTGGTACACACTTTGATGAAAATCCATCCTCCAAACCTTCTGCATAAACGAGAGCCAGCATACAGACAAGCATGCCAATGCCACAGGCTAAACTAACCTTCTAGGAATGCAGTGGAAACATTTTCTCATTTAATTGCCTCTGTAAAGTATGCCACAGAATGTAAGCTTTTCCTTGACCTTTTTTGTCGCTGCTCGTAAGCAGTTATGCAGAGAAAACATATTTAGATAAAATATGCAATGTTCAGCAACACCATTTGGATAGAATTTCACACCTAATTAGAAGTGCAGGGCTGAGGTTGATATTTAATTTAAAAGACTGTTCGCAGCTTAGCCTGGAGCCTTCAGCCTTACAAACAAATGAGCAGAGATCCTTCTTTTGTGGGTAGGTAATAAGGGATTTCATACCCCCAGTACAGTGTGTGATTACCATCTAGCAGAGGGCATTTTATGTGGCCCCTAAAGCTACCTCCAAGTGGCAGTGAGTTCAACTCTCACTGTACGTAGTCATATGACAGGAAAGAACAGGCCTGCAGCAAAAGATTTCAAACTTATCCCCCAGGTACTTGACTCACCATAGACACCCAATACTGGGAAAGAGCGTCAGGGACACCCGAGGAGGGAAGCACACAAAAAGGGGCATCAAGAAGTATGGACACTAAGGCAGGGAGGCTTGTATATATACACTAGGTCAGTGCTGAATTTGTAAAAGAAAGACTACTGGGTGCCCGAAACTCTGTTTAGATAAAGGCTGCCTTTGTGGAGTTTATTTCATCTTACTCTACCCCCATTTTTCTGATTTGTGTGTTGTTCCTTCTTGTGGTTCACCTAAGAGGAGTTTGGTAAGCTCAGCTCGAACTAGGAGTTGTCCAACTCGAACAAGATAAAATCAATAAAATTGCAGGTTGATGACACCATTCATTCACTACATTTGAGAGACCCACCATGATATTGCGGCATGTAGTACTAAATTTTGCCAAGTAAAAAGAGCAGCACTTGTAGCTCATACATTCATTTTGTTTCATTTTGTAGCCTTTCATTTAACCACTTTGCTAGGGTTGCTGTATGGTTCCATGGCGCCAGGACACAAATGATTCCGTACTGGACTAGTGTTTAATTTAATTGAAGTGACTCAAAGCACAACTACCAATATGCATTTGTTTCATAAACTCTAGCCAAGTACGGGAAACATAGTTTCGAATTTACATAGAGTCATCTGGTAACTCTACCCATACCGTTATATTCCATACAAGGTACTATAATAAAGGCCTCGGGAAACTCGTTACCCTTCACCTATATTCCCTCCCTAAATTACACTTGTCACGGTTTGCAGGGATTGACCTTTTACCTAGATATTACACTGCATTCAGAACGCGGGTTTTCCCTAGTCCGAAATCTCATACATTATGCATGAGGGTTCTTGGAAGCACAGCAGATCTGCCATCTCCTGTATAAAATCTATGTACAAAGTTCATGCCCGAAGTCATCCTTAAGCCGACACAGTAATACACAGTAATATGTATCTCTCTGAGACAGACTACGTAAGAACGAGTGACTGAGCGAAAGGTTGTATATTGTTTCCACAGTCCTGAGGGATCAGGGTTGTCATGTCCGTTGGTTGCCAAGAACTATTCTCTCCTTGGTAAGAGGAGATTCTAGTGGCACTGTGAGCTAGTTGGTACAAAAAGGGCCAACATACCCGGTTGGGGTGATCAGAGTTCGTCTGACACCAATCCTACAGTGTATGTTGTCTAAACACGTAGATCCTGTATATTTTCTATAGGAACTACACGACAATACCTGGTAAACTGACGCCTCCAAAACTGATGAAGGCATTTGGCCTTCTTCCCAAAAGATAAGGCGCAGGCTGAGCAAGTAAACAAACCATGTTACATGAATGTGCTCTAATGTCTACCTACCACTAGCCACTTCTAGTAAGTATGCAAGGCTACTGTTAAAATATCTAATTGTTTTGTGCTCTGTGAAAAATCTTGGCAGAAATCAGAAAAATAATGAACATTATAGTAATAGCGTAAAAACGTGCACAAATCATTGCACACATTTTTTTCCAGTGAAGTTGATCATTACTACAATTTTATTTTTGGGCGGTATCACCAATGCAACACTTTGATACAATTCTACCTTGGCAAGGTCCTCACCCTTCCTACTCCACTATCTGTAAATGAAACAACCTTTATTGGAAGGGTTAAAATATGTCATTTCGATCAGTGGTCCAAAACGTACTAGAGTCACTCAGATCTGCCTCCTTCATTGTTCAGTTCCGAAGTAGCTCAGTTTTTCGAATTATAAGAACATACACTATTTCCCTCTATATTAATAATGCATGCCTTCAGCTCCAGGGGCGCCTATAAAGCAGCTTGACGCTATCATCAATCCGTCCGTTTCTCTTTTTTTGCCGCACAACTGTGCTAAGTGATAGGAATTTTTCAAACAGTCACCTGGAATCCTGACATTTTGCACATTCTCCCTTTCCTGCAGCTACAAATAGAACTTTGCATTCAATTAAGCTCACAGCAGGAGAAAACCCCAATTAGGTAACTTATTTTTTTGACTACTTTCTGTCTTCACTCCCAGATATTACATTTTAGAAACTGTTTCAAAGACAAGGGTGGATTCTGAGTCATCTCAAAATTCAAAACTAAATTAACACGTTCAGCTTTCCCAGAGTTTCTGCCAGCAATTTCTGAAAAGATTGAAGAACCGGGTTTTAGAACCCAGCGGTGCCAGGGGCACGCCCAAAGTCTTCGGGTCCACCTGTCTTAGAAATACAGAGACACAGGATTCTTCTGAGTGGCGTCAAAGATCAAATTTATTGGCTGCAGCCAGTAACAGAAGTCCTAGAAATCATCACGGTATGAGTTCTCAGAAGACTGCTCAATTTTACAAAGCAAATCATCCCTTTTTATGCCAAAAATCACATTCCAGACAAATACCTAACATTTACAAACTGTCCAATCACATGTATCCACACCAGAGGTATCGCATGACAGTAAAACCCACTTTTCAGTTGCCCAGCCCATGATCAATCATCGGTCAAACCCAACATTCTTCTTTAGACAGGTCGAATGAACCCATAATAAAAAAGGGCACAACCCAATCGTAAATAGACCATAAAGAAAGGAGCAGAAACAGGTGAGAGTAGGATAAGGCATATTTGTGTGCAATAAAACTTTATGATGTCCTGTGCCCTGATCCTTAATCTTGATCAGCTAAAGGGCAGGAACTGGTTTAACAAGGTCAGCTTCAGGCAACAGGGTCAGTTCACTCAGGTCAATCAGGAATCAGCACGAACTCGAGCTAAGGTGTACATGTCCTTAAAAAGACTAGTTCAGCCACAGTCATCGGCCTATGTGAGGGCAACCACAAAATGGCTGCCATACACAAAATGGAACCCAAGGGTTCAGAACGAAATCCCTAGATACATAGTGAATCCATCGGTCTAACATGATGAAAACACTCATACTTGCCGCACTAACTAGTTACGGTTCGCTAATATCAAATTCGTAACGAAACCATGACCTTTATGGAACGGATTCAGAATTCACGGAACCTCAAGATAACGGTAAAATATGTTTCCTGGCTGGGTTTCCCTGTTTTTGTGAACAGCTATATTTTATCAAGTATTTGATGTTGCTTTTCTACAAGAAGAGTAAACTACTTCATGGTTGATACCCGTTATCTATGGTTAGGTGTGATTTTTGCAAGGTGTATTCAGCTGCTAGTTTAAATGTGTAATAACAAAAAAGAAAATCAGCATTTTGTGGTTTTGAGTACACTCCGAACTTCAGTTACCAAAAAGAAATTAAGACAGGTCATTAATTATCCAGTTTTTGTTATTTTGTATATGCTTTTTCGAATTTTACAGTCTTTTGTCCATATAACCGCATGAACAAAGGCTTGATATAATGATTCCTAAAGAAGCAGACTGATTGTAAAGGAACAAAACAAAACAGCTAATTTACAGTAGAGCATTGGGATCTACAAGCACACACAGTGCCGGTGTATTTCACCAATTAGACCTGCAACCACATTCTTTAAGGGTGGAAGGAGTGTCAGGCACATCCTGCACTTGGGTAGGGTGTGTACTGTGCTGACATGATGGGTTCAGGAATAGCTAGGAAACAGCAAGACTTTTCATACAGTGCTACTGAAGTCATCTTACCCTGCTGCTTATAGAACGGTTAGTGATTCTTTCTTTTAGCCAAAACCAGAATTATACTGACTTCTTGCTGAAATTAGGGTATTTTTTGTATTTTGATATTTTCCTGGTCATTTTGCTCACATAATTGTTTTTGATATACTACAGTGATGGGTCCCTTCATTGCCATCTTTGAAGGTCCACTGATCAACGGCCCATTTTGGCATATTAAAGAAGCTGTTACCAACAATTCCAAAAACTAATTATTCAAGACATAAAACATTACATTGTCACAATGATATTCGGACTATTTAATACCAACATCTGTAGATAGCTTTATTATGGTTTTCCAGTTCGAGTGTTAGCCTAGACTTGCAGAGTGAAGGAGAGCTCGAGCAGTGGGTATGCTTAAGCATGTATGTCGATATGTTCTCTTGTAAAGGGAGAGAAATGAGACCAAATGCCCTTCAAATATTATTCCACGTGATTGTTGCTCGCTTGCTCAGATCACAGGGTTTAGTGTTACTGCTGAGCGGTACACAGTTTTATGCATGCTCATTAATAGATGTGTTCAGTGGCGGCTGCCACAGGTAAGAGCGGTGAGGTGGGGGCAGGGCGGGCTGTGGGGTCAGGGAACTAGACATATGTCGGAATGAGTAAACGTAAAATAAAAAAGAAATAAAACCACTTACCTTGCACTCGCAGCGAGCGCACGGTAAGTGGTTTTATTTCTTTTTTTTAATGTCAACTCATCCCGTCGTATGTCTAGTAACCGGACCCCGCCCCACTGCCTCACCGTCTTACCTGTGGAGGCCGCCACTTGATGTGTTCTTACTTTAAGTCATTATTCCCATATCCTGGAGCTGTCACAGACATTCTGTCCTGAGGTCGGTGGTGGACATAATAACAATCGCTTCTCCCTCTTTCAAATGTGAGGACCTCTGGGGGCACCATGCTGGAGTGAAGGGTGAAAGTAGAGGGTTTTCACAGAGCGGTGTCAACTGGTTGGTTAGCAAAGTAATATTTCAAGCATATTTTCCTGAACAGATTCTGTAGTTCGCAATTGGGCACCAGAATCCCAACCAGTTGACACTGGTCTGCGAAAACCCTCCCAGAGGTCCTCACATTTGAAAGAGCGGTCCTCAAAGAGATTACAGAGAAACGTACCACCGCAGGGTTCTCCAACACATCCAAATTGGAATCAGAGGCCATTAATACCTTGGCGAATGACAACTCCAGGATGAGAGATACTACACCCCCCTTGCAAAGGAACCTGCACCGCACCTTACAATCTGCATCAACTCAGTGGTATCATCAGCACTTAACCAGGGGTGGATCACTAAAAATGAGGCAAATTTTCTCATCGACGACAACCCAAGACTGCCCTATTTCTACACTCGGCCCAAAATCCACAAGGGGATACAATCCCCCCTCGCCCCCGGGAGGCCCATTATCTCGGGCATAGGTTCAGTCTTGGAACCCCTCTCTAAATTCTGTGACCACTTTTTCCAACCCGTGGTCAGGACTACACCCACATTTCTCCAAGACACTAGACACGTCCTCAAACTGATAGAAGCAACCGATTTAGAGGGTACCCAACCCTATGAATACGCTGGAGGTGGTAGAGGAAATCCTCCATAACACCACATGGACATCACCCATCCCCATAAGTTTCGTAATGGATTGTGCCCAGATTGCATTAACGGAAAATGTCTTCCAATTTGAGGATCACCTTTACCATCAGACCCAGGGAACCTCGATGGGCAGTACCTTTTCTCCTAGTCTGGCATGTCTCTATATGTCAGACCTTAAGGCCAAGTACCTGCTAATTGACACCAACCCCTTTCTGGACAACGTCTGCCTGTGGCGTTGTTGTATAGACGACATCCCAGTGTTTTGGAAGGGAGCTTCCAGGACATCCCCGCCTTCCTCTCTTGGATAAAAAGCCTGAATCCCTATCTTAAATTCACAGCTAACAGATCTGAGCAAGAAATACCCTTCCTTGACCTTTTGATCATCAAGAAGCAAGACAGAATGGACACTATCACTTACAAAAAACCTACTGATGGCCACTACCCACTACTAGACCATAGCTTCCATCCGAAAGCCTCAAGGGAAAACCTTCCATACGTACAATTTTTACGCATATGTAGAAACCTCAGCAACCTGGAGGATTTTAAAACGCAAGCCACTGAACTAAGCACACACTTAGTTCGCAGACAATACCCAATCAGTAAAATAACAAAGAAAGAGCCCGTAATACCGACAGAGCAGCTCTACTTGAGACCCACCCAAAACCCCAGGCTGACCTTATCACATGTGTCACCACCTACACATCAAAATCTAATATGATAAAACGGGTCATTAACAAACACTGGGAAATTCTCCAGGTAGAAGGGCAGGCCTTCAGTAAGCCTAGATTTGCTTTCAAACATACTGCAAACATTAAGGATCTGATCATTAACACCAGACCAAAAAAGACTACACCTTCACCACCCAATACCCTATGGAACTTGCCTCCGGTAATAGGTCACTACTCCTGTGGCCAATGTATAGTCTGTCCTCTAACGAAAGCCACCAACACTATCTTACTCACCAATACCTGGACATGGCGGCAAAAGAGGCACACTAACTGTAATACACACAATTGTGTCTACCTTATTATCTGCCCCTGTCAACTTCAGTATATAGGCATGACCACCCGCCCAGCCAAAACAAGGATGACAGAGCACAGAAGCAACATGCGATGTAAAAAGGCCAACACTAGGATGTGTGCACATTACGCTGAACATAACCACACTGTCGATGACCTCCATTGGACTATTTTGGAGGCCTTCCCACACATTTCCAAGAGGTGTAATTTAGGAAAGAACAGAACTGGGTGTTCAAACTTTCCTCCCACATACGGGGCCTAAATGACGATATCCCCTGGGTTGAATTGAACCGTCAATGATTATGTACCCTAGCACCTCCCTTCCACCATCTGGAACCAGGCTAACCGTCCACGCATCTATGGCCCACAATTGGAATGCTTTACCAACACACTTAATCTCTACTCTTGTCGATTCCAAAGAGTTACCTCAAACCCATTGTGAATAATTGCCACTAAGTGCTAGGGCAACCACCAACCTCGAGTGCAATACGCCATTCCTATAGAGCACTATCCCGAGGCCGTTGGCATGCATCCATACTATCCAGCAACCATTGGTTAGTCACCTTGGATAAACCAAACCGTCCCTTTTGTGAAAAGAATCAGATCAGGTTTAAGAACTTTGCACTTACATTATGCTGAGAAAGTCACATGCATACCGTCACTCCCTACTAACATAGGTTTCATTCTGCATCATTTGATGTCTCACGCACATCAGACCCATTTGCAATACAAATGAACCACCATAGTAAAATAATATTAGACAAGCGCTTTTCCCACAATGACATATGTGCAGACTATCAACTCAATAAAGTTTTTCACAACACATTCTCTCCCAAGATGGCCGCCTTAATCACCATTCTAGCCTCCTGACGCTTCTGACGTTCTCTTACTCACTTAAGCAACAGACCCGGAAGTAGCCAGCACGGGGCCCGGAGCAAGGGTCAGAAAGACGAGCGTCGGTTTGACACCCATCGTGAGTATAAGCTTTGCCTGATCATTACCATCTTGCCACCCGATTTCGGTAAGTCACTACAAACCTCATGCTGCGTGAATTACTTTTTTTGCAGACTCAGAGCAACGATGTGCTCTGCCTCCCCGTCAGCCGTAGACTCTATACTATGGGTGAGTCCTTAATTTTAAGCAACTTTTTCTTTGCCTTCACTCTTGCTTCCACCATAAGGCATTGATAATGCGAGCACAGGTCTACCTCTATCAGTATACAACCTTTCACGCTTTATTTAAAACTACGCAGCATTCGTTGCCTATACTTTTGCATCTAACGCAGGCAATTGATAATTTGAGCTCGGGTAAAACCTCGATCAGTATACAATCTGTAGGCGCGCTTCAATAACTGTGTTTTGTGATATGTGTTGTTCTGTCGTACTCACAAGCACCAGTAAATCACTCGTCACAGTGCATTTAGGGATACCTCTGGCTGTATGATAGTCGTGTCACAAACGGCGACATCCGGTACCCTACCTACCACCTGCACGGCACGTACAAATAACAAAATGGGCACTCACCGTGGCCTACACTGACAGAAGGTGTGGGTCACGGCAATTGATCGCGACAGTGATTGATTATAGTCATTGTACCTTAGTATAGTGTGGGCGCGCATATATTTGGTCATTAGCTTGAGTACGCTACTTCATCATGGCCATACTGATTTACCTTGTTTTGCTCAGTCACGTATATGGATAAGTGCTATTCTAATGGTGGGTGCTTTTAACTAGCAAGTTATGAATGTACGTCCCTGCAATATCACTATAGCACCTGCTGGCTGTTGAAGACCACTGATTAACAGTAAAATTACCTAAAAGAGCACCAATCCACAGGTAGTTTTTCGCATGTTTTTAACCGTCCTTGGTTGTTTTTGTTTCTCTCTCCCCCCCCTTTCTTTTTCCCCCTAGGTCTCTTACCCTGGTATAAGTCTACTAGGGTTCACCCTACTGCAGCCTGGTCTTCAGATACAATTTATAGAACCAGACTAGTGGTAGTGCGCCACTCACTGTTTTATTTAACTTGGTCCTGATGAAGTGCCATCAGACCTATTAGAGGCTAATAGGGCACAAAACATGTCGAACCACTACACCACCTCAACCCTATAGGAACATTAAATCTGTGTTGGCTTTCTCATTTTTAATTAAGCCTGATGTACCGCAGGAATAAAACACTTGCTAGTAGGACAGCTCAAGACCTATTTTAACCCACTACCCTATGCACTACCCACTCACACCCACATGTACCCTACGGCTTCTTCAAAAGATCTCCACCAAAGAGCCCCTTTACGGGAGCCCATCAGGCATTGCAGCTCCAGCCCAACAAGGAGCGTGGCCCAATGATAAAGCATGACATCCCCCTGGGTGTGTGAGGGCATCCCTCTTCTCCCACTAGGAACTGCACACTCCTTTTATCAACATACCCGCTCCTGAGCTCGTGTGCAGGACCTGCTTAAATACAGCTCCTGGTCCCCTTTGTTTTTTTATTTAAACTTTCTTTTTTCCCTTCTTGTTTTGTTTCCTGAGTTAGGACACTCAAAGTGGTCCCTTTTGGACTTGGACCATGTGAAATTGGTGCCGAAGGAGTCTGCAGTAGACCAAGACTTCAGGTAAAGTCAAAGGAGGGTGCTTCATGCTAATAAAGAATGTAGTTGGGTGGATTTTGGGCACATATTGTATTGTATTGTATTGATGATTTGTAAAGCGCGTTGGCTACCCAGGGGCGTCCCAGCGCTATAGAAAAGAGTGAGTTGGGCTGGAGAGATGCATCATGCTGATGCATGCTGATGCATGATGGGATGAGGGCAAACTTTCATTCTGCTGCTTCAAGAGATGATGGCCTTTCGGTTTGGATATAATTTGGATGGGATGCAGGGCGGGGAAGCATGCTGCAAAAATGAGACTTTGTGGGGCCTAATTATTAACTGCATTTTGTAGTACATTTAGTATGGCTTACTTATTAAAAAATGCTACTCATTAACTTACATACGAAGGCCAACTTCTCCACCTTTCATATCTTTAATGTGGAGAGAGCTCCCCCGACTGTGGAGATATCCTCACAAGTAGGTGTATGTTTTAGGAGTAAATGTGGGAGGAATAGGAGTAAGTGGCTGGAAAATGGAGAATGCGTACTGCTTAATGGGAGGGGTTAAGGGAGGCATTAGGAGAGGTTTAGAGTGGGCTAAGTATGGGTTTAGGAAGGGACTTGCACCAACCCACAAATGAGTAAGCCCATTGCTATTTACAAATTCCACTTCAATTCCACTTCAATTCATTACTGCAGTCAAAAAAGACTCAAAAAGTTAACAATTGTACTCAGGTTAGAGCTCAAGTAAGCCCAGCACCACACATGGCCAACTGCTGGTACTGCAAAACCATCCTATAGAAAATAATGGAGGGAGGGGCTTAACATAAAAGCCCATGGGAACCAATGTTAGAATAAATAAACTTATTTTAACGTTCACAAATATAAATACATTTAATTTAATGTTAAAAGTTAATATAAAAATAAAACATAATAGTTTTGTTATAAAATAGGCCAATCAATGTTTAGAATGTAAAATAATAATAATTACATTAATTTAAATTCATTCTGTACATACCTTTTTATAGTTTGTAATACATAATAAATGAATATACAGTTTGTCAGTCTGTCAGAAAAAGTTATTTGGTTAGTAAAAACCATAAAGGAGACATATTAAAACAATTGGCTAATTAATGCATTATTACATTGTAAATACAAATCGCTTAAGAGGTTATGATACAATACAAATTCATAACGTGTGCAAATAACATCTGATAATTAATTAGCTTAATTTCCTCTTCTTGATTCTAAGGGCATCTACCAAAAAACTTGCAATGTTAAAACACATTTAAGGACTTGTCAACATGTGTAGGTAAACCAAGGTAGGTCCTACATACTTAGTAAAGGCAATATATATTGCTGACGCACAACTCGATAATGACCACAGAACATAATGAAGTGCTAAGTGTCTTGTGAGGAAAAGTTGTCACAGGAGCAAGGTCCTATCTCATCCACCCTGTATCTCCCCTGTGGGGTGCCAGAACCCAGGGGAGACGCTCAGTTTATGTCAAAGCTCTTCACCCTGCAGGGTATGAAAGAGTCTCTGACAGACATATGGATGGACTCCTCACCTAGTCTAGTAGCGATGTCATCCAATGCCACTGATGGTACAACACGTTTGGACTGGCTATAAAAACCCACGACTGAGTTGCTTTAGACGATGTAAGAGAACCTCTTCTCTTAAGATTGCTCATCGAACACATGACATTTCGGAAAATTTGTTTTGTTATTGCTGTTAATTCTCAAACCTTTTGGGATTTCACATTGTTACACAAAAACAGTTCTGTCATAAAAAGAGCACATGAGAGGTAATCTAAATTACTAGTCGTCTAATGCAAAAGTAAATAAAAGAGGGTACCTAGTAAGAAGCCTAACCCATCTGTATGCAAGAAACATGATGGTCTACCCCTCAATGTGGTTGAGTTACCAGAAGCCAGATGTAATACTCTTCTATTAAGTGTATATAAGAAAAGAGCATTTATTAATTTATGAGTTTTAATATAGCGCGTACTTTACCCGAAGGTGTCAGAGTGTTTTACAATAGAACCAGTTACATTACATTAGGACATTAGGACTTCAGAGTGCATGGATTGCATATGAAACAGATACAGGAGTCTAAACACAAAAGAAAACGTAACATTGGTGTGCATGAAAGTTATGCAATTTAAACTAATAGTGTGGATGTAATCTGCCAGTGTTGGCGGGAAGTGGGCACATAGAGTATTGGCGGGAAGTGAGCATAAAGAATATAGACAAAACATACTGATATTATACAGCATAGCATTATGGTCTCGACTGGTTGGTTAGTTCAAAAATACTTCCAAACTGCGTCGAAGGACCCCATCCACTAGCCATGTCCCCACAGTCACGCTTCATTGAGGGGAGCAAGCCAGGCTGTAGTCAATGCGTCCCAGGTGGAACAACCTTCCCGGTTGTCCCCCAGCATTGCACCAGGCATCAGGGAGGCATGGCAGTCCGACCTCTTCACTGAGGGTCGGTTGAGCACCACAGGCTGAACCGCAGAGGTGCTCAGCGACGGTCTCCTCACCTCCAATATGGCCGCCATAGTCTAACCATTCCTAGCACCGGCAGCTTGGAGAGTCAGTAGCCGCCCACCCCCGCAGTTGGTCCCGGCTCGTGTTCAACCCCTTCCTGTGGGACAGGGACTCGCCTCTTCCCTGGTGGAAATGGGGAGAGCAGGGGACTCAGTGCTGGCAGGCAGGCATTCAGCAGGCAGCGGAGGAGGGCATCGGCAGATTCTCCCACTCCGTCTGTATACAGGAACGCAGGAGATCTGGAGCGGAAGCGGGCCCCCGCAGCTAAAGCTTGCCCAGATTCCTCTTCCATGGTGAGAGTTCATGCTCCCAATGACAAGGGGAGTGGCAGAGTGTCTCCACAAGAGAGGCTGCACTCAGGAACTGCACTTGCCCGATATTAGAATCCTAAGGAGCTCCATTCAGAGGCCTGGTGGGAGCTCCCATATTGTTACACAGCGTGTGTAACACACTCTGTAACTTTGTATAGATCAACATTTTACACAGACGTACATTAACACAGCATCTGTCTCTTCAACAAATCACAACGCTCATTCTATTATATTCTCTCATATGTCACAGGAACAGCCCCTGTGTTCATGCCGCATGCGTTGTGATTTCACCACAGGGTTTCCTTGTTATGGAGCTAAAAGGTAGACAGGAGCAACACGTCTGGCCTGCGCATTAACACCTGCACGTTGATTGCATTACATTATTAATGTTCTATGGCACATGTAGTAGTCTGTGTTTGTTTACCTTGGTATTTTTTCTTTGTTAATCAATGACAATAGCGAGTACGTAATGTATTCCACTCTTTATCTTTAATAAAATGTAAGCTGCCTGTCACATAAACGTGGCAAATCATCATTGTATTTCAGAGCTGCAGCTTGGGATTTGCACGGCGTTTTTCCAGGCTAACAGAAGCTATTTAATTATGGTGAGACATGATATCCTGTTCCCAGGATTCATTATCAGTGGAGAAAAAAAGACCTGAACACTTCCAGTTTCGCAAATCGAAAAAGTCAAAGGAAAAAAAATGCTTACTTTAATGTCATACGCCTCAGCCATGATAATGTCTGAAAACTGCAAATATAAAATAGATTTTATTACAAATAATTGAATTGAACTGGAAGTAGGAGGTTACCCTCCGGTGCCTAACACAGGCCCTCGCAGCCCCCGCGGTGCGGGGGGGCCCCGCGCTCCAGGGCCCCCCTCACTCAGCAGAGCCCGGCTGCAAGCAAGCCTTTTCATTCCCAGCCAGCCGGACGAATACCTACTCACATTAACCTGCTACGCGATATCAATACGGACGAAATGGGCAGAGAAGGAAAAGGGCTCTGGCCCACATGCATCAAGCATTTTTGTAGTCGCAAACGGTGCGATTCCTTAAAATCGGCCGTTTGCGAATGCAAAAGTGCTTTTTGGGATGCATGAAGCAATTTTAGAATTCGTAATATTTTTGCGAGTTCTAAAATTGCGGGTGCTTTTAAGAAGTCGCAGATGTGCGACTTCTTAAAAGCAATGCATCATTACTTTGACAAGTTGAAATTCGCAATTAGGGTGCCAAATTTACCGAGTGGTTGAACCACTCGGTAAATTTGGAAAAAGTGTTTAAAATGGTGAAAAAGTATTTTTTTCAACATTCATGTTTAACACACACATGTCCTTAGGACATGTGTGTGTGAAACATGATGCGAAAAATACATTTCAGGGGTGCATGGGGGGGTCCTTTGGACCCCCCCCTGCACCCATGAAATTTTCTAAGTGCCACTCGCAATTCCCAATGACTCCTATGGGCCTTTTGGCCCATAGGAATCAATGGGAATTGCGAAAATTAACTTAAGAATTCGGTATTCATTTGGGATTCGGTAAAAATTGCGATTTTTACCAAATCACAAATGAATACCGAAAATAATGATGCATAGCATTTTGCACTTCTTAATTTGCGATTCCTTATTTTTCGCAAATTAGGAAGTGCAAAATGTCACATTGATGCATGTGGGCCTCTGTCTTTTCCTTCGTGCCCAAAGAAAACAAAGCCATTGTTTAGTTCCCCTGCCACTGGCAGCTGCCCCCCTCTCCTTTTTTGTTCCCCCTCTCTCTCTAAGCTATTGAAAGCATACCTTAGACAGGGTTCTCCAAGAGGGCCAGCTACATGTCTGATTTCAAAGATATCCACAAAGGCAAATGTATATACACAAATAATCTAAACTGAATGTATTTATATACTCACTGGTTATCTTGCAAACCTGCTAAACTGACTATGGAAACCCCTGAATCAAAAAGTTTTCGGCTAGACTCAATTTAGATTTACGTTGAAGTGTGGTTAGATCACTTTTAACATGATCTTCTCTTTCATCACTCTCCTGCCAGTGACAGTATTACTAATATAAAACAAAAATCATCAAAATTGTGCATGGCAGCATCCCACTAAACTTCAATTGGGTTAGAAAGCCTAGTGAACGAAGCGCTCACAGCCTAAGATCTCTACATAGACTACAAGTCAAAGAGTTGAATTTAGAAAAGGCCCTATCAGTTTCCTACTGTGACTGGCGAACAAATCAATACTATGTACTTAGTGCCAGGAGACAATTTAATTTATGCAGTTATTTACTGCATAAATAGTAAATGCTATGGTATGATTTTTTATTTTAACTTTTGGCTAAAAAACACAACTTACATTGAGCTGACCAAACATTTTCCTTGACCATTTGCTTCTGTTTAGTTTTTCAATGGCTTCTAGACCAGATATAACTTCTATGAGAAAGGGAGAACGTTCATTTATCAAGTTTGTTTTTTCCTTCAGCAGGTGTATTTATTCTTTGCACTGGCTTCTGCACTTTATGAATCACAACTCAGAAAAATATGTTCCCTTGCATTTCAAGTGATAAGGCAAGACGAGATAAGAGGCTGGTGCATACTGAGCACTGGCACTACAGAGTCTCAAGCAGCGCTGTCGGACAGAATGACCCAATGAAGGACAGCCAGGAGCACAGGATTTAAACGCCTGCACTGTAAGCTCCCGTCCCTGAGGGGGCCTGGTTTAAGCTGCATCTGGACAGACTCACACTGAGGGCCTTCTTATCCACTGGGCACTGTTTACACCTCTCCAGGCTCTATCCCGCAGAGAGGCCCTTTGGGTGCCACACTCTGCTTTGAGGTGTGCAGTATGCCGTATTATTCTCCGTTGATACCTGCAGTGGTTTCTAGCTCCCCTCTGCCATCCGGGCCTTTCAGGCCAACTGTCGCTTGAACACCACCAAAGGGAAAGGCATGTGACCGTACCGCTCCACAGAACCTTGGACTGAGCAGCACCTGATGTACAAGGGTCAGGGGTGCGCATTTCCAATATAACCGATATGGAGGGTTTCTGCTTTAATATCGAGATTTTCAAGTGCATGTTGTTTCATATCATCATCACGCCACGCCCCACTAAATAAAATTCCTGCTTTCAGCATCCTGTGGTTCTGTAAGTGATATGTCTGTCAAAGTGGCACCCAATGGACCTAGTAGGTATCAGAAGCAACTGGTTTCTGAGCTGGTTTGCCTGCGACTGTATGAGGGTGGACAGAAGGTGATTTCAGAAGTCGAAAGACTAAGACCAAAATCTATCATCCTCTTTCCACATAAGTCTACAAGTAAACCCATGTGTTTAATAGTTTGTGGTTGAGATAGAACTTAATGTAGCAAAGTAAGCAGGAAGAGATTGCATGATAGCAGTATAGGATGGCCTATTAAGATGCGATGGGTGGGGCCTCTCCACTTTCCAGGCATCCCACAAGAGTAAGATTGATTAAGCCTGGGTCCTGAACGTGGGCCATCAGCTTAGCGAATGAATTGCATGCATATGTGCACTGCTTCTATAAAAAAACAAGTATTTAGCAAAGAGCATGCAGTGTGTTGGACCATTTTGGGAAACTTAACAAAATATTTTAAATGTGAAGGCACTGCTTATCTCTTACCAATTTCGACACCTCATCAGGGGTAGTAAGCGCTATATAAATGCAATTACAAATGCAATATAAAAACAAGCATAGAGTAACACCACACAGCACGACTGGAATTATTCCATAAATAACCCTAAGGGGTAGGAAAACAAACAAGAGGGTTATGCCCAGGGTGAATTAAATATGCCCATAAAATATTTGTGGAGAAGGCAGCAGTGACGAAAAATGGAGAGGCATGAGAGCTGAAGTAAAACATCCAAGTTTGTGGAGGTCAAGGTTGAAGATCGGATAAGGGTGACATTACCCAGAAAGGAAAAGGAAAGAGATGGATGTTCAGAACCAATTTAAGTGATAGAGAAATTGTTCGATGAGGTTAGAACCGCAGATGGCAAACTGTGGAATGTGCAGAGGACAGTCTGGTCAGGAGATCAGGAGATGTTGATGACTGAGTGGGAGGGCAGAGGAGTAGGTAGACAGGAATTGGAGAAGGAAAGACTCTCCAGAGGGAAGAGGAGCAAGATACCACCAAAAATATTATGATTTTGTGATGCAGTGATATGTTCTCATTTTGTCCCAATATTGGTAGGGTTCTGTGAGGTTTCGTTGCATGAACTGATATAACACTTAAGTAGTTGTTTGTATTTAATGTATTTTATAGTGAGGGTGGTGTCTTTTATAATTTATCCATCTCAATGTACAGCTGTTCCTTATTCGTATAGGATGCTGAGTTGCAGGTTTGATTAGGGGTTCAGAAGTGGGCAGCCTCAGCTTGCTAAAGTTGTGGCTGGTCGCTAGTTGAGTACTCTGTGCCTTTTATATGAAATAAAGAATGTGTTGTTCTTCTGAACTGCGTGCAGCCTTAAAATATAGTAATCTGCCTTCCCCCGTGAACTCCCCACTGCTTGCTTTCCCATAATCCAGCTGCTCTACTTTGCGTGGCATGGCTATGACGAAGTGCCTATGTCACATCTATGACCTTGTGCACCACCTCAAATAAGGCATTGCTAGGCACTGACGGGAACTGCGAGGCCATTATATCCCTATATAGGGTTCAGCACTCCTAAGCCCCAATAGACTAGGTATGTGCTGTGTCATGGGCTATACAAACAAAATCAAATAAAATGCACTTAACAAAGCATAGAAATATTTCCAACATAAGGGTGGGGTAAATTTTGCTCCAATATATTTTGCTTTGAAAAATTATAGGCATCCATCTGTGAAGAGTCAAATGTATTTTGCTTTCAGGAGCTAGCGCTCATGTTTATCCTAACGGGGCAACAGGCAAGCAGAGCCATGGTAATGATGTGCACCGGTATACACCCTTTACAACGAAACTTTTACAACGAACTACCATTACAACGCAACTTTTACAACGCAAACCATTACAACGCATAGCGCTGGGGGGCGCTCTAGGATAGGGAATAGGTTTAATGTATTATCCAACACCTTCCCTACTATCCACGGGGACTGGAGTTGGAATAGTAAATTAAACTATTCACTATCCAGCGCCCAAAAGCATTATGCGTTGTAATGGTATGCGTTGTAAAACTTACGATGTAAAGGTAGGCGTTGTAAAAGTATGCGTTGTAACGTCATACATCCATGTGCACCACGAGAGATACAAGGAGAGGATGGAGTTGGGGGTGAGGGTGCTGCCGGTACATCTTTACCAGGAATTTAACAACCGGCATACGCGATTAGAACATTCTCCCTCTATATCCTGCTGTCAGAACATGAGAAAATGCTCAGCCAAAACAGCCTGAGGACACTGCAGCCCTACCATCCGCTTGTGCAAGAGGCAGTTTGCTCGCAGTGTCGCAGTCTGGAAACCTCCACGGATCCCCTTCCCATAACCTGGGTTACAAGCACGTTCCTGCAATTAACAATCATCCACTGGTTCCCTTCGCTTTTATTCCCTCAGAAATTATTGTGCCACAGTTCTGACTTTATGTCAGATTATGTAATGTATAGTGCAGTGTTTGCCAATTAATAATAGTGCTGGTGCTATGCTTAATACTCCAGAGTGATCCAAACCCACCCTCTGCATGCATGTAAGCTTTCTGAATAAAACCTAGACACTTCCATAAATACAATTACTGTGATTTCACAAGTTCAACATGGATTTCAAGCCCACATTTTATTAACATTATAGAATTTACGCTTAAGGAGGTGCCTTTGAAAATGAGTAGTACTGTTGGTGATGTAGTTAATGCCTCATAGCGCTCTAACTTAACCGTGTGAATGCATGTACCTCTCTGAATAAAGTTAAGGGTATGACATACATAACATTTCCCGTGATTTCACAAATTCCATTAAGATCTGGACTGAAATCCACATTTTGAAGCTTTATGGAATTCTCGCTTTTGAGGTGATGCATGTGGCTTGTGTTTGCTTTTGAAAAAAGTATGAATTGTGAAAGTCACGGAGCACTTCAGGCCTGACACCCAGATTCTGTTTGTCGAGCACTATTGAAAAAATATACCTAAACAACAATGGCAGGTTCACTCTTTGGCGACATGGGAACTCTGAAAATCAATAGCGTGGATGGTACTAATACTAATAACACTGACCAAAGCTAGGAGCTGCAGCAACAGAACTACAATGGTTTCTGTTCTATGACAATAGCAAAAAATAATGAAAATGTACTAGTGAGTCTAAACAGTGTAACACTACTTGTTTTACATAAAATACAACCCAAAACTAATGGATACCCGTAACATTTTCTTTTTGAGAACATTCATTTAAAACTCCCAGAAAGCTCTACTGCCCTGTCACACACACATTGGGAGACTGCTGGAAAATATTGAACTTTCCCATAGACTCTTCCCATTAGAATTGGACACAGACCTCGAGTCCCAGAAAGGCCTGACAGACCTTTGCTCTCTGCTTTATGTCTTCACTTGTTGCCTTACAAGTGGCTCACGAAACAAGTACCTTTGTGTGGCAGTGATGAACTGACCCATACAGGCTGAAGAATGGCCGGAGCCAGCCCTGAAATGGGCGAGTAATCCAGCCCTGCAGGGGTAGGCGTGGGAGGGGGCACGGCGGGGGCTGTCGCTTTAAGGCATTGGAATGTACAGCAGAAGGCTCTTTTCTTGGCTGTGGGAGAGGGCGGAGCCATTCAGGCATCAAAAGTGGAGGACTCGGCGCGAGTGCAGGCGCGTGAGGAGAGCGCACCGCTCAGCATGTTAGACGAGTCTTACGCCCGGGAAAAGCCAGCAAAGGTTGACAGTCAGAGCCAGAGTCATGGGTGAGTACAAGCTGAGTAAAACAAGGAGGCGGCTCCTTCACACCTTCACGGAAGGCTCTGCCTTTAGAATGCAGATGCTGCCGGGAAGAGGCTGCTCCTGGGGAAATGAGGTGAGGCCTGAGCAGACAACACGAGCGCGAGGAAACAATGACGCTGCAGACAAGCTTCATTGATGTCGCAGGGGGAGGCGCGGCCTCCCGCTGCAGCAGGGGGGAGGGGGACAGCGCGATTCACTCGCGGGAGCGATAATTGCTACCATATGGTGGCGCTGGCTCCCGCAAGTGAATCTCCACACGTGCACCTGTTGCCTTTGAAGGCAATGGAACGCGTGCACGGTTTTGGGGTGAAAAGCTGATCGACGACATGAGGTCCTCTCCTATGCTGTGCGCATGTGCGCAGCATAGGCGAGACCTAAAAAAGGACCAAGGAAACTGCTGCCTTCATTGGACGTGCAAAAAAGTCTGTGCTTGAGGGAGGCACGGTGCAAGCATGAGTCCTCGCTCAGACAATGAGTCCCCATCGCTCCCACCGGTGCTGATTAGCAGAGGAGGCAAAAGGACTGAGTGGGACAAACAGAAGCATACAGTTATGACAGCTTCTGTTTGACTCTGTTGAACCCAGTTGCCATTGTTAGTGGTCTGAGTGGAGCTTGAGGGAAAGGCCTTCAGTGCCTCAGTTCCTAGGAAGGTAAATCAGAAGTGGTCAAGCAAAGCTTACTAGGGTGTATTTGTACATGCTGTTTGTGTGCGCACATATGTCAATGTAGGCGCAAGTGAATGGGTGTGATTGCTTATATGGGTATTTGAAGGAGTTTGAAAGAGAACATGGATGGGGAGCTCTGGTCTATGGTGCACAAAGGGCCCACACCTCATTTTGAGGTCGGTCTAGATGATACTCTGCCTGTCCCTGACCAAATAGTGACCCTAGCCTGAGATATTGTGGGTATTTCTGATAACATTTAGGTTTCTCTGGATTAATAGTGGCTCACACGTGACATTTTGTGGGTGTTCTTCATGATATTCATCCTTTCCCTGGCATAATAGTTGGGAATACCTAACCTATGATGGGTATTCATAAAATGTTGGCAATTCCTGGCATAGTAGTGGCTTTTTATGAAATACAGTGGGAATTCCTGACAACATCCTGGCTGTCACTGGTATATAGAGGTCCATTCTTGACATTCTTTATGCATTCCTGTTGATATTCTGGCTACCCTTGACATCAAACTGATTTATAACTGGCATAATGTGGACTTTCTTGAAAACATTATGGCTATCTCCAGCTTAATAGTGGCCCATCCTTGACATATTGTGGCCATTTTTAGAAATACTGGTGGCTGATTCACAAAAGCTTTTTTAGTCAGGGTAACAGTACTCTTTTACGCATTCTTAGATGCCTTTGTGAATCAGCCCAAAACTTCCAGGTCATTATTGGTAAAAGTGCAAAGAGGGCACAGTCTTTTCTATTCGTACTAAATGGACGTGCATTTTGCTGAGTATTCCCATTTTAGATGTTGTTTGGCCAATTCACAAAGGCTTGTAAGAGTATGTTAAAAAGTATTACAGGAGTACTCAATCATATAATTCAAAATGCTTTTTCGACTAGGCCCCCTTATGGATGTACGTGACTTGTGCATGTGGGTGCTTGGGGAAAATGTCAAGCTGATGTTTGATGACCTCGCATGTATTTCATAAAAATCTAAATCTGACATTCATATAGGTTTTTGATGATTCATGAAAATAATATTCTCATGTCTAGTGGGAATTTAATGTTTTCAACCCAAAATTTTGGCACTGGCACGACTCAAGACAACTTCTAGTATGTGTCTTTGCAGTATGTGTCTTTTAAGATTCCACAATCCCAGAACGGATCAGTAAACAGATTGCGTTCCTTTTAATTTTTTCCCTGCGCAACCACTTGATTGACAGGATTTTACTTTTACAGAAGAAATTAAATCAATAAGACAATACATGATTTGGAGAAAAACAGTTTGCTGCAGGTTTATTTCAATAAGTGAAATATTCCAACATTGTGGGCTAATTTTCGAGCGATCCAAGGGCAGGCAGCGGTGAGTAACCTAAGCTGCCCACCCATCTGATGAGCCAAACAGTGCAGTGGGCCGACCCTTTCAGCGCTAATTTTCAAATCTGTGACTGCCAGTCCCAGATTATCACTCACACTTTTTTAGGGGTGGAGCAGTACAGGGCAAGCCTCCGGTTGCTCAGGCTTGGAACTGCCCGAAGGACTACGGGGGTGCAGCCACTTCAATCCCAGGGTCCTGCCGTAAAGGCTCATGGGGTTTGGCATCATGCACCCCTGTTGTGCTCCCCTAGCTATTAAACTGCCTCCGGATCGCCCTGTAACTCTGCCAATGATCTGGATGTGGCCACCGTCAAATATGGCGCACCCCCTCCATGGCAGGCTTCATAATCTCCCGCAACCCGCAGTTACCAGTTTTAGCTAGACCAAGCCCATATCCACCTATAGGAGCTGTATCCCGCCCCTATCTAAGTACCCTATGGTGTTTGCACTAATAAGGCCACATCCTATTTAACCAAAGCCCCTCTGCTCGGTGTGGTTGCGCATGGCTCTATTTACCCTGCTGCAGAAATGTTCACTGACCTCCCTGAACCTGGCTTCATGCCATACCCTGTGCAGGATTATGTCGTCTAACAGCATCAAGGGACCGCCATATCTCGCAGTGCCCCATGAATTTTTGGTTTCACCAAGGTAAATGTTATTGACTCGATTAATGTGCAGTACCCCCAGTGAGGAGTGGTCATTATCACCAAGGTGAATTTCTAAATTGTGGAGTGGGGACCCACACCCGCTAGTTCCTGCTGCAGGTTTGTGATCTTATTGCGCTCATGTATGCTGGGGAAACCTGGCCCTGCTATCCGAGTGCAAGAGGAAGCCTCAAAGTGTCATGAGTATATGTTTTAATATATTATTGCTTGTGGTCAACACCATTCAGTTATCTTTACACACACTGCCATTTAATGCTTCATCAGTGGAGCCCTAGGGGCCAGTTAGGAACTACTGTTCTC
This sequence comes from Lissotriton helveticus, assembly GCF_964261635.1. Taxonomy (NCBI): domain Eukaryota; kingdom Metazoa; phylum Chordata; class Amphibia; order Caudata; family Salamandridae; genus Lissotriton; species Lissotriton helveticus. Next base: position 987,249,655 of record NC_136069.1, on the reverse strand, counting down.
TTCCCACAGTTCAGTGTGATATACTCATGGTGCCCTGTGTGCACATTTTGTGCCTTTCTGGTTAGAGGTTGGCTATACCCTGTGTTTACCTCACACTATCCAGGCCCTGAAATGAGGTCTCAAAGAGTGGAGCACTGTTGCTAGTGCCGAATGCGGCACTAAGGGGCTGCCCTATTAGAAGGGTGCACTGCATGCGACGTGGGCAGCCTGCATTTTTATCTTGCTGAATATAATTTTTTTATTATTCTTTCAGACCACAGCACCATTTTGCTCAGCTAGGCGTGATGTACAGACCATGTATGGGGAACAGGCCATGAGCAGATCCTGCAAGAGCAAGTCAACTAAAATTCGAATCAGAAGTGACATATTAGAAACAATAATGAGGCCGAGAACTGTCAGAAACCTCACCAGAGTGGGAACAGTTTTTTATTCACACAACTTAAACTGCTTCACAATTTCCTTTAACGAAGACTGTCAAAAGCCAGTTCATAGCTCCTCAATAATCAATACAGACCCGACATCATGGTAGCAGAATCGTAAGTCTCAAATTCAGCTGTGAATATTTTTCTTAAAATATAAAAAAAAAATCTGATATCACAATGTAGATTTTCAATAGTTTATTCTGTCTTCATTTACATGCATTTGGAATTGTTGCAAATTAGAAAAAATCATTGAGTAACAACAAAAACAAGAATAGGAATAAAGAAATCTGACCGAAGACTTGAAGTTTGTACCTCATTATTCCATTATTAATTGTAAGACTGACATACTATGACAAGGGTTTATGTTAAAGCAAATACAGTTCATGGTCAAACAGATATTCTGAAATAATAACTTTTCAGCATACTCACATATTTATACGCAATTTAAACTTTCCAACACTGGAATCTAAATGAATTTGTTTCTGCCTATTTTTAGACCGATTAGACCAAGATAAACGTTTCTACCTATGTCTTAGATTCAAATTCAGTGTGATGGACCCCATGTCATTTTCAAGCACAAAGAGGAGTATCAGCTGAAATCATGTAGAGAATGTGCCAAGGGGTGTGAATATATATATATATATATTCACTGAAAAAACCATAGGTTTCACACCAGTTATAGTTAGGTGGAAATTTTACTTGCATAAAACCATTGAAATTCCCACGTTATAGTTAGTTGGACTCACTATAACTTGCGCGTGCAATGCACTGCTGATGACGTCACATATTACATCACTCATGACATGGTCAGTGACATCACTCATGACATCACTGATGACATCTCAAATGACATCACTGATGACAACATCCTTGTGACAAAGTGGCAGACCTCCTATCAGCATAAAATAACCTTTGACACACACATTCAAAAATAGAAACTGACATTTTCTTAAAAAAGGAGAAACCAATACCAATTACAACAACTTATTAGGTAATTCCAACATCTACATACACATCCACTCATTCACCAACAGTTCTATATAGTCACTCATGCATGTACTTACTCATCATATGTACTCATACACCTATACATCCTGTTACTCACTAATACTCATCCATATAGTTACTCACACACAAATTCACACATGCAAATAAACTATCAAAAAAACATTTACTTGATTATACTGCTATATACACACCACTACACATACTTCTACAGAAACGGAAACATATTTACTCTCTTAAACAATCAATTATAAAAACACATACTCACTAACCCACCCATACACACAATCATCCACCCATACAGTCTTGCACACATGCTGTCTTCAAAATACATACAAATAGTGAGTCACTCATTCATGCATCTGTGCTCTAAGTAATATCCCCCACCGAACCATACAGACACTGATACTGATACTCAAAAAACAACTAATAACCCATATACACACTCATGTAGCTACTCACCAACCCATGCAGCCACTTATACAAAAAGTGAGACACAGATACAGATATTTAAATATTTAAACATTACTCGCTAATATATGTATTCACTAAGATACATTTAATAAGTCAGTTAACCAATCAATTTTACACAAAAGAAACATCCATTTAGACATTTATTTACCCATTTATTCTTCCATCAACCTTTAGATATACATATATAAAAAATATTTATTTTTCAGAAAGATACACATTCACTGGATGATGTCATCAGTGATGTCATTTGAGATGTCATCAGTGATGTCATGAGTGATGTCACTGACCATGTCATGAGTGATGTAATATGTGACGTCATCAGCAGTGCATTTCACGCGCAAGTTATAGTGAGTCCAACTAACTATAACGTGGGAATTTCAATGGTTTTATGCGAGTAAAATTTCCACCTAACTATAACTGGTGTGAAACCTATGGTTTTTTCAGTGAATTTAATAGGTTTTTTAAATGCTAATTCCTAACTATAACTGGTGTGAAACCTATGTTTTTTTCAGTGAATATATATATATATATATATTACCTACTGGCGGTCGCCAGTAGGTATATATAGTTAGGATTTTTTCTCTATGGGTTTTTTGAAAATTCTATGTCTAATAACTTTGGCGTTTGTGGACGGAATTGGCTGAAATTTTCAGGAAAATGGCACATTTTGTTTCTGAGCAGCCCTTGAAAATTTGGGGGGGGGGGTTCGTCCAGTGGGGGCCGAGAAAAAAGGGGGGTCCCAAAACGTGTTTTTAACATTGAGTTTTCCATAGGGCGGTTGGCCTCACTTTTAGCCCGAACGGCTGAATGGATTTGCACGAAACTTGGCAAAATTGTAGGGACTGGTAGCCCGATGTGCCTTTTGTAGGTCTCAATATATGTGCTCCAGTGGATTTTGAGAAATTAACGTTTAAAAAAAGATATATATCTGTAACAGCGGACCGGGCAGCGCTCTGGTTCGCGGACTTTTCGCGCAACGGAGCTTTGTGAAGCGAAGCTGATTGGTTCTCCGGCGTCTGTCAACATTCCAAACAGTCCGTAGCGGCCGCCATCTTGTCTCTCGGTAGGATCGAGAGACAAGAGGAGGCCGAAGCGAAGGGGCAAATGACCATAAGGGGGCATAGTACATTGTCGCTCACCCCCTAGGTTTGATGTGGAGGTTTTAAAAGGGCCCCGCGGGGCAAAAAAAAATAAAAATAATAATAATCGAACAGCTGAATGGATTTGCACGAAACTTGGCAAAATTGTAGGGACTGGTAGCCCGATGTGCCTTTGCTAGATCTCAATATATGTGCTCCAGTGGATTTTGAGAAATTAACGTTCAAAAAAAGGTATATATCTGTAACAGCGCACCGCTTCGCGTACTTTTCGCGTTACGGAGCTTTGCGAAGCGAAGCTGATTGGCTCTCCGGTGTCTGTAAACATTCCAAACAGTCCGTAGCGGCCGCCATCTTGTCTCTCGGTAGGATCGAACAGCTGAATGGATTTGCACGAAACTTGGCAAAATTGTAGGGACTGGTAGCCCGATGTGCCTTTGCTAGGTCTCAATATATGTGCTTCAGTGCATTTTGAGAAATTAACGTTCAGAAACAAGATATATATCTGTAACAGCGCTCCGCTTCGCGGAGATAAAATTATATGTGTATTACCTAGCTGTTGCTAACACCAGTTAGCGACGGCTAGTAGAAGATAGCGACCATCTTGGGCCCCACTTTGCATGTGAGTGATATTTATCACTAATGACATGCAAAGTGGGCATGCCAAGATGTTAGCGACTGGAAACAGTCGCTAACATCGCTATCTCCTATTATCAACTTTTGGAAATATTCGAGATAAGGGCGAATATCTCTAAAAGCTACCACCTGCCCTGAGCAGTTCTTAGCCATGTTATCCAATGGGAGGTGGATAACATGGCTAAGAGCATTAGCTCGGTAATGCATGAATATCGCTGAGTTTTCAGCGATATTAATGCATTGCGGTCGTTTTTTATCGTATTTCCGATAAACCTTGATAATAGCAAGGTTTATCTGCGATAATTTCTGACGGTAAAAAAATCGTTGCTAAGCATCGTTAGGGATAAATATCGCTTAACTTTGGTAATATGCCCCAACGTCTGTTAACGTTCGATTCGAAGGAAATCAGGAAGTGTTGAAAAACATTGTCTGCGCCATCTTGTCTTTTTTCAAATGCCACACTTTTGTCGTGCACGGCAGCCATTTTAGATGCCTTGACCAGACCCACTCTGTGCACGCTGTCGATCCTTAGCATGGCTCCCCACCCTCGCAAACATCTCCCCCAGGCAGTGGTCACCCCCGCTCTCTGTCTTATGCATGGGTAATAAACCTCCCCCATCTGCGCTGCTGTTCCCTGAGAATCACACCCTGTGCCCGCCCGACACCTCCCTTTCGCCCTATTCACTACCGCACCCTCTGACACTCCTTTTCCTCTGTGTCCGATTGTCCAGGCTGGTCCTAGGGTATCAGCTAGCCCTGCAGATGTAGTTTATGGCCACAGCTGTAAAGAATCACCCCTCTTCAAAGGAGTTATAGTAGATCAAGGCCCACACTCGATGAGATTCGTCACAGCAGAAGCGTTGCTATTATCTGAAAACCATCCTGTATTGTGATTGGGGAGGGGACCGAGCCTGAAGCGGAAGATTCCAGGGATGACTGTTTGTACATCAAAGTTTTTACAATTATGTGTCACATTAAAAATATATAGCACTCCGACAAAGTAGTAAGATTATAAAACTTTAATAATTTATAAATATATACAAGAAAACAAAAATAGTAATAACATATAAACATTTTTAGGGAAAAACAACGAAGTAGCGGTCGGCTGTGCGAATAGTCCCAACGCAGCACAACGTCCAGATTTCCGGCGTGGGGCGTCGCGGGGGGTGGGTCATCAGTAGCAAACTGTTGTGCGAATAGTTCCAAGGCAGCAGAACGCGTTGAAATCTAGATGACACGAAAGTGATGTCTAGTAAGTTGCCACCCAGCAAATAACGGCATGGGGCGTCGCGGGGGGTGGGTCATCAGTAGCAAACTGTTGCGCGAATAGTTCCAAGGCAGCAGAACGATGGCACCAAGGTGATGTCCAGTAAGTTGCCGCACTGGTTTTGGTATCCTACAATGCTGCTCCGAATAACGGCGTGGAGCGCCCCGGGGGAGGCGGCGTGAACGGACCTCTCCAGGTGGAGTGTCATCTGTTGTAGTGGGGCGCCCCTTTACCGTTTCAGTTGCCATTCCGTCCGTTTTTGGTCCACTGTGTCAAAAGCCGCAATTCAGCTGAGTTGCGCCCACTCTTGCGGTGCAGCGATAGGCGGCTGTCACAGGACTCTCAAAATGGCGGCAGGCTGTTTCCTTTTTGGGCCTGGTCCACTGAAATGGCCCTGGGACACCTTGGAAATCGGACGCTTGTCTGCTAGGTCTTGGACCTCATTCTCGAAAGCGTCCCCTCCGCCTTGAGAATTCATCAAAAGTTTTGGGGGCTCCGACTCCTGCAGGCTTCTGGTGGGGAGCGGCTGCCATGATTGCTCGCGGAATGACCACGACTGAGCTACGAGATGGTGGTGCTTTCATGCTGACGCCAGCTTCAGTCTGAAACATCCAGAAACAAGGTGGGGCTTTCATCGTTTGGGGAAAAAAAAAAGTTTTCATCCTATGAAAAGTGTTGTTTTTAGGTCACATGATCAAGCCTTCCATCATTAGGAAACCAAAAGTAAAATGAACCAATGAAAAGTTTTATAAACAAGTCACATGACCTGTTATGCGGCATAGGGTGTAAAATTAGGAGAAAATACGTTGGCACGTGAGGCGGCGTCAGTAGCGGACCGATGTGCGAATAGGCCGAAGGCAACACAACGCGCCAAGATCCGGATGGCACCGAGGTGGTGTCTAGTAAGTTGTCGCACTGGTGTGGCCATCCAACAATGCTGAAAGTCGGCGTGGGGCGCCCCGTTGGCCTGTGAGTTTGCGTCAGTAGCGGACCGATGTGCGAATAGGCCGAAGGCAGCACAACGCGCCAAGATCCGGATGGCACCGAGGTGGTGTCTAGTAAGTTGCCGCACTGGTGTGGCCATCCTACAATGCTGAAAGTCGGCGTGGGGCGCCCCGTTGGCCTGTGAGTTTGCGTCAGTAGCGGACCGATGTGCGAATAGGTCGAAGGCAGCACAACGCGCCAAGATCCGGATGGCACCGAGGTGGTGTCTAGTAAGTTGTCGCACTGGTGTGGCCATCCAACAATGCTGAAAGTCGGCGTGGGGCGCCCCGTTGGCCTGTGAGATGGCGTCAGTAGCGGACCGATGTGCGAATGGGGCCAAAGGCAGCGCAACAATATTTTCTGATTTGAAGACACCACAAGGCGCTGAGATGCCAAGATCCGGATGGCACCGAGGTGGTGTCTAGCAAGTTGTGGCACTGGTGTGGCCATCGTACAATGGTAAAAGTCGGCGTGGGGCGCCCTGTTGGCCTGTGAGATGGTGTCAGTAGCGGACTGATGTGTGAATGGGGCCAAAGGCAGCGCAACAATATTTTCTACTATATTTTCGGAGTAGAAGACACCACAAGGGGCTGAGATGCCAAGATCCGGATGGCACCGAGGTGATGTGTAAGTTGCGGACGGATGTGCGAATGGGGCCAAAGGCAGCTCAACAATATTTTCTGAAGAGAATACACCACAAGGCGCTGAGATGCCAAGATCCGGATGGCACCGAGGTGATGTCTAAGTTGCGGACCGATGTGCGAATGGGGCCAAAGGTAGCGTAACAAGATTTTCTGTATGGAAGATACCACTAGGCGTTGAGATGCCAAGATTCGGATGGCACCGAGGTGATGTCTAGGAAGTTGTGCCACTGGTGTGGCCATCGTACAATGGTAAAAGTCGGCGTGGGGCGCCCTATTGGCCTGTGAGATGGTGTCAGTAGCGGACTGATGTGCGAATGGGGCCAAAGGCAGCGCAACAATATTTTCTGACTGACACCACAAGGCGCTGAGATGCCAAGATCCGGATGGCATCGAGGTGATGTCTAAGTTGCGGACTGATGTGCGAATGGGGCCAAAGGCAGCGTAACAATATTTTCTGTATGGAAGATACCACTAGGCGTTGAGATGCCAAGATTCGGATGGCACCGAGGTGATGTCTAGCAAGTTGGTGTGGTCATCCTACAATGCTGAAACTCGGCGTGGGTCACCCCATTAGCCTGTGAGATGGCGTCAGTAGCGGACCGATGTGCGAATAGGCCGAAGGCAGCACAACGCGCCAAGATCCGGATGTCACCGTGGTGGTTTCATAGTTGAGAGGCACTTCATCTGCAGTGGGGCGCCGAGATCCGGATGGCACCGAGGTGATGTCTAGCAAGTTGCTGTACTTGTGTGGTCATCCTACAATGCTGAAACTCGGCGTGGGTCGCCCCATTAGCCTGTGAGATAGCTGTTCTTTGGATTTGGGCCTGGTCCACTAAAATGGCCCTGGGACACCTAAGAACTCGAACGCTCGATTTTTTTTTCCTTTCCTGTACATGCAAAAAAAGGTAAATGCCCGGTATGTTACACGCTTCATCTGCCACGATGAACTCTCCAGAGGAACCGAAAAAATATATAGTTGTGGTAACTATACCATGCATCGTCATATGGAGAGGTGGCACCAATTAATTATAGTGCTGCATAAAAGAGAGATTTGGAGGAGAACCCCTGACCTGCTAGTACATTCATCAAAGAAGTGGCACTGAGAGCTTCAGAGGCAAGGGAAACGGTCCCAAATATTTAGAAGAACTTTGGAAAGATTAAAATGACATGTTTAGATTGTGGTAAATTAATTTCATGTGGGCAGATGAGTGTTACTCTAATAAATACAGCATATGAACATCATCATAGTCGATGGTTGGTAGAGACATTTTGACTATATCCTGGACCTGCCCGTCCTCGCCCAAAATGGCGCCGGAATAAATGGGACTCGTAACTCCTTGTTGTGTACTGGTTGCAGAACCTTGAAATCACGAGATACGTATGCAGTTTTGAAGCACATGGCGGGCGGGGACGAGAATTGATTGAATATTTCGACATCCCTATTGATATTAAGTTCTGATGTGTTATTGATTACTGTACTGTTGAAAATTCGAATTAACGTCACCCATGGTACTTGCCCGCAAATGTATATCTAGATAATTTTATTGTAACTGGCCCTGTCGTATTTTAATTATAAAATGTACGTCCACCGATTCCGTAACTGTTAGACACCTTAGTTTTTGCAACCTAATGGCCCGCCCGTTACGTTCCTCTACAGTGTAAATGTCTATTCATCATATACGATTACAGTTTGCTCCGTGGCAGGCCCACGTGGTTATAGGCTCGTATTTGTATAATGAAATTTTCACAATAAAGGTTTTTAAAAGAAAACATGGTAGTAGTGTATACATTGGTAAAGTTTTTAATAATAGTCACTGTTTTAGAATCATTAAAAGGCAAGTGAAATAAAGCAGACCAATTACATGAAGGGTAAAAGGTATAATACGAAGGAACGCAGTAAAGATAAATGGTCAAGGGCTGTTGTGTTTTCTATTCCTGCAACATAAAGTGATCGATAAGAATCTCATATTCAGGCGTATCGGCGACTAAGACAGCAGGTCGACCCTCTTTTGCTCAACGGCTCCGTCATGGGACGAAGAAACGCTCTTTTTCTCGAAAAAAGAATATATTTTACTTGCAGGACAGTTGTAAAATTTCCGGGAAAGTACATTAGCCTGGAACATTATAACATATATTTAAGAGAAAATAATGTTCGGAAGTAATTAAAAGCGTAATTTTTAGGTGATATGACCAAGGCTTTCATCATTAGAATAAGAAAAGTAAAATGAACCAATGAAAAGTTTTATTAACAAGTCACATGACTTGTTATGCTTACGTTACGCGCTGCGCGCCCCGGATGACTTCCGGATGCGCTAACGCGGCGCGTCATATGACGCATTACGCGACAACGCAGGTCCAGAATATAGTCAAAATGTCTCCACCAACCAGCGGTCGAAACACAACCCCTTTCAGCAGGCTAAATAGTTCTGTTAAATGACAACAGAAAGGACAGGCAACAAGAACCATCAGTCAAAGAGGGGAGGGCTAGTTCTTCTCTACCGGGTTACATTGGGGCGCTACCGGAACTGATCGAATTGGTAGTCTACAGTGTTTCTGGATGTTTCAGACCGAAGCTGGGGTTAGCATGAGAGCAGCACCATTTCGTAGCTCCGTTGTGGCCATTCCGCAACCAATCATGGCAGCCGCTCTTTATCGTTATTTTGGGCGGGGTGGGTGGCGGAGCCGAGCTGTTTTGCAGCCATCATTGTGTGGAGTTCAGTTCATCTCACTAGTTTTGTATTTGTCATGAGGGGTTGTTCCTAATGTTTCTATTTTAGCGAGGTCAAAAAGAGATCCCATTAGTGGCCTACTGATTTTGCTCGATTCCTTTTCTTTTTTTTTACACGATTTTTCGTTATCTGCAAAGACTAAACAGAGTATTGCGACTCTGTGTTTGTTTGTAAATAGAGAGTGAACCAAAGAGAACTAATTCTAAAACAGTAAATACTTGGATAACAATCAATCAAATGGAGAGAGAAGCAGGCACGACGGATTACAACGGGGGCAAAGGCCTGCGTTAACTACCCTTCACTATCTGCAAAGAGAGAGTACTCCTAATAGAAATGAGGGGTGGGGGGCAGCATTCAAAGCAGATCAGTGTGCATAAACACGAAAATGTTTTTACTTACCACGTACTTGACATTCGACAGCTTATGATATTTGCTATTAAAAAACCATTGAAATTCACTGAAAAAACCATAGGTTATAGACCATATATAGTTAGGAATTAGCATTTAAAAAACCATATTTTACTCACACAAAACCATTGAAATTCCATATATAGTTAGTTGCACTAACTATATATCGCGCACCCGCAATCCACTGCTGATCATGTCACATATTACATCATTCATGACATGGTCAGTGACATCACTGATGACATCACTGATGACATCACTGATGACATCATCCAGTGACTGTGTGTTTCTGTAAAGTTTAAATATGTTAGATATATTGAAGAATGAGTGGATGTATAAGTGTCTCGATGAAGGATTTAGTAGGTGCGTGACTGACTGTATGAGTGAGTGAATAAATGTGTCGTACTAAATGCATGGGTTAGTGACTAAACTGCCTGAATGTTTGCTTCAGTATGTCTGTTGTGATGTAAACTGCTGCATGTGTGGATCATTAGCTATACGAGAGGCTACATATGTTATTGATTGGTTGCCCAAGTATTTGTATGGGAGATTGAGTTTGTGTGGGGGTGGCTGGGAGGTGTGTGACTCTGTGCATAGATGTGTGAGCAGTTGATTCACTAGGTGTATGAGTTCAAGAGTGCATGTGGAAACAGCTACATGGGCGGTTGACTGTGTGCATGAGTGTATTGATGAGTGAATGGATATGTCAATGCTACATGTCATAGTAAGTACATATGTAAAACACAGTACATGTGAGAGTTGGCATATATAAATAACTGTGCATGAGAGCCACTGAATGTGTGAGTGGCTGTATGGATCATTGTGAACTTGTATCAGGGATTGTATAAGAGAGTAAATATGTGTTAGTATATGTTTGAATAAGTAAGGTGTGTATAACTGTATAGTTGAGGAAATAGAGGTGTGATTGAATCTTTGCATGACTGACTAGGTGTGTGAGTAACTCCATGGATGAGTAACAGTGTGTGAGTGTCTGTATACACTGAGTGTATCTAAGGTTTTATTAGAGTCTGAAGAGGTTTATCGTATTAGCACAAGAATGATGTCAAATGAGATGTCATCAGTGATGTCATCAGTGATGTCACTGACCATGTCATGAATGATGTAATATGTGACATGATCAGCAGTGGATTGCGGGTGCGCGATATATAGTTAGTGCAACTAACTATATATGGAATTTCAATGGTTTTGTGTGAGTAAAATATGGTTTTTTAAATGCTAATTCCTAACTATATATGGTCTATAACCTATGGTTTTTTCAGTGAATATATATATATATATATATATATATATATATATATATATGTGACGCAAAATGCCTGAGCATTCAAGGGGCACACTGCGGGGCTCTGCCTTGCGGGCTTGTTCGTTCCAGCATACGTCTTCACACTGCAAAGTATTTCTTGCCCGACGCGTTTCTGGGGGAACCTCCCCCCCTCCTCAGGGGCTGCTTCCATCAGACACTCGAGGGTGCATCACTTAATTTCTTGACCTTTTGTTGAAACAAGCCTCAAGGTAGGCGTGTATTATCATCCCACGTCATACCCTGCATTATGGGACTTGAAGTCACTGTGGTGATGCATGTATTTTTGTAAACTTTTTGGTAAAGTCGAGGGTCTGGGATCCATCTTGCATACAATTAATACCTTCAGTAGGTAGGCTGCCTGTGTGTTTCAGTGCGCTGCATATGTGATAAAGAGTCCTACACTCATAATGCTTCCAATCAGTTTGGAAACCCGAGCTTCATCCAGCTGCTCGTTTGTTCCGATTAGCCGGCGATGGTGCTCCCTCCACGGCCAGGCTGCCGTGTTGAAACATGTGACGCAAAATGCCTGAGCATTCAAGGGGCACACTGCGGGGCTCTGCCTTGCGGGCTTGTTCGTTCCAGCATACGTCTTCACACTGCAAAATATTTCTTGCCCGACGCGTTTCTGGGGGAACCTCCCCCCCTCCTCAGGGGCTGCTTCCATCAGACACTCGAGGGTGCATCACTTAATTTCTTGACCTTTTGTTGAAACAAGCATTATGAGTGCAGGACTCTTTATCACATATGCAGCGCACTGAAACACACAGGCATCCTACTGAAGGTATTAATTGTATGCATGATGGATCCCAGACCCTCGACTTTACCAAAAAGTTTACAAAAATACATGCATCACCACAGTGACTTCAAGTCCCATAATGCAGGGTATGACGTGGGATGATAATACACGCCTACCTTGAGGCTTGTTTCAACAAAAGGTCAAGAAATTAAGTGATGCACCCTTGAGTGTCTGATGGAAGCAGCCCCTGAGGAGGGGGGGAGGTTCCCCCAGAAACGCGTCGGGCAAGAAATATTTTGCAGTGTGAAGACGTATGCTGGAACGAACAAGCCCGCAAGGCAGAGCCCCGCAGTGTGTCCCTTGAATGCTCAGGCATTTTGCGTCACATGTTTCAACACGGCAGCCTGGCCGTGGAGGGAGCACCATCGCCGGCTAATCGGAACAAACGAGCAGCTGGATGAAGCTCGGGTTTCCAAACTGATTGGAAGCATTATGAGTGCAGGACTCTTTATCACATATGCAGCGCACTGAAACACACAGGCAGCCTACTGAAGGTATTAATTGTATGCAAGATGGATCCCAGACCCTCGACTTTACCAAAAAGTTTACAAAAATACATGCATCACCACAGTGACTTCAAGTCCCATAATGCAGGGTATGATGTGGGATGATAATACACGCCTACCTTGAGGCTTGTTTCAACAAAAGGTCAAGAAATTAAGTGATGCACCCTCGAGTGTCTGATGGAAGCAGCCCCTGAGGAGGGGGGGAGGTTCCCCCAGAAACGCGTCGGGCAAGAAATATTTTGCAGTGTGAAGACGTATGCTGGAACGAACAAGCCCGCAAGGCAGAGCCCCGCAGTGTGCCCCTTGAATGCTCAGGCATTTTGCATCACATGTTTCAACACGGCAGCCTGGCCGTGGAGGGAGCACCATCGCCGGCTAATCGGAACAAACGAGCAGCTGGATGAAGCTCGGGTTTCCAAACTGATTGGAAGCATTATGAGTGCAGGACTCTTTATCACATATGCAGCGCACTGAAACACACAGGCAGCCTACTGAAGGTATTAATTGTATGCAAGATGGATCCCAGACCCTCGACTTTACCAAAAAGTTTACAAAAATACATGCATCACCACAGTGACTTCAAGTCCCATAATGCAGGGTATGACGTGGGATGATAATACACGCCTACCTTGAGGCTTGTTTCAACAAAAGGTCAAGAAATTAAGTGATGCACCCTCGAGTGTCTGATGGAAGCAGCCCCTGAGGAGGGGGGGAGGTTCCCCCAGAAACGCGTCGGGCAAGAAATATTTTGCAGTGTGAAGACGTATGCTGGAACGAACAAGCCCGCAAGGCAGAGCCCCGCAGTGTGCCCCTTGAATGCTCAGGCATTTTGCGTCACATATATATATATATATATATATATATATATATATATATATATATATATATATATATATATAAATTTCTATGGCAAAATGAAACCCCTCATTTTGTTCCTTTTCAAATTAAATGTGTTAAGTGTTACCACTTTATTCCAATCAAGATGACTTCAGGTGTGCCATACTTTTGTCATAAGTAAGACTGTTAGCGTTCTAGTTGTTCTTTAGAACACTCTGGGACATTCTGTCATTGGGCTATAGTTGGGCTACATCTGGCTGATATTTGGGCTACATTTGGGCTCTTTTGTCTCTGGTGGCCATCTTTGGAGACTGCATATCAGAATTTTTTTAATGAAATACAAGAGGATTTGAGAAGTCACTCAAAATGTGCCCTAACTTTTCTTACTTCAGCACTAATCATAATTTCTATGGCAAAATGAACCCCCTCATTTTGTTCCTTTGCAAATTAAATGTTTTAAGTGTTAACACTTTATTCCAATCAAGATGACTTCAGGTGTGCCATACTTTTGTCATAAGTAAGACTGTTAGCGCTCTAGTTGTTCTTTAGAACACTCTGGGACATTCTGTCATTGGGCTATAGTTGGGCTACATCTGGCTGATATTTGGGCTACATTTGTCTCTGGTGGCCATCTTTGGGATACATTGGGCTACATTGGGCTACATTTGGGCTCTAACATATATATAGCCCAATGTAGCCCAATATATATTTTTCAAAGTTAATTTTCGTAAAAACCACTGGAGCATATATCTTGAGACATAGCAAAGGCACATCGGGGTACCAGTCCCTACAATTTTGCCAAGTTTGGTGGAAATCCATTCAGCCGTTCGGCTAAAAGTGAGTCCAACCGCCCTATGGAAATTAACATGGGGAAAACACGTTTTGGGACCCCCTTTTATCTTGGCCCCCGCTTGACGGATCCACCGGAAACTTTCAGGGAAGGAGCGGAGCAAAGTTAAGGAAAAGTACAGGCAGATCCCTCATTCGGCGCCAAAGTTATTCCCAATAGAATGTTGCGGATTTCCTATGGAAAACAATCCTAACTATAACTACCTACTGGTGACCGCCAGTAGGTAATATATATATATATATATATATATCACTCCAACCGGTTGTGGTGCATCGAAACATCCAAAGCACTTTTCGCCAGTGCGCAGACACGGAATAATGTTCCAAAGCCAGTCTTCAGGTAATTCTTGATTTTATTATTAAATCATAAAGTGCAGGGGTGCATTACAGAGAAGGACGAACAGACGCGTTTCGGGCGTGGCCGCCCTTGCTCACTGTTGGCGGTAAGATGGACTAACTTTCCTTTAAATAATACAAAGTTGATTTGGAAAAAGCGCGCCCAAATGCAAATAGTAAACATTATGAAAGGACTATTCACAATTCTAATGTGTGGAAATGAAATCAAAATGTGGCGGCCATCTTTGTTTAGTCAAACATGCTTGCGAATGAACAGATATTGTATATAAATATCCATGAAAGTAACCACTGACTTTAAAAATGATATACAAAAAGTTAATTATACTGAAAAGTGGACACTATTCGAGCATTCACCTTACAAATACATTGATTGAACATTGTCTGTACAAATACAAAAAGGTGGAAGACATAGTGTGCCTAATTCCTAAAAAACAACTGAGTGGAAATTTCATGAACAAACAACGGTTATCAAGACCAAATTATCTATTCACTTCGTTCTTCGTCATGACTAAATAAAGGTTTTTCAAAACCAAATTATCTATTCAATTCATTCCTCGTCATGAATGAGCACAGATACTCAAATGTCCTTTACACTGTTCCTAAAGTTTTTCCAAATATTCATATCAATTGGTCTTAAATATAGTTGTCCATCAGATTGAAAATAAACAAATGATAATTCATTAATGGTGAAGGAGTGACAAAGTGTCAGCGATCAGTCTCGTTTTGACAGCTTATAAAGTGTGCGGTTAAATCCAAATAAGTAAACAATGTGACAGGATAAAATAACTTACAAACTAAGAAATCAATCTTTATGGCTGGTTTCGTGATATTAAAGAATTCATAGTTTAGGATGTTAAATCACATCCTGTTTGCTTACTGGCTTCAAAGAGGGGTACAGAGTTTAATCACATATATATATTACCTACTGGCGATCGCCAGGAGGTAGATATAGTTAGGACCTATTATCCATAGGAAATCCACAACATTCTATTGACAATAACTTTGGTGCCGGTTGATGAATCTGCGCAAAATTTTCCAAACGTTTGGCCAGCTCAGTTACGCTCCTTCCTGGGGGTGATTGATCAAGCGGGGGCCGAGAAAAAAGGGGGGGTCCCAAAACGTGTTTTCCCTATGCAATTTCCCGTAGGACCTTTAGCCATGGCTACAGCCCGAACGGCTGAACGGAATTACACCAAATTTGGCAGAGAGGTAGTCCTCAGTTCAGACTTGTGCCTTTCATTTCCCTGGTGTAAATCTGTTCAGTAGTTTTTGAGAAAGTTACGGTTAAAGTCATTTATATATCTATGGGCGCGGAGGATCTGGAGTAGTATCCACGAGCCCTACGCGCAGCCTACAAGAACCCTGCCGTGCACGAGCTGAATGCTTATTTTCTGACAACTGTCAAAATCAGGAAGTGTTGGCAGCCATCTTCTGCCTCGGTAGAACCGAGGAACAAGAAAACAAAAACAAATGCCGCGAAAAGGGGGCAGGGTAGACACACCCTGACCCCCTAGGCCTGCTCAGGGGGTCCCACAAGGACCTCTAGGACCCCTAAAAAATTATTTTTTTTTTTAAAAAACTCACAGGATTCGCATAGGATCCGCGAAACCTAGCAATATTAAAAAAAAAGAAACGCGGTCTCCCACGGAAAATATGTAAATTTGCCCCCGGGGGGGCGAATCCCGGGGGAATTATTGAAAAAAAAATGTGTGGGGGTCCTAGTTGCACCCCAGGGACCCTCAGTATTCAAGGGGAGGTAATCCCTCAACTTAAAATGCGCCACAGGGGGCGTTTTCACAGTGGGGAAGGGAGGGGGCAGGACCTTAGGTGACATGTGTGCAAACACACCCTGTTGGGGAATTAATTCCTTGTCAATACTGAGGGTCCCTGGGGGCCAACTATCCCACCAGCTAACTCCAGTAGGCGCCATGGAGCTGCGTTGCAGAGTGTTGTAAAAAGGGGAGTGGCCTCTGAACACCTCTCTGCAACGCAGCCTCCTGGCGCATACTGGAGGTACCCGGTGGGCTAGTTAGCCCCCAGCGGACCTCAGGATTCAAGGGCACTTAATCACGCAACTTAAAACGCGCCACAGGGCGTGTTTGCCCACGTCACCTCAGGCCCCGCCCCCTTCCTTCACCATTGTACAAATATTCCTCTAAAATCAGCTGAACTACGAAATCCGATTTGCTCACCTGTTATCAGGAGTGACCTCAGTGCTGCTTCTTTTAGCCCAACACTAACCCCGAAAAATAAGTCTAACTATACTTACCAGTAACTTGTATTTCCTTCCATAGCAAACCATTGTGTGGTTTTCAGCAGAAACGTTTCTAAGTGTCTATTTTCAAAAACTAAAAATATTCTTTAAAAATTGCCTGTATGACTTAAACACATTCTTTCAACTGTTTACAGGAGATGCAGCAGTGCTGGATCCAGGATCCACCACTGAGTAAGAAAAGGTAACAATAACACTATTTACTTGCTTAGTGAATTTCCTTCCATAGGGTAACATTGACTGGTTTCATTTGGAAGTTCTAAGTGTGGAGTTTTAGGAATCCATTGTCTGGTTTTCACCAGAAAAGTTTCTAAGTGTCTATTTTCACAAACTAAAAATATTCCTAAAAAATTGCCTGTATGACTTAAACGCATTCTTTAAACTGTTTACAGGAGATGCACCAGTGCTGGATCCAGGATCCACCACTGAGTAGGAGAAAGTGACGATAGCACTACTTACCTGCTAAACGAATTTCCCGCCATAGGATATTATTGGTGATTCTATGTGAAAACATTTCTAAGTGACAACTTTTAAAATACAATAATATTCCTTAAAACTCACTACTGTAACTAAAACGCTTTTACTCAACCGTTTATAGGAGATGTCCAAGGACTGACCCTAGGATCCAGTCCTGTGGTTAGAAAAGTAATCCATACAGTAACTAATTGCATTTAACTAGAAATTCACATTGAGGTCAATGTTGCACTGCATTTGAAAGTGTGTTGCCCATTGCAACAACTGTAACTACTGTACTTAAAAGTCTATGGCCTATTTGCAAAGTATTTAAACTAAAGTATTTCATTCTGAGAAAGTATATTTTGTAATGTAAAGTATAATGTAATTATAATGTAATTTAAAAAATAAAATATCTAAAAATAATTAGTTAAAAAAATTTAGCAAATCAGTATCAACAAAATAAATATAACAATTAATAAATTTAAAAATTTTCATTTGCAAAACCTTCGAAATTCACTGAAAAAACCATAGGTTTCAGGCCTGATATAGTTAGGAATTAGCATTTAAAAAACCTTAGAAATTCACTGAAAAAAACATAGGTATTAGGGGTGTTATAGTTAGCTGGACATTTCACTCGTACAAAACCATTGAAATTCTTCCGATATAGTTAGTTGTACTCACTATATCTCGCGCGCCCGCAATCCACTGCTGATGATGTCACATATTACATCATTCATGACATGGTCAGTGACATCACCGATGACATCTCAAATGACATCACTGATGACATCACTGATGACATCATCCACGTGACAATCAGATACACCTCATCATACACTAGTTTAACCTTTCATCACTCACTGTAAAATACAGAGTACCATATTTGAATCCATTGACACACCAACACAAGTTTCTAAAAACCCACTCAGTGATTCCTAGATCTATACACACATCTAATCACTTACCTATAGATTCACTCATACATGCAGTCAAGGATCAATAGAACACTATCAAATATACTTATACACCTATATTGACATTACACACCAGCACACATCCTATTCCCTTATGCAAACAATGGATCACACTTACATTTACCTAGCTATACACTTATACAAACACCACTTTATCTATTCATATAGATAGTAACTCATATTTAGTGTGTTATAAAATCACTATTACAAGTATACAGTTATCCATATAGTCACTCATACAATCACTGAGTCTTATGTATACTTATTTATAAAAAACAACTGACACATACACTGCCTTTTATTTTTCCAGTTTGTTGGACATGTACCATTGAAAGACATATTTGCTCATCACTACACCCGTAAAGATATTCACTCACCCAAACAACTGTTATAACATGTAGTTTTAACTTCCTATACCTACTGAATCAACTATTCACACATATTTGGGAGTCACCCCCCCCACCGAACCACACACACATTCACTCTCCTATACAAATACTCAGTTAACTAATCAATAACTAATATAGACTTTCAAATAGCTAGTAACCAACTGGAGAAGCAGTTTACACAACAACTGACAAAGTGATACAGATGTTCACACAGTTTAGTCACTATCCAATATATTTAGTGAGACACTTTAAATTAGTCAAGTAAACAGTCAATCACACTGCTACTAAATCCTCCATCCAGATATTTATATTTATATATCCACTCATTCTTCAATGCAAATTGCTATATATATATTACATATTTAAATAACGAAACAAACCACATTCACTCGATGATGTCATCAGTGATGTCATTTGAGATGTCATCAGTGATGTCACTGACCATGTCATGAATGATGTAATATGTGACATCATCAGCAGTGGATTGCGGGTGCGCGAAATATAGTGAGTACAACTAACTATATCGGAGGAATATATATATACACATACACACACACACACACACACACACACACACACACACACACTCACACACACACACATATATATGACTCACAATCAATTACTCTTTCATCACCTTCTATCGCCCCATGAGATACCTTTGTTCAGTCAACCTATCCTTATCATCAGTACCAAAAACAAACACTGCTCAATGTGGAGGCCATTCCTTCTCATACAACAACGCCATACTATGGAACGCCCTTCCACCACATCTTCACTCAGTGACTCATCTTCTTTCCTTCCAGAGGCTACTGAAGACCTGGCTGTTTCAGAATATGGCCTGATAACCATTTGCCTGTTGTTCTGCCTGACGCTGCTAGCACTGGGATGCCTTCGGGTAGCTATGCGCTTAACAAATGCTGAATAATAATAATATAAGTACACACACAGACACACTATCAAGAATTTAGGAACTGTCATGATATCTTACTTGAAATTTGAAAAAAAACATGCTTAGAAATGTACTGAAAAAATTGTTAAAGGAAATGTAGTGATATACAATTGGTCAAGAGCAAGTTTTATAGGTATCTCCTCGCTATCCCCAAAAAATTGCGTCAGGTACATGTATGCCATGCTGAGCTTGGAGCCCGATATCTTACAGATTTAGTAATGGTTCAGCCTATTTTACTCTGGGATAAAGTATGAACCTCTGAAAACACTGATTTAAATTGTGCTTCAATTAGGGACTGCCTTAATTTAAGTTTATACCAGTGTAAGCCGTGGCTTGTTTACATTCGACGTTTCTGCCCTGACTTGGGTCATCCCAAATATCTTGAGAAGCCTGAAACACTAGCTTTTATCAATAGAAAAACTTTTTTAAATGAAGCTAAGACGCATCTGGAAAATCTTAGTCTGATAATTGAAATTCCAAAGCCGAGTGTTTTGAAAAATCAAATAGTTATAGCTACTTTTGATATGCAACCCTATTTTAAAGCTGTTTTAAAGGCAAGACATAGAATTGTTTAGACTCGCTTAAGGCTGGACATTTTTCAATGACTAATCAGCTTCCCGAATACAAATGATCGGTCTACAACCCTAATCAATTGTTCCTGTGATAAAGTGATGGCTCAGAAAACTACGCATGTGGTCTTATTTGGTAAAGTTTTACATCCACCTGGGAAACAATATATTTTACCGATTATAAGATCGTTACATTTTACACAGTGTCGCCCTGCATATTTATATTTACAATCTTTGCCTGCCTTGGAGATTTGCTGTACTATTGCGTCCTTTTCATAGGCTGTCCTTTACTCCAGAAATAATATTTCCCCAGCTCTCCCACAGCAGTGGGACATAGTGTGCAATCCGTGTATGGTCCTAAGATACGTCTCTTAAAGGAACCGAGTATTGTACATATTATTCTATGTATCTCCACATTTTTATAATCGAAATAGATTTATACATGTTTAGATAGGGTAGAAGTGAAGTGCATTGGGCTCCCAACATGAGCTTTTTGTTCACCCTCCTTGCACTAGTTTCACTAAATCTTAGCTATCCGTGCTATAGGAAAGTTATGTTCATGTTCCTTTTTAACTTGGATGTATGATGAACTCGATTAAATATTTTGCCCAGATGTGAAAGCACTTTTTTATTTTTAACCTCTAATTGTCGCACTTTGACATATTGTGGTATTGTTTTAGATTTTAAGCCTTTTTCTTTTTCCTCTGCGTTTTATTGTATCTCTAGGTAAATATCTTCATTTGATGCTTTGAATTGTATTTTTATGTTTGTCTTGTATTGAGTAATGCTTTTATAGATTGCTAATTGACTCTGAATAAAGTTGATTGATGATGGTAAAGGGACGTTATAGTAAGGTGGAAGTGTCAGTTAAAAAATATCCTTGTGAATAAACAAAACAATTGAAATTCACCAGTTATATTTATCTCAAGTAAATATGACTCCTGTCTTAAAGTAACTATAACTTCCATCCCTGCCATGCACAGTGTAGTCATCAATTATGTCATTTTAGATGTTGCCGTGATGTTAGCAATTAACCCATTGAACACGGTATGAGTGATATAATATGTGAGGCAATTAGTAGTGCATTTCAATGGAGTGAATTACAGTTACTTTAGGGCGCAAATTATAGTTGCATTCAGTTGTGCATGGTATGGGGTTGGAGGGGTGCAAGTACAAAATCAGTGAACACAATAGATACAGCCAACACATCTTGTATACTCTGGACCTTTTTAAGGCTTTTTCAAATGCACTGCATGCCAAGTTATGTGTTTTGTGTTCACCATAATGTTGAAGAAACCAGATTTTAAAATAAAGGTGTATAAACAAGTAGATGTGAATTAATAATGTTTAAGTGAGATCCACTAACATTGCTGGAGATATCCAACTTGGTGTTCCATCATCCAGGCAGCAAGAAGTCAATACGATTTGAAATTGATATCTTGCATCCAGACATAGTGCTGTCAAGTAGAACATTTTAACATGGAAATAAACCTGCTATAGCAAATAGAAGAATTCAACTTGTTTTATCTTGTTCTTTATCTATATGTCTCTGTCTAACCTTGGTTGATGCTAAGCAATGTATATTTTGGCAGTGTGTCACTGGCAACCAAGTACTAATATAGCCTTATAACCCGCTGTTGAGGGGTATACCAGTTGCTAAAGGCCCTGAACTTGAGTTAAAGGCCCAAGCAGAAGGCGAGGGCCTGTAACGAGGGAGAGAGTGCCTTTAACAAACGGTATAGACAGAGGTAAAAGTATTAGTAGGCTATTAGAACTTTCCACCCTCTAAGGGTAGAATGTTCTAAATTAAAAAGGAATAAATAAAAAGACAATCATTGGAATGTTCGAGCGCCCAGCTTATATCAGCCATTATAAGCCTGGACCTATTCCATTGCCTTCAATGGAGCGCTCAACGTTGCACTTTTCTAATGTAGTCTTAGAACCCGACATAGCGGTCTCTACTGGCCATTAAAGATCCACTCCAGAGTTAAAGGGCGAGGGCCATTAACAAGGGAGTGGGTCTTTAATGGCCTCTAAGACTATTAGAACATTCCGCTCCTAGAGAGCTTCCATGGAAATCACAACATTCTAATAACGGCTGAACCATTTCTGTAGGTTCAGCTTTTGACTCCTGGTGAGAGGAAGGCATCTAAGATAGCTTTGCACTCTACAATTGTATATACTATTTAAATTAGTTTCTCGTGTCACTAGGTTCTAAGTGTGCACCACTTTAACACAAAAACAGGAGAGTGCCGAAAATACGTTGGGAAATGGTGATTGCTGCACCTGAGGAAAAGAAAAATCAGAGCACCATCTAGTCAAACAGGGATCCAACATTCCATATTTATGAGGATAGGTACTGAGAGTTGAATATGTGGATTACAGCTGCAAGTAAGACAGACAGAAATTCTGGGAATGAACAAAACCATTAGTATATCGGCATTCTGATATGACAAAAACAGCAAGAATAAACAATGAGTTGCAGGGAGTGATTTGTGACCAGGACTTTGGCACTTGGTAGCACACCATCTTGAATCCACAGCTTCATTCCGATCAATGCAAGCCTGTGCAGGAGCATAAGGAGACTGACAACAGAAGAAAATGCATAGAGAATTGCTTCACTATACACGTTGTATATAGATGGTTCCAACTTGGTCAAAACTAACCAAGAAATACATCCATAACGAAGAAAAGAAAAGCAGAAGTTGTATTTTCATATAATAACATTGTGATGGAAGTGACCGATTAGAGTCAGCTAAATAGATAGAAATGATATTGCACACAACTGTACACAAACCATGAGACTAATTACACAAACTGCACAAAAGGTGCATGAATTTCTTTTCGCTTGTTTTTGGGGTCTTGAGGCAAATTTGAATTACATAAGGGGTCATCTTTTTTAGTGCATCCTCTTCTGCAAAAATCAGTGCAGAGGCACAAACCTAGCACCTCTGCAGTGGAGAGGAGGCATTGCCCATTTGCATTTGGGTGGGAACTACTTGCAAGTGAGGGAATGCCTATGTTATGCCAGGTACAGACTCAAGTGCATGTGCAATAAGCCACTATTGCCATAAATAGGGTACATTTTGACGTTTGTGCTTTTTTATCTAGTGGAGGTGTATGTATGAGTGAGAGGAGTCAAATGTTGTCTCTACATAGTTGAGAGTGTGGAGTGGAATGGATTTGGATTGATGTAGGGCTATACTATCAATAGTGATTTATAGTGATGATTAATGCCATGTTTTTTAAATTTTTTTTTACTTTCATACTGATCAAGGCGTTACGGTATTTATTTTGAATGTAGCGTGTATATGTGCATCACCTTTGACACATATGGTGGTTAAGTAAGTAGTCTTTTGACGAACAGTGTGTTTCAAATGTAGGAAATAGATTTTGTTTGGTACATTTGGTAGCCTTTGAGCTTGAAGAGAGGAATGTTTTTCTTTCCATTCATCCTAATCAACGTATTCCTTCAGGAATGGATCATTTTTGATAATTTATTGTTTAATTTTCATCACCTGATAGAGGTAGAAAAGGAAACAAACACAAGGAGATGATGGGCGGAATGCTGATACTTATCAGACACTCACCCCCAGTCACAGATCCAGGTTGAATCCATCGTCATTCTTTAGCTCACTTCGCCACCCCAGTTCAGACCCAGCCATGCAATCAGTATTGTACCTGTTCCTCATGGGAATAGTCCAGACCGAACTGTCAAGGAAGGTCTTCCCTGGACTGGAAACAAGCATCCTCTGACCGGTTTTGAGGTAATACCCCTCATCAGCAAGCTAGCTTGAATCCAGTGCAAAGTGAGCAAGCGACCCACGTATGGGCATACCCTGCCAACTTAGGGTGAACAAAGCAAACACAAGGAGATGATGAACGGAGCGCTGAAACTTTTCAGACACTCACCACCAGCCTTAGATCTGGGTCGAATCCATCATCGTTCTTTAGCTCACTTCGCCACCCCAGTTCAGACCCAGCCAAATGCAAATCAGTCTTGACCCTGTTCCTGAAGGTAAAGGTCCTGCCCGAACTGCCAAGCAAGGTCTTCCCTGGACCGGAAACAAGCATCCTGGGCCAGGTTTCAGGGTAACACCCCTCATCAGCCAGGCTAGCTTGAATCCGGTAGCAAACTGAGCAAGGGACCCACGTCCGGGAATACCCTGCCAACTTAGAGCAAACAGTTGGAGCTGGACTTTTCCCATGAGGAGAACCTCAGATGTTCACATATCTGTGATTGGTATATATTTTTTTACATTTCAAAATTGCATTTTTCAGTTTTTAACCCATTCCAGATATAACATGAATAGCAACGTCATGCGGCATCAGGTATATGGTCAGGTCCAGAGTAACATCAATCAGAAGAAATGTTACAATTCCATTCAAAGTAAGCACATTAACAGTGGTTTCAGTGACAAAATCATTCTTATGGTAGCTTTATAGTATCTATTGGGAATCTAGGATTGATATTGAGTGATTTGCAGGAGAGATAAGATGTTGAATTGGTAGGGTATAAATATTTTAGTTCTCAGTGTGACCCACCAAAGGAGCTGGTTACTGGCTTTCACCCATAGGTGCATTAAACCGGCTGTCGTGTAGGAGCGCAGAGGATCAGTCAAATGAACAATGACGCTGATAAATGAACTGGGACACATTGGAGAGTGAGAAAGGCTCTGTTCGAACTGGGTCCACTTGGACTCTATATAGAACAATTGTTTTCATTGACTCCAGGCGATACTTTACAGTGACTGCTACATCTTTCAGCTGCTCTTACTTTGAGTGGGTAATTTTCAGATAAACACCCATAAGTAAATGCCGGGGCCTCCATATGCCGATAATCCAGAATATGGTGACATTACAGGCCAATCACATTAGATGAATGGGGCAGGTAACAACACTGTTGAAGCCACAGCTTTATCTAAAGTTAGGCCCTTCAGATTCAATGTCCAGGCATATTTGTGCACATGGAGGTACTGCTTAACCCTTTATGTTGGGATTTCCACTGTCGATGTTCACATAGTTTTAGCTAACCTGTGGATCTGCCAGCTGTTCTGCATACAAACCCTTAAGCAACTTCCATGGTTTTGACACCATTTAGAACTCTGCGCTTTCAGGAAGCTTTCGATTAATTCTACTGTAATCTGGTGTAATGGATCTTCTGAGGCAACATTCTGTGCCCTGTGGATTTACAAGCCATCCAAGTGCCATAAATGTAAGCAGTCTGACACTTGTTGTGAAGGATCAGACGAGTCAGTGCTTTACTGTTCCCATTGCACGGTAGAATCACCATTGCTCACATCTCACAAGGAAAAATATGCATAACTGAATAAGTACTGTACATATTTATGCATTCAGTTTTTATTGATGGAACAATTTTATTCAAATCAGACAGTGCATCACCGTGCAAAATTATTATTGAAGCAGACACTAGAAAAGGAAAATATGCTTTTAGTCTTAAACAGAAGGTAAGCGGTCTGTGAGATCGCCTTTTTTGAGAGTTGAAGCAGGGTGACGAATCGAAGGCAAAAAAGCAGCACAGGTGTGTCTCGGCTTAAACTCCACAGGATCCGAAGGGCCCGAGCAAAATTTAGCCCTCCACGCCTTGCATTACGATGGTGTCATCTCAAAATATCTGTAGAATAAGACATGCACACCGACCCAGGGGGGCCTGCCCAAAAGAGACAAAAGAACAGGATATTTTCTTGGCAGGGCCCCCATTCATCCACCTATCAGAAGGTTGGAGCGGTGTTGTAGTAATAAAAACAAGCATTTGCAATGCAATAGGTCTCGCATTTGCGCGAGTTTGAGCTTTTGCCATTGTAAATGACATTGCCTTTTATTTATGTGTTGATTTTAAAAACGTAAATAAAAGGCATTGTTTTTTATAATGCCAATAGCTTAAACTCTCGCAAATGCGAGACCTATAGATTTGCAAATGCTTGTTTCGCGAGTTTACAAGAATGTGTCCAATTTAGTATTTTTTTCTATTTGTTTTCTACTTTAAGTCACATTTTTTGTTCAAATTCACGATTACAGTCCAGGCAACATCACGCAGCAATGTATGGTGTTTTCCTTATTCATTACACGCAGATCGATTATTTCGACGTAGGTGTTTTAGCAAGGGCGCGCGTTCCCACTTACTTTAGGATCTTGAATGGCCCTCTTTGCGATGACAAAGACAGAAAGCTACAGACCCACATGAGCGGTGTGATCACTAACAGCCGCGTTTATATTATATTTACTTGCTCATGTATTGTAAAGCGTGTGCAGACACCTTAACTTTAGTAATCTGCACAACATTCCTCTCTGTCCTAGTGAACATGAGGCTAGACTAGCAAATGAACACGTCATAGGAGGCAGTGGCTTACTACTACTACTACTCCTCCTACTAGTACTACTACTACTCCTACTATACTACTATTACTACTAGCACTACTACTACTAGTAGTCTTACTAACAATAATAGCAATAATAATAATAATAATGCATATTATTATTATTAATTTATATGGCGCCTTTTGCCGCACTGCTGTCGCTTCATAGCGCTATAAATAACTGAAAGGTATTTGCAAAGTTACACTTGGCAGGTGTAACTTATGTGGATGTTGTAGTCATTCATATCTTCCAACCTCTCCACCCAAACACACGTACCTTGAAAACACGCCCCACTCAGACCTGTGTGTAGCCTGAATGTCACGCTCTGAAAACTCAGACTTTCACACTTCTGTTGATAAAAAGCGGGCCACTGCATTGAGCGATAATAGGATTTTCCTTTACCGCCTAGACACCGCACCCCCGTTCCGTCAACTTTCACTGCCAAGAGGGTTACAGTGCCAGAATGGGGTTCAGGTCAATGCGCGTTATTAGAAAAATGCACACTGACATATTCCATATGTACGCTTCCATACTGCACCGTGCACATACTAATAGTGCTGCAAGTAAAAAAAAAAATGAACACGAGCGCTAGATACAAACAAGAATAAACCCTGTCGTTTTACCCGGTACTGCGGCAGCGTCATAGCAGGTTACAAGCCAGTTACCAGTTTGTGCTTCTCCCGGAAAACATGCCAGAGCTGCCCTCCACGAATTGGAAGTTGCCGCTGTGGGTCCTGTTGCCGCTGCGCATGCGTCGTCCTGCGGGGGGGGGGGGGGGGTTTGGGACTTCTGAACATGAACCGCTGGCCTGTTTTTTTCAAAATGTAGCCGCTGCATTGGTTATAACCAAGACCAACCAACGCACATCTTACAATACTGATAAACGGTATCACAACATTAGCATTTTCAGTTTATGTGGACTAAAAGTCCAGTTTAATGTCGCGTTTATGTTTGTTCTTTTTGTTTTCAGTTTATGTGGAACACTGCCCAACAGAGTTTGTTGAGCGACGCCAAAGAAAATAGGTGTGGCTCGCCAAACTCTCTTAATTCAATATTTTAGGTGTAAAATGTCCATAAAACATGGCTGTGCACTCTGTTTCAAGGAAGCACATCCTGGGTGGAATGGGTGAATATAATGAATGAAAATAGTGCTCACAGATGGAGATAAAGGAGACCGAGTAACACCACCAGTACAAGGTCAAGTCTTCATGGGAGGTAACAAACGGCAACAAGGTGGTACTAAGGAGGGACTAACAAACCTATTACCAAATCAGAAACCCGCATTTATAAAGAACAATGATATAAGCCAATGAGAAATATGTGAGGAGAGTGGACGCGGCTTCCAAAGCATACCCTACTACAGCATGCCTCGCAGAGCGAGCAGCGTATGCGCGCTGCTGCTAGGCTCGACCTAATAAGTGACGCTAGGCAATGGAGTTCAAGGAGTCAGACTCAATGCCTCCTACATGTAATGCAGGAAACAAAGAAGTGGACGAGGAAGTTATGTAGTTGATTTGGTGGGAGAATGGTAACTGCTGACGATATTTTATGTGATGGTATGAATGCTCGTCAAGGACATAATAAGGGATTTAGAAAATATACGGACAAAAAAGGTGCGGAGCATTAAAGATGAGGTGGACATGGAAGTACTGGTAGCGACCAGTTCTTGAAAACGCAGTACGGTAGGCTGCGAGACTCAGTCTGGTTTGGAAGTCGGTAACTATGCAGGCAGAGACTCTGGAAAATAAGGGAACATTTGAGAACTGCAACTCCAAGCCAGGCCGAAATTAAAAGTGTATGGACAAGAATCATTCTGAACAGAAGAAGAAGGTGAAAGAGACAGGTGGAAGCAATTGAACATTTCAGATAGTGACAGTGAAGAGGTTGGGTCCTGTACAATTCGGGTTCATCTAAGGAGCTGTCTGATCTGTTTTGCACTTCACAATTCAACCAAAAGTAACGCTCCAGGAGTACTTGGAGAAGAGTTAAAGGAGACATACACAGACAATCACGCACACACTCCAACACACAAACGCAAAGCCACATTTTTACCCCAATGATGATTCTTCATTTGTTTTTTAATCAATCTTTATCAAACCTCAAGGGGGCAGCACGGTAATGAACGGTAATTGATAAAGGGCACAAACAACCAGCCTCTTAAATGGCTGAAAACTAAAGGCACGCCAAGGTTTGATGTAGGTTCGAGGCTGCGTCGCAGGTTACAGCAGGGGCTGCAAAGAGTAATACATGGGAGGGAACTCCTGCACTTAAATACTGCTGCTGGTGCACTCAAAAGGACCCCCCTCCTGGGCAGGTGCTACGCTTGTTGGGTTACTTGCATCAACTCAATACTCGGTCTCTGCTGTTTTCCCTTTTTTATTAAAGTTTTTGTTCCTATAATAAAATCTACACCGGAGTGAATTGTGTGTAATTCTCAGATTTTCCACAGCATGAGAAAAACACTAAGGGGCAGATTTATAAGCCCCTTGCGCCTCATTTACGCCGCCATTGCGTCACTTTTGTGACGCACGGTGACGCAAATCCTGCTCCATGGTTCGGGGGTACTTACAACGTGACGCATCTGGGAGATGCTTCACGTTGTAATGCCCTGCGCCACATGTAGGCGTTCCTGTGCAGGGGGGGCGTACCCGCGCAGGAACGCCTCCTAAATGTGGCTGAGTGAAATCTACAAGATTTCACTCAGTAACTTTTAGGCCTATGGTGCGTCAAAACCGTGCACCTGCCTGAAGCAGGCGTAAGGATTGACGCAGCATTAATAGATAGGGCCCCCAGAGCATTGCTGGAGCTGCGTCGCGCTTGCGACGCATCTCCAGCAATGCGTCACTTTTACAGCACAGATGCGTGACGCATCTGTGTCGTTTTTGCACCATGGTGCGCCGCATTGTAAATGCAGCGCATCCATGATGACGGAGCTGTGGCGCACAATAACTGGCGCATCCCTGCTGATTTGTAGGGATGCGCCAGTTATTGTAAATATGCCCCTAATTCTTCTGCTGATCCATAGAACATTGAATCTCTTTTAGCATTTATTACACCCCCAACGTGTGTATCCAGTCTCGCCCATAAGGCAACTTAAACTTGCATTTATTACCAAGTTCCCAAAGTCAGGAAAGGGGAATAGGTTCCTCTGCTAGGAACGAATTTGCGGATCTCTTTCCTAATCTCTAGTCACTTAAACAGCACATGTAATTCAGGAATGCTGTCACGTTCATTTCTTTGAAACTTGTCTTTTCTCACTGCTGCCCTAGCGTGAAATGCTGGTGACTTCCTTCAGCACCAAGGGGCCATCTCATGGCCTGCTCAATGTGTGTTCGAAATGTCAAGACCAACATGGAACAGAGACAGAAAATGCTTCATATATTATATTTAATGTAATCTTTCTTGTGTGAATGAAAGTTTATTAACTATTGCCCTCAACCTATTTGTCGTGGTTTACACATTGTTTATCAACAACATCTCATATTGATTAATAGTTCTACCCTCTCATTGAGCATGAATTGTTATTTACTCGCTGACTGCATGCGCTAAACTTTATATTTTTTTGTTAAATCCGTGACCCAGCATATATGCAGGAATTACACTCTCAGTACATTAGCTTGCAGTTCAGTACACCGTGCTTGATTAATGAGGCTAGTTCCTGGTGCACTTTAATTAGATTCTACTTTCACTTTTTCAAAAGCATCTCTCAAGGCAGGTTTGTGCAAAATTGCGTCGCGGCCGGTAGATGGCACTATTGCAGAATGCTGCTAGAGCTTCATAGTTGATACTCCTACTGATTGCTCTTGGCTTTGCTCGGCCTTGTTAGTTGCAGTATTATATTTTATGAGACTCTAGGAAAGTGCAACGTCCAAGCATGCATACCCGTATACGATTCTAACCCAAGTCTGGGAAGAAGGGAAATGCATCCAATCAGCATTAACCATGTGCTGCGGCCCTTAATAAGGATTGTTAACAGAGTGGAACTGCTTTCCAGGGTGCCGTGCATTCTGCTCCCTTGGTTTCGGTTTCCATGGGGCTGCCAATTCCACAGCAATACTGCGACAACCCTGCTTGTGATGCTGACTGATTTCCGGTGTTCCCAGAGCAACAGAAGCCTACAAAGGAAATCATGCTCTTTAATGGAGTGTTTCTCATGCATTCATTTCTGTTAGATTGCTCACGCAAAATCACAAGGACAGTGTGCTTTGCTCTCCCAGAAATGGATTGTGGGTAATCCCTTGCCAACTGTGAACGCAGAGAGTATTGTCACCTGCAAGGCACAATGATTCCAGTCCTGGGCTTTTCTGTTCCAGGTCATGGTTATCCTGCGTGTCAGGCAGTGTTTTAAGCTTTATCGTATGATGGGAAAAGCTTTCATGGTTTTATGCCGATTACAGTTTTGATGAACGGTGTATTTGACCGGATGATTCAATGGAAGCAACCTAATAATAATAATAATAATAAGAATAATATTGTTATTTATATAGTGCAAACAGCTACCTCAAACGGAGGCGTCCCGGCGTTTAGCGGCAGGCAAGAGTAAATAGGGGCAATATCTTACCTATGACTACAACTTCCAGAACACAGTGTTTTGTGAAATAAAAGCCTGGGATGTATGACATTACAACGCATGCTTTTACCACGCATGCTGTTACAACGCAGTTTTTACAACGCATGCTGTTACAACGCATAGCGCTTTGGGGTGCTGGATAGTGAATAGTTTAATTTACTATTCCAACTCCAGTCCCCGTGGATAGTAGGGAAGGTGTTGGATAGTAAATTAAAACTATTCCCTATCCTATAGCGCCCCCCCAGTGCAATGCGTTGTAATGGTTTTCGTTGTAAAACCTGCGTTGTAAAAGCACTGCGTTGTAAAAGTTTCGTTGTAAAGGATGTTTCCCAAAGCCTGCACTTCACAGCTGTGCCTACATCTGCATAAATACTGGCCTGTTTGAGCACAGAGATTTGATTTTACTAGAGAAATCTAAAACATTCTGATACATTTTTACAATTTATGACTAACAAATTGATATCCACTTTCGGGATTAAAGTCCTGGCACTGGTAAGAAAGCTGCTGGTTATCTTGCGCACATGCATGCATTTTTGTATTGTTACATTCATATAGCACTTCCAACCCCTAAGTGGGGTCGGTGGTTGGAAGGGTTCTCTCTTTGTTTTGAGCGTACACAGGAAGTGAGGCACCTGTGTCATGGGGGAGGAGTAAATGAACATAAATAGGACATGCCAACTCTTGTGCGAGCAGTCTGCGCCTGATACCTGTGAGAGCGTTCCCATTCCTTTTGGCGCATCTTGCTTTGATGCTGGCTAGTGTCAATTCTTGCTCAAGCCCTCCCCAAGCTGCTCTGAATTAAAAAAAAAATTAATAGGTTCCTGAGAGGTCGGGTGGAGATTCCCATCACTTGGAAATAAATATATGGGTAGAGCATACAGTATGTTCAGGAGACACACACATAAATCTGGGTTTGAAATCATAATTTGCCGACCTATGTTCCTCATTAAGTAATACTTCCTGCTTGACTAAATGGGCCACAAATGGTTTCACCTGGATGCAAGACCTGGACCAGGGAGGGGTGGTGATCGCCTCCATGAGGCGCCCTTACTGATCTCTTTCTCCTGGTTGGTGATGGTGCTGGCTGATCTCAGGAAGACCCACTGGTGGCTGCGTGTGCTAAAAACAGGCAGACCATAATGCTAGCCTTTTGTGGAGCACTGATTGGCAAACCATTGCCAGTTTTGTAATGTAGATTCTTCCTTTGGAGCTAGTTGTGGGAGAGTCAGGACTAGTTCTGCCGGGGGAGGCAATGCATGATGCTTGGTTCTAGCTCCTTAGTGGTAGGTTGACCTACCGATGGTTGGCATAGGAAGCCCGCTTGCATAAATTAGATGCATTGTCATTACAAATAATACAGACACATGAAACAACATATTACACCAGGGAGGAGATTTAGACACATAAACTTAGTCTCCAAAGGTTTTCTTGATTGATTATTTGTAGGTGCAAAATATTGCTATTGTTCTCAGAGTTCAAACTGTTGAGTCAAAATATTAGCAACAGTAAGTCTGAGGTCTCAAACAGCATCGGTTTGCGAGAAAGAAGGTTGTTTGCCACAGATTGACTTCCACCACTGATCAGCATGGAAGCCCACGCCTATTGCAAACACGAAAGGCACAGAGTATGAGATGGGACAGAACTACATGTATGAGGAACTCATTCAACGCTGTCCCTTAAAGAAGAAATTGCACAAACAACGTGTGCGCTACCTTTTAAATGCATTGTGTTTTTGAGGCAGAAAATTACACCTGCTCTCTATATTTCAAATGCCTTATTGGCAAGTTGATGATAATTTAAGTGGCTATTTAATTGGTATTTCGTTAAAAAAATGCATTAGGGTATTGACAAAAATGGTCAACACACTTTTCAGAGTAGAGTGCACACAAACTAAACTCTGACTTTAGCTGCAAGTATCAACTAAACCATGGCCAATAGCAACGACACGAGTTTCAGTTTTATGTATACATTTTGGGAAATCATAGCTTTGCAGACCATGGATATTTTGAGCACTGGTTTCAAGAAAAATGCTGGCCGCTTTCCAAAATAATTTCAATCACCATCTCCAATGTAGTTCAATAAACGACAAGCCTTCGCTGTAGGGACCAAAATAATGAACTCTGGATGTAGGAGCGGTGTTCAGGCTGGCACAGTTTTAAGAAAAATAAGCCTCCAAATAAAAACACAACTGCTTAAAACAAGCATTGACAAAGCCAATCTAGCATGCAACCTGTTTTTACTCTGGTTAAATGTTTTTGCAAACACAAAAAATATGCAAAAAAGCACAGCTATGAATAACCAAAACCTAAAAATAAAGTAGTGGCCCAGCACTGAAGTGCCGTCCTTTTCTGATGGGTGTGCACATGTGACCAGGCAAAATGCTGTCACTCTCAGTACACGAGAGCCAGTGGCTATAGTGTGCTGACCCATCGCTGCGTGCTGTATTCAATTCCGCTTTATTTCAGTTCAAAAGGCCATAAAAGCACATTAAAATAACATTATTGAATATAAAACATAGTTAAGTACATAAATATGGTTAAAATAAAATTCACTTGAGTTCTAAGGGTTATAAAAACGACAGCTTTGAAACAATGCTGTTTACTGTGGCAGTTCAAAGCAAAGTGTGAATGATGCTTAAATTGATCAGCAGATGAAGAGAACTGACGAAAGCCCCCAAGTGTAGGCATATATATATCTGTAGTATGATATTATGGAAAACATGAGGCTGGAGAGACAGTTAAAGCTATCTGATTACTGAGTCATAATGGAAGATGAAGTAAAATTTGAAACTAACAAGAGCGCATATGGGTTTATAATTTTTCATTCACAGGAGGCCTGAGTAATAAACATATCCCATTACCTTATTTCCTTCTTTTACTTTCAGTGTGATCCCTTTGGATAGAATACATATTCTAAACTGGGCACATGATGAAGCACTTACTGCTTTTGTTTGCTGCCAATTCAGTAGCGGCTCGAACAGGTAAGAGCAGTGAGGCGGGGCGGGGAGGGGAGGGGAGGGGAGGTGGAAATCGACAGATGATGGGCCAAGTAATATTGAATAAATAAATAAATAAAACCACTTACTTTGCGCATGCCACATCGCTGCGTCGGCTATGAGGCGAGCGCAAACTAAGTGTTTTTATTTATTTATTTAATATTACTTAGGCTGTAGTCTGTCGAATTCCACCGCCCCCACCCCGCCTCACCGCCCAACCGCTCTTACCTGTGGGGCCGCCACTAGCAACGATAACTATTTTGGTTGAACATGGGTGCTTTATGGCACTGCATAGAACATTGGCGCACGACTGTGAAAAGTAATCCTCTCCAGACGTCATTTCGAATGTATAGACAGCAGGAGTTTCACAGCTGAGGGAGTGCTTTAGCGGAGTCTGTGCCCGCCCTCATTTGATATTACTTGCTGAGAGGAGGTGTGCAACCTGAAACATGGTGGTTCTCTTTATTTCAAAAGTTCATATACTTTTCATAATTTGCAACATGTCATCAGGCAAACAATATGTATCAGTTTTGTATCTATTTGATCTAATACCAGAGGCAGAGAAATGAAGGCCACAAGGTTCGTTTTAATGATACCTACCCAATAGCTTTGGGATCCAGC
The DNA here is from genome assembly GCF_964261635.1 of Lissotriton helveticus. NCBI lineage: Eukaryota > Metazoa > Chordata > Amphibia > Caudata > Salamandridae > Lissotriton > Lissotriton helveticus. Next base: position 987,215,144 of record NC_136069.1, on the reverse strand, counting down.
ACACTACATAGACATGGACACAAACCTACCCGGGATATGTCAGAGAAGACAGCTTCAGAAATCTATATTATTCCAGCCGGAAATGTTACTCATTTTTTCATTTTTTTTTTGTTGCATAATTCGTCAATTTTCTTTGTGCAATACAAGTGATTCTAATAATCAGGAATAATCAACTTCCGCCTACATGTCTTGGATGTACCAACACAAACTCCAAGAGAACATCTGGAGTATCCTGCCAGTGCCCCTCGTCTGTCCTAGTGTCTCCCAGAATATTGGAGCAATCAGGGTCTCTGTGTGGGCCCTCGCGGATCTCCAGGACTAGAGTATTTTATCTGTACCACAATCAACAGCTAGCTACATTGCCCATCAGGAATGTGGAGCATGCTTTGTCGAAGATTCAATTGCCGTGGCACCCTTGTTAAAATGGATAGTGACCTGGTTAAACCCTGAATTAGGGCTAAACCATGAAATTCTGAAAGATTGTTTGGCACTTGATCATGGGCGTCGTATCCCCTGGCTTAAATATGTCCAAAATTTATCAGCAAGTCTGGGCAGACCTGAAATATATAATTCACCTGAAAGGTTGCTGAGGGGAGATGTAAGATGGGTCAAAGAAACATATCTGCGAATAGCCTCTATGGCTAGAGAAGAGAGGGAGCTGGCAAAGCCGACAGTAAGGGCCTCATCAATTGCGGAAGACTACCCTGTCCATGGAACCATACTTGGACATTGTCACAAACCTCAATCACCGATTCCTATTGATTAGATTTAGATTAAATCAATTTCATTTTCTTCTTGGTGAATCGCCTGGTTGGAAGAGGGTAGAAGACCTAGGGGTTTGTTCATGTGACAATTTTTCTGGTCAGGATATTATGCATTTTATTTTTTTCTGCGAGCATCTTACTGGTATTCGGAAGCGCTTTATTCTTCCAATCCTAGTTAACAAGGGCTTTGTGCAAGTTAAGCCAGCTCTTCTCTACTTGCAGTTACTGTCGAATGTGTGGGAAATCTTTAATATTGCCAACTTTCTCTCTGCGACTGTAAGAATTATAAGGAAAATAAGTTAAGCTCAAACTGTGCATATTTTAACTTATTGTCGTGTCCTGATGTAACTTACCCAAACTGCTTTTTTACCTGTTTTATGCATGTATATATCTGTATATCTTTAAATGTTTTCATATGTAAATCATGGTCTTATATTTTTTCGACATTATATGTCTTTTAGTATGCTTTTATGGTTTGCACATAAACCAAATAAAGTACTGACTGACTAGAGTATACTCTTTATCGAAATCCCCTTCACTCAAACAGTAGAAATGCTGTCCGATCTCCAGTATTAGTAACCCCGTGACCGCAGGCTACTAGCATGAATTCCTACGGAAAGCATAAGGCAGCATCGGGTTAATTTACCATTTTTACACTGTATATGTGATTCAAGTGCTGGCTGTTTTTCTGTTTAAAAAGAACATACGTCAAAAAAAGTTAGTTAGTTATATTAGATTGCTGCACCCAAGATCAAAAGTATACACAAATGTAGTTCCTTCTAGAACCAAAGGTCAATAACTCATTGGGTGTCTGGGTGTCGAAAACCGAATGTTCTCGACGGTGAACAATTAGCAACTTGATAGGGGAGAAGTAACTTCTTGTTTGGTTCCAGGTGGAGGCCCCTGTGCTTGATGTTGTGAGCGCCAGGTGTCTGAAGCAATTCCTGTAAATGGATGCAGCCTTCCCCTCAGGGTATTGTGTCAAGGATGGACTGGCTGGCAATGCAGGAGGCAGGACAGCTTTCCCTCTTCTCACTGACTGAGTCACATAGGCACAGACAGCAGTGCTGCTCTAAGGTCACTCTCCCCAGCAATAAGCTGATCGCTTGCACAATGTGCATGTAAGTCTAGCTTCTCTCAGGACAGGTTTCTGCCACAGGGCCTGGCGGGGGAATAAGATACACAGAGAATTAGGACGCGAGCAGGAGCTTCTATTAGGAATGTTTGGGTAGGAAAAAACAACAAACATGTTAGGAAGAGGGTTACATTTCCAAGGCTCTGCTGAGGCCCTTCGGGGATGTACACATTGTAACCAAAAGTGAAGAATCATGAGCTGCTAGCAAAGGCAGGGTCTGGTAAACGGTGTGTTGTTTGTCCACAAATGGAGATTATTTGCATGTCACTACTTTAAGATCTCAAACACAGCGCAAATGCCTGCATGTTTAACCCCTTCACTGCGGCGGCTATTCCGCCGCAGTGCTAAGGGGGCGGGCGGAAGAGCGGCAGGCGCATGCTGGTGACGGAACCGCTCCGTCACCAGCGTCGGTTGCGCTGTGCTTATGATGGAGCGGTTCCGTCACGGCCCCGCCCGCTCAATAGAACGCTCAGCGCAGGCGCGGAATCCACGCCGCGCAGGCGTGCCGAGCAGGCCGTGACGGAACCGCTCCGTCATTAGCACAGCGCGACCGCGGCTGATGACGGAGCGGTTCCGTCATCAGCAGGGGAGGGGTTAAGTACCAGAAGAGCACATTGCTTCACCCTTCTACATGCAGATTTGCTCTTTGTTCAACTCGTGTCATTGACGCCTTATAAACAATTTCAAAATTGTTATTTCCCACTCTAACCCTTCAAATTCTGAATTCACAAACTGCTATTTACTCATGTGACTTCAAGCGCTTCTCTCCTCCCTCCATCTTAGAATTCCACAGATAGGAAAGGTAGCAGCACCTTCCAATCATGGCGCTCCACTTTCTCGCATCTCTCTGCTCATGCACTGCCCCCTGCATTTCCACAGTGGCAGTCCATGCCAGCTCTCCTTTGTTCTTGCAGCACACACGCCACAATCCTCCATTTCTCAATATCTACTTTTCAATTTTCCAAAGAACAATAGGTTCCCTAGGGAAACAACCTTTACAACGCAACTTTTACAACGCACTACCATTACAACAAAACTTTTACAACGCAACATCCATTACATCGCATGCCATTACAACGCAACCATTACAACGCATGACACTGCAACGCATACCACTACAACGCATGTCATCAAAACGCATACCATTACAATGCATAACATTACAACGCATAGTACCCTTACACTATCCAACACTTACCCTACTGTTGCACCCCCTGGAGTTAGAATAGTAATTTTTACCCCTACACTATCCAACACTTACCCTACTGTTGCACCCCCCTGGAGTTAGAATAGTAATTTTTACCCCTACACTATCCAATACTTACCATACATGCAATTTGTAATGGTATGCGTTGTAAAGGTAGTATGCGTTGTAATGGAATGCGTTGTAAAGGTAGTTTTTAAAAATTCATTGTAATGGCATGCGTTGTAATGGAATGCGTTGTAATGGATGTTGCGTTGTAAAAATGCGTTGTAAAGGTATGCGTTGTAAAAGTATGCGTTGTAACGTCATACATCCGTTCCCTATTGCTTTCTGTACCGTGATCCTCATCTTTGGAATTGGTCGCTGCTGAAGGGAAGAAACAGCTTGAACATTTAGTAATATTTTTCAAGCCCATTACCAACAATGTAAGACTACACCGGTATTCTGAATTCATTAAGAAAATGAATTTCAGGACCATTTAGACTTCGCCATGGTGGCAGGAAGAGTTAACTTTCTCGTGCCTCCAGTTATATCACAGGGACTGGAGGCATGTATGTGGCTATGAGGGATGCTTTTCCAACAACACCAGATCTAAGCATGGGAGGCATCACAGACTGGAGTTTGTATGCTTGAAGGAAAGCTGATTTTTATTTGCAGCGCTAAGCCCTTATTTGCCAGATAACTCACAAGATTGAAAAGAGCACTGATGTTTAAGTCTTGGAACTAACTGGCATTACGATTATTTTGTGTTTGCAGGAGGGAAATAATGTTCTATCATGTCACGTGATGTTAAGTGCATTGTGTATAGCATATTCCCCCTATGCCTCCAGCTACACCTCCTGGCCTCTGTGGCACCAACTATCCCTTCGCTCTGACATCCGTCCTCTTGCCACGACTTCTGTGGCTTCTCCATAATTCTCCAGGTTCCATTTTGGAAATCAAGGAAACATTTTGGTGGGCGATTGTGAAAGCCTATTGAAATGCATGAGGGGCAGGGCCGGACTGGGAACCAAAACCGGCCCTGGCAAAGTGCACGTCCGGCCCCCCCTCGGGGGGCCGAGCGCTTTGCCAGGGCCGCTTTTCGGCCGATTTTGTTACAGGGCCGATTTTGCAGCTATGCTGCAAAAACGGCTCTGTAACAAAAACGGCCCCCAGGGCCCAAAACCGGCCCCCACCCTTGCGGCCGACCGGGGGATTGCCCGGTGCACACAACGGCCAGTCCGGGCCTGATGAGGGGCCAGATCCACTAGGGTGTAGAGCAATGGTCTTCCAACTTTTTAATGCCACACTTCCTTCGTGGGAAAAAAAATAAATCATCAGGCCCTCCTCAGAATTTTTCACAATTATAATGATTCCATTAAATTGTATCTAATAAAAGTATCCACAGCGTGTGGCTATGGGTTTAGAAGAATATTAGGAGTCCCTTCACTTTTGACACATACTCCCACCTAGGATATAAATGACAAAATATGTTAGTGATGGCCCATTATAGAGCATAAACCTTCTTTTAGCCAGAGCTTAGAGCACCCCCCATCACCTGAGGCCCGCATAGGGAAGCTCGACCCCCAGTCTGAAAACCGCTGGTCAGGAGGGACTGCACTGTGAAGTGGATGAGACAGAGGACATGTTCTCAACCTCTTCAGCTAGCATAGCAAGTGCCAATCTAATGGCTAATATGGAATGGCAAACTCCCTACAGGAATACAGTATAACAGCACACAACGTGCAGTACATGCAATGGCGCGTCTCAACCGCAAGTATGATTTCTGGAAATGATCCCCAGAAAATACAGCTTGCTTTATATACTTCAGAGACACTCTAGAGGGTGTCGTATTTTATTATAAATTCCAGGAATGGATGAAAGGTGTCTGTACTGCGTGTGTTGCAGAGGGACAGCCATTAGATGCCACCATTTAGAAGCAGGCGGAGAGACATGCTACACCTGTCCCTCAAACACATAATCCCATTCAGAGATATGTGATCCTTGAAGGAATCAGAAAACAAAGCAAACATGGCTAAGGCTTCCCCCTCACTGCTACAAATACTTTCAACTTCCATCGGTGTGGTTTTCCTCCTTTGTTTTTCTCCTTGTGAAGCATTATATAAGATTGGGATAAAAATATACACCCATATTACGTTCTCTGCAATGTTAATGCATGCATCGGGGTCAATCTAAAATAAATGCTTATGGCTCTGCACTCATATGCATGTGCTTGATCTAGTCTATTTTCATCACATTTTGAAAACAGATGCAAAGGCCATGTATACACATGGCTGCAAAAAATAGAGATAATTGTGTTATGATGGCAATAATATGAAAAATGTCATTTTAAAAAATGACAGTCGGCAATATTGCCACAGTAGTGACGTCATTGTAATTTTGTGTGTGTACGTCACCTGTGGCAAACTAATCTTGTTTGGTGAAACCATACCAGTGAAAGCTGTTGCAGTTTGAAACCGAGCAAAACTGAGAAAGTCTTCAAACCACCCGATTACGCAACGGCACTGGCTTTTGCTGAGAATTACGCATTACCAAAAGCATCTTCATGGTTAGAAGGTTTTTTCAAGTTTCACCATTACACACAAAGCTCTTGTAAATCATAAACAGCAGCAGCAATTCTCGCTTCCGGGGTCGGACTGGGACAGTGAAAAGGCCAGGGCACCAAAATAAAGGGGACCCCATTAGTGAATTGGAAAGCTAAACAAGTGGCATGTATGTGGAAAATTGGACAATTTTGAGAGTTTCAAGACACTTTTTCTAGCTGTTTTGCAAGGTATGGAGGACTACGTGGATTTGAGCTTGCTACAGGCAATGTTTTTTAATATCAAAAAAATAAACAGTAAAAACCGGCCCACCAGACCATAAATCAGGGTCAAACACAGTCAACAAACATTGACATAGCCAATAGGTCTTGCCTTTGGGACCATATTAGTGTCTAGCTGGAGCTATTGGCTTTCTTTACCAATGTATTTAAGCTGTGTTGTAGAACATTGTAGCTGCTGTGCAGCATGTTGAAAAGTTAGTGTTATAAGCATTTTTGTTACCTTATATATAACCAAGAAGACATTATTTATGTAAAACTGAATGACCCCATTAAAAAAAGAATGGACATAAAAAATGACTTCGTTTTTTTTGTCCTTGTATTCCTGGCAACTACTTCCTAACTGTTTTAATGCTTGTTTTTTATAGCTTTTTAAGTTATTTGGAGGGACATAAAAAAACAGGAGTGTGGAGGTGGCAAATAGTACCTGAATTGCAACACAAGCAGTGGACGGACCCCAGGGGAGAATCAACAGATGCCAAATTCGGATGGCAGATTGAGGTGGTGCTGAGAGATGTTGAGGTGGTGGTGTGCTGGTGAGGAGGTGATGCTTAGGTAATGCTGAATGAAACTCGGGTGGTGCTGAGTGATGCTGAGGTGGTGGTGTGCTGGTGCAGAGCTAATGCTCAGGTGAAGCTGAGTGATACTGATGTGGTGCTAAGTGATGCTGATTAGGTGTTCAGTGATCGTGAGTCATGCTGAGGTGGTTGCGCTGCACTGGTGATGAGGTGGGCTGAGCTGGAGCTCAGGTGGCACTGAGTCATGCTGAGTTGGTGTTGTGCTGAGGTGATGCTGCACTGATGCTGAGGTGGCACTGTGCTGATGCTTAAATGATGCATTAGTGCTGAATTGCTGCTGAGGTGGGGCTGCACTGGTACTGAGATGGAGCTTGGCTGGTGGTGATGCACTGATGTGGAGGTGATGCTGTGCTTATGCGGTGATGGTGCTGATGTTGAGGTGGTGCTGCGCTGATGTTGAGCTAGCTCTGTGCTGGTGCTGAGGCGGTGCTGCCCTGATGCGGAGTTGGTACTGCACTGGTGGTGGTACACTGATGGGGGTGGTGCTGTGCTGATTCTGAGATCGTGCTGTGCTGTTACTGAGGCTGTGCTTAGTGATGCTGAGGTGGTGCTGAGTCATGCTGAGATTGTGGTGCTGCACTGGTGCTACATTAATGCTGAAGTGGTGCTTCATTGGTGCTGAATTACTGCTGAGGTAGGGTTGCGTTGGTGCTGCGGTGGGGCTGGTGCTGAGGTGGAGCTGCGCTGGTGGTGGTGTGGAGGTGGTGCTGTGTTGATGCTGAGATTGTGCTATGCTGATGTTGAGGTGATCCTGCCCTGGTGCTGAGGTGGTGCTCAGGTGGTGCTGAGTGATGCTGAGTGATGCTGAGTTGGTGCTGCGCTGGCGGTGGTGCACTGATGAAGGGGTGGCGCTGTGCTGATGCAGACATGGTGCTGTGCTGATGCTGACGTGGTGCTGTGCTGATCCTGAAGGGTGTTGTGCTGATTCTGAGGTTGTGTTCTACTGATGCGGTGTTAGTGCTGATGTGGTGCTTTGCTGGTGCTGAGGTGGTGCTGCACTGCTGCCGAGGGGGTGCTGAGTGATACTGAAGTGGTGCTGAGGTAGTGGTGTGCTTGTGAAGAGGAGGTGCTCAGGTGGTGCTGAGTGATACTGAGGTGAAGATGAGTGATGCTGATGTGGTGCTGAGTGATGCTTTGGTGGTGCTCAAGTGGTGCTGTACTGGTGCTCAGGTGGTGCTGAGTGATGCTGAGTTGGTGCTGCGCTGGTGCTGGGGTGATGCTGCACTGGTGCTGAGGTGGTGCTCTGCTAATGCTGAAGTGGTGCTGAGTTGCTGATAACACAGTGTTGCGCTAATGCCGAGGTGGTGCTGCACTGACACTGTGTAGGGGCTAAGCTTGTGCTGAGTTGATGCTGTGCTGGTGGTGGTGCACTGATGCAGAGGGGGTGCTTTGGTGGTGTTGAATGAGGCTGAGGAGATGCTGATCTGATCCTCAGATGCTGTGGTGGTGCTGACTGATGCTGTGCTGGTGCTGAGTGATGGTGTGGTGGTGCTGAGTCATGCTGTGCTGGTGCTGAGTGATGGTGTGGTGGTGCTGAGTCATGCTGAGGTGGTGGTGCTGAAGTGGTGCGGAGCTGGTGCTGAAGGATGCTTAGTTGGTGCAAAAGTACATTTTGAGCATAGCAAGTAAGTGCAACTAGTAGATGATTACTGTCAGTTCAGGCACTTACTTTTGCAAGGCAAGCCGCACCACGTTTACAGGTGGGCCCCGTGGTGACTGGCCCACTAGGACTGGAGGAGACTACCGCGGCAACCAACATAGCATGATTCTGGTACACACTCTGCCTCACAGGACTCTGATGACAGGACTCTGCTGCTGAACCACTCTGACGGCCCGGGCTGGCGTGGTTCACATTCAGCAGCCTGGCCGCTGGCACCGATGGGGTCGTGTCTACAACATCAATACCGCCATGGTGGTGGTGCGAGCGACTTGTTCAGCCATTGTACCACAGGGGGTCAGGCGGGCGCACAGCTGTACAGCAGTGCGTGCAGTCTCCCTGCAGTGCCCGATCATCATGCCGTGTCTCTGATCATGCCGCCACCACGCGGCCATGATGCCGTCTCTGTCGCCATTACGCCAACGAAAGCTGCTTGTTTATATTTGCATTGCGCTTTCACTTTCAGTGAAAGCACGATGCAAATATAAACACGCATGTCTGGAAGAGACGCCGTGCGTGAGCAAAAGAGACGCAGTGCACGAGCTAAATCTCCAGTCAGGGTGAGTGGGGCCTAAGGGAGACAGGACGGACACAAACCTCACTTCCAAAGAAGCCCGACACAAAACCAACGACAATAGATTTCGCCATGGCGAGAAGCGCATGCGCTGCAATGCAGGCGAGATCTAAAAAGTATTGTGTGGTTGTAGGAGCTTTGCTTTCTCTGCACAAAAGCCTCAAATTACCTTCCGTTTCATCTGAGAAATGCCACTGATCTGTTGGCATTCAGGAAGGGGCTAAAAACCTGGCTTTTAAGAAACTCCTCTCTTGTTTTTTTCCCGTCTGTTTTGTGCCCTAGCACAGTCGGTCTGTTTTTTTCCGGACTGCAGTGACAGCAGGCACATCGATGTGCACGTGCACACTGTTAATGTTAATGTTAATGTTAATGTAAGCCGTACTTTTAGAGCGCACGGCTACCCCAAAAGGTGTCCCGGCGCTTTAGCAAAGAGGCCCCTAGAAACAGAGAAAAACCAAGGCAGACACACTACAGTTATCGCGGGTTACTTGGTGAAGAGCAGAGTCTTCAGCTCCTTCCTGAATGCCAAGAGGTTGCTTGCTTTCCGAAGGGAGAGTGGAAGTTCATTCCACAGGCAAGCTGTCACGTGTTGGAAGGAGCGACCTCCCATCCGGACACGTTTGACCACAGGCACCTCCATTTTGGCCAATTCCGCCGACCGCAAAGACCTCCGTGGCGCATAGAAAGCAGTGCGCTTCCTCAGATAGTGAGGGCCAATCGCATGGAGAGCTTTAAACGCCAAAGTGAGGAGTTTAAATCTAATTCTCCCAGCGATAGGCAGCCAGTGCAGCCTGGCTAAAAGCGCTGAGGCACTGGCTCTCCTGGGCAGGCCATAAATGGCTCTGGCCGCCGAATTCTGCACAATTTGCAGCCTAGATAGCAGATATTTAGGTAGGCCCGCAAAGAGCGCATTTGCATAATCGAGGCGTGATCCCACCAACGCCTGGACTACATTCCTACGATACTGCAGTGAAAGCAGGGGAAGAAATTTCCTAAGCATTTTGAGGATGCTGAAACATTTCCCTGCTAATCCCAGGATGTGAGGACGAAAAGAGAGGTCATCGTCAAACACCACTCCGAGATTTTTTACTTGAGCGGAGGGTGTCTCTGGGGGGAACATATCCTGGGGCCACCATGTCTTCCAGCCCGGGTCTGGGGCACAGCCGAAGAAGAGCAGCTCAGACTTGGCTGAGTTGCACTTCAGGCTGTGCCGCTGAAACCACGCAAAGACTGCGCTTAGACAGTCCTTAATTCTGCCGCCGTTGAAAACCTCTCCCTTCCTGCAAGTGAACAGGAGCTGGGTGTCATCAGCGTATGAGATGACCCGGGCCCCAAACGCCTCTGCTACCTCCGCTAGAGGGGCCATATATATGTTGAAGATGGTGGGGCTCAAGATAGATCCTTGAGGCACCCCCACCTCCAGCGAAGGCATTTCGGCCGAGAACGGCGGAGCCCAGATCACCTGTCGGCGGTCGGCCAGAAAGGATTGAAACCAGTCCAGCACCGTCCCTCGCAGACCAATCTCCCTGAGTCTTGAGAGAAGGCCAGCGTGTGGGACGGTGTCGAACGCCGCCGATAGGTCCAACATGACTAACATCGCCCTTCCCCCATGATCGAGTGTCTCCCTGATGGCGTCGGTAACCTCAACCAGAGCGGTCTCCGTGCTGTAGTTTGCACGAAAGCCGGACTGGGAGTCATGCAGCAGATTGTTGTTCTCAATAAAGGTGGATAGAGTAAGCTGAACATGTTTCTCCAGCACCTTCGCCAGAGCAGGGAGGAGGGAGATCGGACGATAGTTAGCCCATTGCAACGGATCAAGCAGAGGCTTCTTAATCAATGGCAGAATGAGTGCGTGTTTCCACTGTCGTGGGACCACCCCGAGCTCAATGATAGATTCAGCAGGGGGTTCAGCAAGCTGTTCAACGCTGAGGCCACCCTGCCCAGGCATTTCGCCGGACAGGCATCCAGTGGCGAACCAGATTTCATCCGAGATAGCAGCTCCAGCGAAGTTTCGCAGGACAGCTCAGGGAAGACAGATAGTGTGGGCCCTGAGTTAACCCGAGAGGGATCTAGATAGGTCGGCTTACCCCCTAAGGCGTCGTCGGCCGTGCGGGAGTCCACAGATGGAAAGGTGTCCTGGATCTTTAGAATTTTTGCCACAAAAAAGTCGGCCAGCTGGTTAATCCATTCCTCCGTGTGTGAATGGACAGGAGTGCTTGCAGCTGGATTGACAAACTCCTTTACAATTTTCGAGATAACTCTTTTTGGCTGCGGCAATCTGTTTGTAGTATGCCTTTATCGCGTCACGGTATTTCAATTTCTCCACAAGATCATACTTGCGCCGCCAACGCCTTTCCAACTTCTTGCAGTCTTGTCGCATTATGCGTAGAGCGGAGGAGAACCAAGGAGCAGAATTAAGATCAGGGGCTGTTCTAGCAGCCCTCAGAGGGGCCAGCTCCTCGAATCTAGCCTGCATCCAGCTCTGGACCAGGATTAAATCGGCTTCCAGAACCCCAGTCAAATGACACGGATATTGGCCAAGAGCATCGGAGAGCATATCAGCTGTCACTAGATGGAAAGCTCTGGACTGCCGGGACCCTACCTTCGGAGCCCTTTGGCTAGGTTTAGAGTCGAGCATTAAGGCAAAGTTTATCAAATAGTGGTCAGACCAAAGGACCGGGAGTGGGGGGGACGTCTCAATAGGCCTAGAAGAAAAAATAACATCTAACGTGTGGCCTTTCACGTGAGTGGGGCTGTGGATAAAAGGGACTAGCCCTAACTTCGCCGTGATATCACGGAGTTTGTCAGCTTCGGCGTCTGTGAGACAATCCATATGCAAGTTTAGGTCGCCTAATAGCATGCAATGCGCGGAACGCATGCATGGTACAGATAAAGCCGATTGCAAATCCTCAAAAAAGGACCCAATGGAACCAGGGGGTCTATAGAGGAGAATACCTGTACAGGTCTGGGACGCCGATAGGTGAAGCGTAAAACCTAAGGCTTCACAGCCGGCAATGTTGCCCACCGCAAAGGAGGAGCAATTAAAAGCCTTGTCCACTATCAGAGCCACCCCGCCGCCTCTTCCCTCAGTTCTATCCCTCCTTAAGATGGAGTAATTCGGCGGAACGGCACAGGCAATATCGGGTTCTGAGCCCACTCCCAGCCAAGTTTCAGTTAAAAATAAACAGGAAATCTTGGACTGCGTAAGAAGATCCCAAATATCCACGGTGTGACGAGGAAGGGACCTGGTGTTAAGCAACGCGCAATGAAAATACTGGGGAGGGGTAGATGGAACACAGATAGATGATACTGTGGGGTGCCAGTTACACACGGGGCAGCCCTTGCCTAGCCGGCGACCACCGGGGAAAAGAGCCGAACAGTCAGAACGAGGGGGGCAAAAAGCGTACAAGGTCGCAGCGCTATACGCGATCATCCTGGAACAGCAGGAAGACAGCCTCTAGGCAGCAGACAGCATGGGCCAAGAGCCAGAGTCCTGCCTCGTACGCCTCCGAGACGCGGACGAGCGCAGACGGGCAGGACTCTGGCACGACTCAGGCGCAGGGAAAGGCGCTCCGCTGCGCGTTACCGCTGCGCGCACCAGCGAGCATTAAATAGCGTCGTCTCGGCGTCCCAGGTGACCTGGACGCTCAAAGATGGCGCTCGCGCTTCCTCCCAACGCAAGATGGCGCTCAAACCCACCGCCTCCCGGAAACCCGGACCCGCCAAACAGCGGTGGTGATTCCTCAATTAAGGTGCAAGGTAGGGGCCAGAAAGCGCTATAAAAACAGGGGAGAAGGCACTTAAAAAATAACAAAAATGAAAAAACGGGAATTATTTAAAAATAGGCAAGGAGAGAAGGCGCGCGACCAGCGCTCACAGCAGCAGGGCACCAGTAGTGATTCTCGCCCTAAGGGGCACTAAGCAGGCTCACCTTCCGGTCAGCTCGCCCTAAATAGCGTCGTCTCGGCGTCCCAGGTGACCTGGACGCTCAAAGATGGCGCTCGCGCTTCCTCCCAACGCAAGATGGCGCTCAAACCCACCGCCTCCCGGAAACCCGGACCCGCCAAACAGCGGTGGTGATTCCTCAATTAAGGTGCAAGGTAGGGGCCAGAAAGCGCTATAAAAACAGGGGAGAAGGCACTTAAAAAATAACAAAAATGAAAAAACGGGAATTATTTAAAAATAGGCAAGGAGAGAAGGCGCGCGACCAGCGCTCACAGCAGCAGGGCACCAGTAGTGATTCTCGCCCTAAGGGGCACTAAGCAGGCTCACCTTCCGGTCAGCTCGCCCTAAATAGCGTCGTCTCGGCGTCCCAGGTGACCTGGACGCTCAAAGATGGCGCTCGCGCTTCCTCCCAACGCAAGATGGCGCTCAAACCCACCGCCTCCCGGAAACCCGGACCCGCCAAACAGCGGTGGTGATTCCTCAATTAAGGTGCAAGGTAGGGGCCAGAAAGCGCTATAAAAACAGGGGAGAAGGCACTTAAAAAATAACAAAAATGAAAAAACGGGAATTATTTAAAAATAGGCAAGGAGAGAAGGCGCGCGACCAGCGCTCACAGCAGCAGGGCACCAGTAGTGATTCTCGCCCTAAGGGGCACTAAGCAGCACTCTGCTCACTAATCATTTGTGGAGAAGTTATGGCATGACGTCATGCCAGGTGAATGTTGTAGGGGGAGGGAAATCCTTTAAAGAGAGTCATTTTCTCTCTGGATTTCCATTCTCTTTTTGAAACTGAGGACCAGGAACATTGTTGTGGTGTCTCCAGAGCTTTAAGTGGAAGCTTTTTCAATATTGTATACAAGCCATAGTTGTGTCTTATGCAACTAAGAACCATTGACAAAGCCAATAGTCCTGACTTGTAGGTATGATTTAACTTGTATCATATAGCTGGATGCAATGACAGAAACAGCAGAATACCAGTCGGGTGGCACACTATGCTTTGCACAGATTTTTAATTTACGTGTTTTAACCTACGCCCCCACCCCCACCCCAGTGTTTTCATCCCACTTAACCCCTCCCATGCTGGTGACGGAACCGCTCCGTCACCAGCCACGGACGCGCTGTGCTGATGACGGAGCGGTTCCGTCATGGCCCGCTCGGCGTGCCTGCACGGCGCGGATTCCACACCTGCGCTGGACGTTCCATTGAGCGAGCGGGGCCGTGACGGAACCGCTCCGTCATAAGCACGATTCAGAAAAGGGGGTGGCGATGAACAGAGTGTCTGAATTAAGCAGACCACTCTTACCCAGTCCAAAGATCAGGGCTTGATCCATCACCGTTTTTTAGCTCACTGCACCATCCCAGCTCAGAACCTGGCTGTATGCAAATTAGTCTGTCCCTGGCCCAGTGCATCATGGGAACAGGGCAGACCAAACTACCAAGCCAATTCTTATATATATATATATATATAAGCACAGCGCACCCGAGGCTCGTGACGGAGCGGTTCCGTCATGAGCATGGGAGCGCCGTGCGGCCGCCCCACCCCCCTAGCGCTGCGGCGGAATTGCCGCCGCAGCGAAGGGGTAAAAGCCCTGACTGCATGGCAGGTCGCAAAGTGAGCTTAGAGTGTCTCAGAGAAATCCAGTCGCCTTCCCGATAATTATCTCACTCCTACCCATGTACCTACGGCAATGGTTACACTTTAAAAGGAAATAAAACAGCACCTGGCAGTGCCAATTCTATGCTATTAGGGTAACCTTTTACCCCTTAGTTGTAGTGCAAGCTTTCCATTATTATTGTTGTTGTTTTCACTACGTAGGCATACATCCGCGACTTCCATGATTCTTAATGTCTTATAGTCCCTCTTGTTAGCCTTTTCTCTGTAAATGTACCCAATAATAACAACCAAGGCCAATCTCAGAAAAATGCTACGACAACCACCTTACAGTTGAAAATGTGTTGGTTTAGGACTGAAGCGTTTGCAAAACGAGAGGATACATCCCACCAAACATGTCATCTCTGACGTGAACAGTGCTCCAGGAGGCTGCATTAAACCAGGAAGAAAATGCAAGCTCCACACTCGCGAGCTCGCTGCCTGCTCCGCGGAAAACAAATGGCTGTTCCTTCCTGTCGCTACCACCCCTCAGGGAGATTAAGAAGGGACGACAATGTAAAACCTCCTTTCTTTCACGCATTCCCCTTTAATTTGTTCTCCTTCCTCGTCTTTCCACCGCGTTTTTTAAATTTCATTTCCTGCGCTCAGCACGCCAGCTTCCCAAATCATTAACCTCTCCTCTGCTTCTTATCAGTGCGCGGATCTCGCTGGCCAGATAGGAGGATGCGAAGGCGACTGTGCTCGGGTTTCTTACATTCCCCCGTTCACTAGTGATTGGATCTGCAGGGCTGTTAATCACCATGTTATCCTGGGAATATGTAGCCACGCGCTCTCAGGTGCCAAGTAGCCTCCTTCCCTGTCAGCATGATGAGGAGCGTCACCTTCCAAGTGAGATGATGAACTAGAGGCTAGTGAGTGGAATCGTAGAGTGATGTGGAGTGCTTAATCTGTAAAAACATGTTTGTAAAAAAAAGTAAAAGCAGGGGCCCCATGTTTTTCTTGAGGACGTTTTGATCGTGGGCAAGGAGGAGCAGAGCTGGTTAATTGAGCTTCTTCTCATTTTAATCAGGTGACCAAAGGTCCAGCTACACAGCCAGCAGCAGATCTCCTTCTCTCCTCCTGGTCACCAGATCCAGGAATGTGTATCCCAGCCCCCACTCCTTCCAATCTCCACCACTTCTGTCCACTCCCTGAAGAGGTGTTTTGAGCAAAACGCAAAATAATATGGTAAAGATATATGTGCAATATTAACGTGCAGATTTTAATAAAATAAAACTTGTTTAAAAATGTGCAAAACGAGTAGATAGCCACAATTTACACGTACTAGGCCTCAAAATTGTTTAAAGCACCATTGTTTAAAGCGTAAAATGTGACTAAAATGCGCCGATGCACGCAAACTCTTGACCTTTACATGATCATGTTTTATTAAATAAATGTTTCATATAACTCTGCGAAAAAAGAGAGACTCTTCTTTGCCTGCAGGAGGACTACACGTACCAGTAGTCATTGCAGCTGGAGACGCCAACATTACACCTATGATCCTGCTACACCTGAAAAGGCGAGGAGCCCTACCTCCCCAGCACATATAGCCAGGGCCGGCGCTAGGCATGGGCAGCGTGGGCAGCTGCCCAGGGCCTCGCACTCAGCCCACCAGCATGGGGCCACGCACTGGTGATGTGTCCTGTCGGTTCCCTGGCGATCCATTTCAAAGAAAGGTGTCACCTTTCTTTGAAATGGAGGGGCCCCCCTCCCCGGGCCTCTCAGGGATGGTATCTGGATACATAAGGGAGGGAGACGCTCCCTTCAATTGAAAGGAGACCCATTCACAGACACTGTGGGAGGCCCATTGTCCATCATTTTGGCGCCCCCATAGTTTTAACTTTTAGCCCACAAGCAATTCTCACACCTATCGGACTGAAGGTGTGAGAAATGTTGTGGGCTCAAAGTTAAAACTGTGGGGGGGACGACAAAATGCTGGACAATAGGCCTCCCAGAGTGTCTGTGAATGGTCTCCTTGCAAGGGGCCACTTATCTACATTAGAGGGGCCTCGCACATTCCCTTTTAGCCCAGGGCCTCGCAAATACTAGAACCGGCCCTGCATATAGCGCCGTAACAATCTTGCTGCACGGGAGACTGTTCTTTAGTTGCGGGGGGACTACACCTCCCATTCTCATTGCGCCCGGAGGCATCAACATTCCACCTGTGACCCGCTGCACCTGGAAGGGGGAGGAGCCCTAACCCCCAGCACATATAGTGCTGTAACAACTCAGCTGCGCAGGAGATTGTTCTTTGGTTGAAGGGGACTACACATCCCAGTAGTCCTTGCGCCCGAGGCGCAAACATTCCACCTGTAACCTGCTGCACCTGGAAGAGGAGGAGTGTATTGTTATCTACTGTTGAGCATAGTGCAGTGCTTAATTTGTAAAATATCAAGTGCCAGGGCTCTGACCAGGAGGCCACTGCAGCTTGCACCACCCATCGCCCTTGTCATCGCTGCAAAAACAACTAGTAATCATCTTTCTTGCATGTAAATGTGACAGTTCAGATTATTCCAGGTTCCCAAAGCTAAAGGAATGGCCGGGGAGGCAGGGATTAGCAATTTCTAATGTATATTGTTGTCCTAAACAACCATTGTTCTGCTCATCTCTGTTCTAAGTATGGTGTTGACATTAAGGTGCCAGTGCCCAGCACCGGAAACCAATTAAGCGCCGGTGCTGAGCACCGGAAAGCACCAGCTCAAATTAAGCACTAATCCTCCCCACTGATGTTCTCTTCCCTGCTGATAACCCCTTCTATTTACAGTTTTGAGGGACAGTTTGTGGGGGTGTTTGCCATCTTTCAGCCTGCTGAATTTCCAATTGTTTTCATGATGGGGGAGATGTGTTGTGGCATCTTGCTATTTTATGCATTCTCCCCACAGTCTTGATGTTTCCTGGTGCTCAGCCTGTGAGAGAGGCCATTGTATGGAATCTTGAGAGTGTTTGTTCCTGGATGAGTGGACAGTTGGAGGGAGAACGGCTGAGCAGCACAATGCTGCTCCTGGTAGGACCTTATCTGTGGCCTACAACTAAGCGAATAAGCCTACTTTTTTTTATAACCTATGAGTATCAATCCTTCATTTTAACCCCTCCCACGCTCATGACGGCCTCAGCTCGTCGAGAGCCATGGCTCTCGTGTGCTCATGACAAGCTGAGCTCGTCATGGCCGTTAGAACGCTCACACGTGGGGATAATTCCCCTGCTGTGCTGAGCGTTCTATTGAAACGGGTGTGGCCGTGACGAGCTGAGCTCATCATGAGCACACAAGAACTGTGGCTCATGACGAGCTCAGCTCGTCATGAGCACCGGGGCGCTGTGCACGCCCCTCCTCCCCCCAGCACAACAGGGGAATCAGGCCAGCAGCAAAGGGGTTAACAGTTGTGACGAGAGGATAAGAAACTACTCCAGAGGAACAGGAAACCAAGAATAACCTTATGGAACTGCTGAAGAAATTAAGAAGATTAAATAACAAAGAAAGTGAAGCCTGGAAGGAGAAAAATGCCCTGGCAATCCCACCAGTGTCTATTACATCTGACAGCCCGCAGACAACCCTGGTATGAAATGTGTTTTGGAACTGTTTAACTTAAGATTGTGTAACTAGCGCTGACAAGGTTGGAGTTTACAGCCGGCAGCAAGTGAACTAGCAGCGTTGACTTTAAAGGAACTGGCAGTCTTACATTTGAAGTGAATTTGAAGTGAGCTGGCAGATCTGACGGTGAGGGGGATTAGTCATTTTGACAGCTAAATGACAGTTTATTAGTTTACACTGTGAGTGACACAAAGGACCTGCTTCGTTTGCCAAGTAAACATTTAATCTTGACTATGAGGCGGGAAGAAATCACAGGCTGTGAGTGAATTTTGTCCCTTACCCCAAAATTGGATACCATTGGTAGTGCAAGGGTTGTGGTGGCATATAAATAAAGGTTGTGTGGGCTGGGTTGCTCTTTCCTCTAGGCACGTGTGTAGTGCAGTGGGAGTCAGAGGAGCTGCTAGGCTATGTGAAGACACAAGCATGGAAGCCATGGGCAGTGGGAGCCATTATATCAACATTCCTTCGCATTTTGCTGAAGACTCGCATGATGGAGAATGCGCAGCTAAATCCGTCTTTGTGAAGTTGCAGACAAAGAGACAAAATACTAGAATGTGAACTTCATCAGGAGATGGCAGCGTAAAGCTCATGTTGTGCGGAGGCAGCATTGTGTGGCTGCAGGTGTTCGCATTGTGTAAAAGCATGTATCTTTGGAGGCACACAGCTTTGGAGAGTGTATCGGTGCGATTATCACAGTAGAAGGAGTCCTGTGGACACTATCTTCTGTGTTCACAATACCAGGATTTGAGTAAAGCTCGGCTCTTTTAGCTAGCGGCGAGGGAGTTTCACGGCTTAGGGAAGAATCATTATCGCACCACAACTACCTCATATTGTGGTAGTGGAGTCACAAACATTGCAAGCTGTGAATGAAGGTTACTATGTGCCGGTGGCGCACACCAGCACTATTCCTGTTGGAAAGTTCCAGCATGATTTGACTTGAAGTCTAAAACGCGGTTGACGATTGCAATAGGCGCATGCCTGCAAGGTGTTTGCTAGCTACGTATTGGCTCAACAGTGGAACTTTGTGAATTATGTACCGATAAAGAAACTTTAGGAGTTTCCTGTGACTTTCATGCCAGTTCAATGTGACGTGTGCACATGCGAGAGAGCGGCGCATCCTGGCGCTGTTTTGAAGGAGCTAAACTGCAACTGCTGATCCTCTTCTGGCAACTGGGGAGGAATTTGACTGTTCGGGTTGGTCTTATTTTTAGTATTCCAATTTGGATGTCGGATAAGAGGTTTCTTGAGGGGTTACCTCAGTATATGTGTTGCATGCCATCTTGAATTTTTTCCCCTGTCATGTTGTGTATTCAGAAGGGGGAAAGTGAGTTGAGTGACGTGTTAGTCCTGAAGTGTGATCATGTTTGATTGAGTGATATTTTGGCCCTAAAGTCTGACCATGTTTTTGACCATCCTTCCTAATGGGTTTAGTATGTAGGGGCAATGTGTTAAGCACAGAGTGTAGAGTTGACCATCCTTCCTAAGGGTTTTAGGATGTAGGAGCACTTTGCTATGCCCAGAGTGAAGAGTTGACCATCCTTCCTAAGGGGTTTAGGATGAAGGGCAGTGTGTTTAGCCCAATGTTAAGGGGGCCACTGTTACACCCCAATGCAGGTGAACCCTAGTTCTGTTTAAATGAATGGTGATGGGGGTATGTGGTTACACCCCACTTGCAGTAGTGTGTGGAAGAAGCCCTTGTCCTGTTTGAGTGCTGTATTGTGGAGGGTAACGGGCTGGTCCTGTTAGAGTACAGGTGTTGTGGAGGGAAAGGTTAGTTAGGGTTCCCTGAGGAATGAGCAGAGAAGTTTTGGGGATTTTAAATTTGTGGGTTTACCACCTTACATCCCATCGGAGCATTGAAGTTATGTAGAGAGTGTTTGTTGAACCTTTTCTGTTTATTTCGTTGGGGTCTTGTATGTACAGGATGTTCAGAGAAAGTGATGTCTCTTGCAATGCTATATTCTTTGATTGGTTAGGGAATGAACATCAACTTTTCTGATTCATTACTGTATGTCTCGATTGACCAGCATAATGTATAATTTGGGGTGTGCTAATCCTTTCCTGTTTGCTGATGTGTCGATAGCAGTAGCACTGGTTTGTGAAGTCCATCAAATCAGCACTTGGAGAATTACTGATGAGGCTGGAGTTTTTGTCAAATGGCAGATCCTTTGTTGCTTGAAGCACTTTCTATGAGAAAGCTCTAATACTAGCAATACTTACCTGTAATATACAATTTATAAAAGAGACTCAGTTAGATCTTGAAATCATTTGTGATTAGAGAGCATGTCTTTAGATGTGTATTTGTCTCAATTCTAGCTGTGTTGACCATGAAATGTGGATTTTCAAGAAAACACATATTACACATGTCAAAATGAAATCAAGTATTTACTTTCCCACACAAAATTATTTCGTCCTCTGACCATCAAAGGTATATCATCGTTTTCTTTCCGTCCCATAAAATCCATCTTCTTGGCTCTGCTCCCTTGGTCTATACCCTCTCTTGGTTATCCACATTGACACGCCTATATTTCAAAATTTCTATCCTCAACAGAAAACCAATCCCTTTTCCCTCAATCCCCTCTGTCTCCTCTCCCAGTTTCTTCCATTAGCCAACTGTTTTTGGTGTTCTGATCTGTCTCACCAATCAGCCTTCTCACGCTCATCCAATCAGTGTCACGTGGCTTCTTCACTTCCGGGATACCCAATTGTGTCAAAACGCCACCTCTCCATATCGGTCAATGAGCAATGGGTATCATTTGTTGCTTGCCTCCCAATAAGTCCAAAGAAGTCTATTCCCTCCTTTACATCTGTAACTTATTCTGATTGTTCCCCCCTCCAGTTGCCTCTGTTTGTCTTCACCCTTCTGCTTGATATCGCCATCAATTTTGACTTGCATCTTCCTCCTCCTCTAAAGTTCCATCTGCTAATTCCCTTGGTGCCGGACAGTCCTGTATTGGACACTTTTCCGCTTTTAATCGTACATCAGTTGCCCTCCTATGATCTGTAGTGGACCTAAAGGAATTCCCATCCCCACATGCTTCTAATACCCCTTTACCTATTTGCGGCCATATCCCTGGGCAAACACATGGGGAAGGAAGATGACTCAACTCAGATGTGCACCTTCAGTTACAAGTTTTACTCAATGAAGGGGCACTGGTGGTACAATCTACACCACAGAGTGACAATAATAAAGATCACTGATAGTAGTTACGTTTGAACAATTTTCTTTGTAAAATCAAAAGACTGTATGAAAAAAGTAGACTGCGAAGAAGTAGAACCAAAATGAAGAGTTAAACCTTTCGAAAAAAACATTGATTTCAAAAGGGTGTTCAACAATGTTGCTCTAAAATGTCAATTATTTTGTACAATATATGTTTTATTTATTAATTGCCATGCTTGATATCGAACCCAGGTTTCGTATCGGGTACAGCAATAACAGGTTAACTGTATGCAAGTGATCTCACCAGGAGCTATGATGATAATAGTATCTAATTTATTTTGATTTTTTTGCAGTTTTATATAGCGCAAACTCGACCCGAAGGTATCAGAGAGCTTTACATGAGCACCAGTTGCCTTACAAAGGCATCCTCCACTAATTGAACCCAAGACTGCCTACTGGCTATGGACTTGGAGACAACACAGCTGGGCATATCGGGGGACAAAACAAGTCACAGAGTGACAATGGTTTGAAACACACAAACTCAGACATAAGGATAACCCACAAACCATGCGCTTACCAATAATAAATAGACTTGCAATGTCATAACAAATCGGACTTGCATTCAGACATTTGGGCACTAATTTCGGGTTTCCCGATAGTAGCGAGGTGGAAACTCTGCATGCAGAATTGATGTTACTGTGCAGTAACACTATTTTGTAAAGCAAACAGTAGTGGAATGTAATCACATAGCTTTGACCATTTTGGCCATTCTACCACCTCTTATATTGATTGTAAACTAGTAGCGTACTAGAAGAAGGAAGTAAAACATGAAGTAGGTTTGAACTAAGGAGTACATCAGTGTATTAGGTATCACAGTATCCACATGTTTATATTATTATCTTATAGCAAATACATAGGAACATTTCACTGTATATGTAATGGTTTTTGAGATTAAAAGTGTAATTTTCTAATGTGCTAATGAGTTCCGCCAGGATATATCCTATAGTGATACCAATCATGTACAAAATTGTGCTTTTTAAATAGAAATAAGACCTAGACCCAAGATTGATCTAATGGTAATATTGGAGTAATACCTCTTTTGTGACATGGTTTTTAAATGTTTTTCAGTGTTGAATGTAATGTCCTTTTGCAATTGACGGACTCCTGAAGAAGGCAAATGCCGAAACGCGCGTAGAGTCTCCATCCATCGCTTTGCTTACTCCACTAGCCCCACTCAAGATCATTGTCAATTGTGTTGTTTAATTCCTTTTGTTTTCTTCTTCTTTTTTGTGATGTAGTATGTTCTATATTGGTTATGAAGCATAACATGCATATGGTTGCATTTTAAATGAAATAAGTGTATTTATACTCAAGAAATGTTTATCAAAATAAGAAAATATCAGAAATAAAATTCTAAAAACTAAAAAATAATTTCTTCATCCTGTGAACTCTCTTCATGTCACAATAATTTCAGTTAATTGTATGGTGTTCTTGGGTTTATTGGCTTTTTATCACATTCCACTACTGTTTGCTTTACAAAATAGTGTTTATATTATTCCCTACATGTAGTGAATGTATTAGTAGTAGGGGTCCCCCTTTTTCCAAACTGTGCAGTAACACTGCACCAGTACCAAACGAGTTAAAATACGCGTTAAGCTCCATGGAATGGGGAATAACCAGGTAGGTCCAGACTTACCAGTCATAAAACCACACAGAATTTCGAATTTCGTGAACTTTAAAACTTATAAATACCATATGCTCTGACTCCTGCAAAGCCTCACGTAATTTAACCGGGGATCGGCCGCCTAGTAAAATTGGGTCCGGTGTCCCAACACCAGGAAAACCAGTTGCAGTAACACTAGTCCATTAAGAATCAGGCAGATAACAATGTCATGCAGTATTCCTTTCCTACTGACTCATAAATAATCAGTGCTTAAAATGGCACTCCTGTGTCTTATCATTATCATCAAATGCTTACATTGCTGTAAAGTGCCAGTGAAGCATAACATCGGTAAATGTTTTACAAAATCAGGAGCATTGTAAGAGCATTAACATAAAACAATGAAGCAGAGGTGATAAATAACATTTTTACACAGGACGCCACACATCCAAACAACAATTTACCTGTAGCCAAAACTATACCAGAAGGGATTGAATCATAGAAGCTTCATCACTTCCGGGCAGTAAAAGGAAACCCCAATGAAGTATTTTCACAATTTTAACCCTTTGGGCGCGGCCGCGATTCTGCGTCTGTGCGGCGTTTTCCCTAGTGGGCGGGTTCATGACGGCCCCCAGCCGTCAGCAGCACACGCCCACTGACGGGGCCGACATCAGCACCGAAGGGGTTAAGATGGCCCATTCTTGTTGCTTAACACGTTTCCCTGTATGTATCCTTATTTGCTGGAACCAGCTCTTAATCTGCGCCCACCATTCATGGTAATAGGATAAAGAAGACACAAACAGGATTACAGCTAAAACTACAAAACTGAAATAAAAGCAAGCAGCAATGTAATGTGCTGAACAATAACCGCTAAACCCCCATGAAACAAGATGCTGCGACGTGTCTACGGAACACTGATAGCGTGAAGTCCAAGCTGATTGCCTGAGGTAAATAATTACATGGAGGAAACGGTAAAGAGGAAAAGCTCCAGCAAATGGCGCTAGAGTATCCATTCTACACCGCAGGGAACTACCTGGGATAACCGCGACCAAGCCCACGCATAGGTTTGAAAAGGATAAGAACACGTCAGCTTGATCTCCTTGGATACAAGCACCTTTTAAAGCGCTGAGAGTGGAGAAGGAAAGCTCAATTCTTGCCCCAAACCAGACAGCGTGTGTGATACCAGCACTGAGATTGCCAGACTTGAGTGTGTTTTTAACTTCGGCTATGGAATTTTTAAAGAGAAGCAAGCTTCATTGTCAATGTAAATTGATTAAATCGTGGAAGTAGCTTTTGGAAGAGGTTTATTGTTGTTTCAAATATTGCACACTGGCAGAAGATATAAAGACTTGCCTACACATCTGTTTCACTGGCGGAAGGTTGTGTGCATTATAAGCGCGGTGAAGCGCAAGAGAAGGTTGGATTGTGTATGGCACCAAGGATACCACATAGGCATCTCTTATAGGTTTTGGATCATTAAAACTAAAAGGGGTGTTCTACTTTACAAGAAACTAAAGCAGGAAGCACTTTGACAAAAAAAATAAAAATACATATTTCCGCCTTATCCATTTGCCAGTGCAAAAATCCACAATGAACAATGGGTAACAGTGTATGAAGATGTTGTACTGCTGTGAGGGACCATTGCATGGCCTTGCAGACCTTCGGGATCCTATGCTCTAAGTGCAGCATATGTCATGAACACAAAAGCTGCACTCTAAATTCTTTCAAGCACTGTCCAAAAATGCACTCACACATACTCTCCCTCTCTCTCATTCATTCATTATTACTTGCTCTGAAATGTAAATATTTTTGGTGGATATTAAAAGTATGGTGGATTTTCGCAGTGCCATTTTAACTCGCGTTACTGGGGCATAGAAGAGTCTTCTGTAATCAGTTGTCGGATGCGAATGAATCCCACACTTGTCCCAGAACTGCCTGCTAAACAGTAGCAACGAGCACCATAGGAGACACCATTGCCCTTCAGCTAAGACAAGCATCTACAATGCAAAAGGTTTCACATATACGCAAGTTTGAGCTATTGGCATTGTAAATGACAATGACTTTTATTAATGCTTTGGTTTTTAAAACATAAATAAAAGGCATTGTAATTTACAATGCCAATAGCTTGAACTCTTGCAAATGCAAGACCTATTGCATTCCAAATGCTTGAAGGCATCGTTGAGTTGCCCCCTTATAGCTCCCATGGACCCTGAAGAGCTTCCTGTTTGCTACGAGTTAAATAAATAAGCCAGTAGACACAACTGTGCACACAAAACCCTCCTGCAGTAAGAGAAACTCATTGAAGAAAATAGTGCTTACAGACTAAAGAAGACGTATCATGTAACAACCGAAGTAAAAGGGCCAGTCCTCATGGGCGGTTACAAATGAAGACAAGGCGGTACTAAGGAGTCACTAACAAGCCTAATAACGAATGAGAAGCCAGTATTTACGAAGGACAATGACACAAGCCAATGACAAATATGGACGGAGAGTGGGTGGGACTTCAAGTACATACTCCAATACAGCATGGCTCACAGAGCGCTCATGTGCTGCCCATGCTCGCCCTAATAAAAGCGGATGCCTTTTTTAATTTACATGTCATTTATTCCTTATGAGTCAGAATGCACATTGCACAGGTATTCAGATGAACATTCAACTGGTGAATTATCTGTATGAGATTAATACTTCCTTCCTAGTGGTGCATGGTGAAGAAATACACACAGTGTTTTGCAAGGCTCTGAAGGTGAAACAAAGAAAGTGAGTGCAAAATGAAGACCTTGAAATAGAGGCCAACAAATCTCGGGCATTTATTGCTCAAAGCTTCCTTAGGTCGGAGCTTGCAACAAAGGCACTCCTAAATTAAGCTGTGCAAACATGGTAGTCAAATGCCTTGGCTACAATTGGCATGAGTATGCTAGGAGACAAGTTCATTGCCATGTAGAGTCTAAAATTAACCCACTTTCTTATTATAAATGGATAAACATTGTAGTCTATTAAATCAAACACAAGTGGTCTTTGAGCAGCTCCTGTCCTCAACTCACATTTCAGAAGTGCTCCCAAATGTGGTGATAAAGAAAACGGAGTCTCAGTGAAGTAAACATTTGTCTATGGTCAATAATGTGTGAAAATAGTGGCTGAGATTCATCACTGGTTTTCTATTTGCACATTGTGCTGTTCATCCCCTAGATGGGTATACTTTTTGATCTCCTACTTTACATCAACAGTTAATGATTTGCCTCCAGTTTTCAGCACATGATGTTACAGCATGGGGGCAGGAAGAAGTCTTATAAATGACTGGCTTGTGCTGGGCCTGAGAGCCCAAGAAGACCTTGAGCTGGTCCAGAGCCAGGGCCTGGCTCGAGCTTTCAGTAGCCCGCCCATCACTATAACTGAAAAGAGAATAACAAGATGGTAGAGTACACAGCTTAGGTGCATGCTGTTTGGAGCCTCAGGCAAAATGCCACTTTGCCTAATGGGCGCTCCCCATTCTGAGGGCACTGGAAGTCACTTTTCAAGATAGATTGCACAGACATCATCTTCAAGATGATAATAAAATGGCCTAATGTATTGAACCACCTTGATATTGTAAGTTAGTCCAATAAAAAGTGTCAAACCTAAAGTTTGTTACTGCCATCTTTAGGTTCTGAACAAAGTCGACGTTCTGGTGTAGAGATTAGCATAGCCAGGAAGGGTGACAGGTCTAAATATGTTTAGTAAATTAGACATCATAGATCATATTTAAAGACAATATTCAACAATTGAAATGAAGAGCAGTACAGCAGTAGTGTGTCTGCAAAGGACTGCACTTCTGTTTTAGTGATGCATCTCATGTTGTATGTACATGCAGAATGCAGGAGCCACACCTATTCATAACTGGAGTTGCAGCTTGAAATTCGAGAGGGGCCATGCATGAGAACACAAGAATATATCCTTGAGCATATGAAATGTACAAAACAAAAGCGAAATCTAAAGGAAAGAATATCGTTGATCTCGATGAGTTGGGTAGCTGAAGAAAATACCAGAGTCCCTTTAACCCCCCCCCCCCGGGGTCCCTTTCCCTTGTCCTCAGTTATCTCCCATGTATATCCTGTATATCCTCTGCACCATGTAAATATTATTTTCAATAAAAATCTACTGAAATGAAAAAAAAGAAAGGAAACAAAATAGCAAAGCAAAACTTCAGACGCTACTTTGTGACACTGAGGTTTGCAAATTGACACACTGCCTGATCAAGTAATTTGTATCCACCCAGCAGTTGCCCACTTAAGTGCTGAGCGCAATATTCGCTATGATCCACAAATTTCACTAAAACTGTGATGAAATGAACTTGTACACTTACCATTTGCTACATGAATTATGGTATAAATGTACAGTATGTCCCCTCATTGATCACTCCCTTTAATACCGCTAATCAGCCGTAGGAAACAATATTTTAGCAGTACTTTCTTTGTGACCATCTGTCTCCACCAATTCTGCAACTGTAGCAAAACCTTTCATATAAATTACTAACAAATCTAGCTAAATGTTATTTATATCAAACACAACATAAAAATCATTTTATGATGCTACACAGCACTAGGCTACAGATGGACTGACTAATGGTTTCTGAATGTTTGCTCGTTCTCTGCGATGGACGCCATTTGCATGTTAATGTCATAGAATGTGCATTACAGCGGCTCTGCCAGTAAGAATCGGAGGGCACGCATAACCACCGGTTGGTTTTAAGATTATTCCTGTGGTCAAAAGGGATGATTTTGTTTTTTAAAGCTCGGTGGTAGAACATCTTCCACAAGATATCTAGAAGCAGACTCTAACTTAAATAATAGACTCACATTTGGATGGCGTGGTCTTTCAAGGCAACGGTGCCACCTAACCTGTAACTCTGAAACAATATCAATGTGAATATAGAATTAAGTGGCACTGACTTGCGTCGGACAGGCTTCCACCAAACAGCTAATTATTAGGACATACTTGGTGAATAACAACATAAGGAGGTGGACACAACTACCTGTGTGGCTTGTCATCTAACTGTAAGGTCCAATTAGCATCCAGCATTCACCCTACAGTTTAGAGTTTGGGGGTGGGCAGATGATACAGCACCTCATTTAAAACAAATCTTACAATATGATGATGCCACACACTCATCGTTTGGATGGTCAGTTAGGAGCAAACGCCAAGGAGAAGGCTTTGAATCGTACAGTGTGTAACATCTAGTGGCACATACACACATGCAGAAACACACATGCGAATAAGCGTGTTAAAATACTCAGAGGATGAGATTTTGAAAAATGTTTAGTATCCAATTAGAAAGTTATGCTTCCTGAATTAGCTGTGTAGGGCTAGTACAGACAGGCAGATTCTGAGACGAAGGCCTGCTGGTTGCTGTGGTAGCATGTCCAGCTTCAAGCCCGACTCAAAGCAAGAAGAGTCCAGTCACCTGCTCGCTCTCCACAATAAAAACACAAGTGCATTTACCTAGTGGGAAAGCAACTCATCATAGCCTAATACGAATACCCATCGCCTCCAACCACCACAGACACATTTTTACTCTTCAATGAAGGGCTCCTCATTCACCAGATAACATTTGCTTTTGCACTATGTGAGACACGCATGGTGGGGGAGTTACTTTCATACTTGCATAAGTCTTTTCCACCTCCATCTACATTGAATCCATTACTTCATTATTGAGGTGCATAATCACCAGTCAGTAAATCTTGGCCTCACTGACATTTGCCTCCACTACTATCACTCAGCCAATGGTAATGTTCTTTGATGTGTTTGACATGCCCCTGTTTCCCTAGCACCCATCTCCGATTTCTAACTCTCACTGATTTTAATTTCTATATCAGTAAACTTTTCAACAATTGACTGCTCATCCAATTTTGTTATGATCTTGCCATCATCAACACACACTACTTGAGTACCCACTAATAGATAGAGCAAGCCTCTTGACCTCTTCCTCTTTTCTCACTTCCGAGTCCATACACCAAAAATTGACCCCTGGATCAAGAAACTCATCTCTTTCCCATCATGCAGTGCTTTGATCATTCCCTATTTGCTGGTGAAAGCCCACTATCAGAGGCAAGTTCAGCCTTAAGGGAACCTTCTACCACGTCAAGTGGGTACACAATGTACTTTTTGGTATTCACAGTTCTTAGAAACTAACCATAGTTTACCCATTCAAATCAATCAAAACACCCCTCCTTTCACTTTCCACCCCGTTTACCCTCTCTGTACCATGTAACCTAAAAACTCCAACCCCCACCTATAGATCTTCCCCTAAAGTGAAACTCTTTAATCCACCGGCATACTCACTTTGAAAATGGAGAAGATTTACGTGAATGAAAAACTAAAATGCTAATAAATTTAAGTTATTATCATTTTATGTCTCCTTTGCGGCTCTGCTTGGGGCAGGGGAGGAGTGGTTTGCCCACTCCTAAGTGCGCATTGACTGTTTGGTCGGACCTCTCGGGCCGCCCAAACCAGTCATGCACACTTTCCCCTTCTACATGCAGGCTGCATTACAGCCTACATGGAAAACATGCCCACCCCTACAGCCCCTGGCAGAGCGCCGTGTCACCTCACTCAGACCTATCACAATACTGCACTGCAGCGTTGTGATTGGCTTTGCAGGAGGGAGCTTGTCTGCCTGCTTCCTGTTCCTGAAGTCGGAAGCAGGAGCAGGATCAGAGACGCGGGATAAGGCGGAAAAGTACGTTTTTTGTTACGTTTATGTGTGAAGCTCCCTCCCGCAATCACAACCCCCCACGAAACACCCCCGTGACCCCCGCGTCCAGCGCACCACCTGCAAGCCAAGCCAGCCGCCACTGCGAAAGGCATCGATCTATCACAAATCCTACTATCCAACTAGTAATACATTATGTAATTCTAGAGACATGATGGGGAATGTAAGGACTTTTGTTCTAGAGCAATAGTTCAGTGCACGGAAAAGGAGTATGGGACCTTGAGACTTGTGGAGTGGTGATTTATTATATCTTTAAGAGTCTCTGTATTATTCTGACATATTTAATTCCAGCCAATATTAGCATGTATCGAAAAGCAATATAATATGGTGGTTGGTCATTGATGAAATTCAGAATAATCTGAAGATCCTAATCTATGTACTTTTTCATTAACTGGCAAAACAGATAGCAACACCAGAACGGTCAGCCATAATAGGTACATTTTTTGAAACTCTCATTGGAGAGGTCAGCCATTGAACAGACAAAGGATATGCACTGTCCTTTTATCTACTAGCGGCTATGGTGGCCACTCCAAAGTAGAAAAGAGCTAATGAGTTGCACTGCTAGGCTACCATGGACTAGACAAGTACTGTTGTTACTATACTTATTCTGTTGCACAATGGTACCCCTTTTAGCGATTGAAATCTTGCACCTCTGCATATGACTACACTATAAAGAAGCATTGGGAAAGACAAAATATCTGGCCTTGGGAAAGTCAGATTTTTTGCAAACGTGAGCATTAGGCAATAAAAGCTTAAAAGTAACACAAAGTAAAAATGGTGCCATCTAAAGATTGCATGCATATGTTTGCAAAAAAAGGAAAAAAATACTTATCACAAAAGTAAATAAAAACAAAATGAAATGCAAGATTGGCTCACCAACTGCAGCACTGAAGTGAACTATTCTTAGGTGGATGTGCACAAAAAGAACGCCATTACTTAGAAAACATAGCTATTGACAGAAGATGGCTGTCCCACTGTTCTGTAGTTGGCATAAGCAGATTTAGAAAGTTCATTAATGTAGTGGGGTGGCATTAAGCCCTTGAATAAGTGTGCATTTCTCGCTCTCTCTATGTGGTAAGTTCATAAAAACAAACAAAGCAGTTTCCATGCCTGACGCGTTTCGGGAAATGAATTCCCTTTCTCAAAGGCGGCAAGCAGACAAAGCATTACTGCTGGAGGACTGCTGCCCGCACGTCAGTTGTGTGTATCGAAATAGTGATGGTCGAGATTATTGATTCTTGAGGCAAATTCATACGTCTTAGTAATTGGCATCAGTGTTGTGTCAATCATCTGATCAGAGTGATATCCCCGATATTGAAGGTGCGGAACAATACCAAATTCCTTTGAAACTTAACCACCCATGCTGGATTCACTCTCAGAATAAATTGTCTGTCTCTAAAAAGGGTCTTTGCCACATGCAATATCCATTATCCTGAAGAAGGTCTGAGGGCTTTATACCGAAGAAGTTTGAAATGTCGACTGTACCATCCACTTCCTCAATAACTAATGTATTTCAAGGGATTGTTCTGTTTATAAGGAGATAGGTCACTTTTTTTCATTTATCAGGAATGGATGTTTTTATTCATGAATTATAGGTTAATTTGCAATATACCTTTCTTCATGTTTTGCATTGAATTGACTTTTGTCTTAACTGTACCCTTACTTATGTGATTTATACATCAAAATGCATCTCGATATTTATTAGAAGATATTCCTGTGTTTGCTTTGTTGTTTTTGTCTCTTTGTGCATTAATTGCGTAAGTTATTGATTTAACTGCTGGTTCAAGATCTGTTTAGACTGAACTATTTAATTATTTCAATATAATCAATTTGTAAGTATACCTTTTTAAACAAAATCCCTTGTTGGCACCTTTCACTTGATATTATCTGAATCGCCTAAGCCTCAAAGGGTATATTGGGTTCCCCACGCTATTAGTCTATAAGCAGGCAAAGCAGCAGTCATCAAACACTGATTCATTCCCAATTAGTGATATTTATATTCCTCAGGTGAGCACATACCAGTGCCATGAATGCTGGGATCGGTAGTTCTCATCTCCCCCATGTGGGTTTGTTACAGTCCTGCTTGCCAATACTCTTGCTATTGCGGCTGCCTCCAATAGTCGTCCCCAGTAGTCACATCTCCCTGATCCGCATATTTACGGCCCCAGTGAGCAGGCTGCGGCCAGCTAACATCTTGCGGTGGTGCACCTCAAGGCCGCGGCCGGCCAGTATACAAAAAACCCAGAGTTGCCCCCAAGCAAAGTGCACTCATCAGACCAAGCAGTTTTATTTTCTGGAGGCTTTCTTGGTACGTTCATAAAAAAAACCAAAGCAATTTCCATGCCCGACGCTTTTCGGGGAAATCATTCCCTTTCTCAAAGGCAGCACACAGACATAGCAGCAGTAATCAAATCGGTAGCACGCAGGACTGTAACAAAACCAACTCTGTGGAATATATATATATATATATGTATGTGTGTATATATGTAGCTAGCAGTTGGTATTTGCATATTCCTCCCAGATATTATCACAATAGAGGGTATTGGTGTTAGATGGATGGGGCATCCTCACTTAATGTGTTAGCTGTTACCTTCCAGACTTGCAATTCAAAAGCAGTGACCCAGCACACTCACAAAAGACTTAACACTAGCCTATTGTGCCAGCAGACAGACTGGGACCAGGGCAGGGAGGCAGGAAATTCCAGTCTTCTCTATAGGGGGATAACTCAAGAAACTTCTTGCACTTCAAGGTGGCACCAGGTATAAAAAGGAGAGCCTCAGACCCATCTTCAGTACACTACTGGACCTGTGGATACTGCAAGAGAGGGACACCCTATTGCTTGACACCTGCCCTGCCTGCTGAGAAGGAAGACTGGACCCACACCCTTCATCCCAGGGTGAAGTGACTAACAGTCAGCTAAATGATCTCCCGTTTTGATCTACAGGGACAGAACAAACCCCAAAGGCATCTCTGTAACTGTCCAGCTGCCCTGCTGCAACTGTACCTGCCTGGACCTACACATGGATCTGCCCGAGCCCTGCTGGCCTCTGCTGGAGTGATTTCCTGATCCCCAAGAGGTGCCTCCCATGTTCTGGGCCCTTAATGTGGCATCTGTTGAGCTCCTCCCGAAAGAAAAGAAGTTCCTGAAGGTTTGGGCTCTTCGCGACCAAGACCAGGCACTCTCCAGTGAAACTGACTCTATAAGCTACATCAGCCAATGGCGCGGTTGACAACACCAGAGGTGCACTTCGCACTACAGCATCATCAGCCCGCTGTAACCACCAACGTGAATCTCCAACAATGACTGTCCACGATGCTCGAAAGGATCTTTGCGTTATAGTGATGACTGTATGCTATGCCCACCCTACTCATCGCAACCTCCTTCACTGAGAATGGAACTCTTCACACTAGACTTTAGAAGGTTACTTTTTCAGTAGGCTTAACTTGATGCCTGCGCTTCATCGCAGTCAGCCTGAACTTGTTACTTTCACCCATTCTCGCATGACCAGAAAACCACGAGTCGAGCTCTGTGATTTTAGCTGCTATACTTAAATTACACATTTTTAATTGCATATCTCTGGTCCTACTGACTTGATTGTGATGTTTAGGTGTTAAATAATTTATAAAAATGCAGTCTATTTTCCTAAATTAGTATGGGATTTTACTTGGGTTGTTTTTTCACTTTATTAATGTTTGTGTTCTGCATAAATACTTTACCCGTTGCCTCTAAGTTAAGCCTGTCTGCTTTTGTGGCACGCTGCCGGAGGGTTAAGCCCATGTTAATTTAGTGACTTTTTGTGGTTCACCCTGACAAAGATTGGGACTGTTGCTTAAGTAGGGTTTACCCCTCCCAACCAACAACCCAATTTCTCAGAAGTATCTGACCTCAGGGCACAGGTGGTAGGGAGTTAGAGGCATAGGAATCACAAGGCTGCCAGCAGTAGGTTTGGTGCAGATGTCCAACTACTCCTGCGTAGAACCAAAGACTGTATGTAGTGGGGTTTGGTTGATGGCAGGGTGACCAGATTCTGCTGCAAAGCTTTGCTGCTTACTACCACAAGCCATGAACTATGTGGGCTGGCTATTGGCAGAACAGTGGGGGCAGGCCCTGCATCTAAAAGCCTTTTAAAGCAGGGGTTGTTAAACCAGTGTAATATAATATATTAAACGAATAGAAAATTAATGAAAAAACACAATTAAAAACGAATTTTGGTTCTGGCTCAAGCTTGGAAAATCTATGAAATTTGACGATTATGGCATGTGATACACACACTGCAAACCATTACTCATGTTGTCATAACTTTTACTTGACTGCATTGTTCCCCGCATCAGTTGCAAATGATCATGAAATGAAATGGTGAGCAACTACTACACAACAACAAAACGTATTGAAATAGATGTGTTAGTAAAACAATAGAAAAAAGAGTAAAACCAAAAGGAACTTATTACGTAGATCTACAGTAATGTACTTGCTATAAATGGAGGTATGTACTGAACAATATTTATTTCCGAATTACAAAATGCATTTTAAAATACAGTAAAAGCAAGTAACACGGATTGGAAATTAACTTACAGACAGATCTATAAGGAGTGAAGGTTATTCCTAAGGAGGTGTTTCCTAAATAATGGCAATTTGTACATTTTAAGGCATACATGGCCTGCCCAAAATAGGCAAAATGTGGTAGTCCTTGAAGATTTGGAGCACTCCTCCCAAGGAATGTTAGGAAAATGTGGTGCTACAAGGTGCTTTTGAAGCACAGTAGGTCAGCAACTTGGTACAAATTGAAAGGATTTAAAGGCCATCTACTAAAGGGAGATTGTGCCTCCCCAATGCTTTGTTTAGGAAACATAGCCACAAATTATGCTTTTTAAGTTACATTTTGTCATAAACAATTGTAAGACTTGTTAATTTAAATACTGCCATAGAAAGAATGTCTTAGGGTTTCCCTCTGGTAAATGTTTGGTTAATTTAGTGGCAGGTGGGGCAAATTTGTTAAATCTTCATAGGATGTAAATGAACATTTGTGCTGGAATTATTATAGTGCAAACTTAGGTTAGGTGTTTAGAAACTGAGAGTATTGGAATTTCACAATGATATAGCATTCCACAATTTTTAAGGAAATTAAATTTGACATATGTTTAGTTTTACACACAGAGAGATTGAGAGACTTGCACAGCATCATGCTATTTCAATGCAAATTTTGTAGTTGAGATTTGAACCCAGGATACAGGTTCAAATATCAGTGGATTGTCACAAGACAACGAGGGGCTTCGAGGGAAATCACATACAAATGTTTTTTCAAAGAGATGTAACAGTTACCACAAGTATAAACAATATAAAATATCATCTCAAGCTCAACTGCAAATCCTTATAATGGAGTATTGCATACAGGTTTGTATGGGTAGCAAATGTATGATATTCCTGGTATGGAGTCAGAGCATTTTCAATGCTGAAGCTTGGGTAAACTATCATTTCACAAGCAGGCCTAGTACCTCCAATTTGTTAGTAGCTTGGCCCATAAACCAATTTTCACACAGTTTTCAAGCCACCAGATTTAATCATGCACGTGTTCGTGGTAGCATGCTAAACTCAAGTTTTCAACATACTACTAATATGCACTCATGTGGAACACTGTAGACCCCTTGGTAGAGCACTGTACTTGCATTTACATAGGTAGAACTTCACAAGTTTCGAATGGGTATTTAAGCACACATTGTAAGTTTCCATAATTTCCCAAATAGTAGACTTTGAAGTTCTTTATAGTATCCAATTTCCACAGTTGGCAAGTCAACATTCTCTGCAAACTTTACTTTCAAATACCATAGTATCAAATAAACAAAAAAGGTACCACCTCTTTGATATGGTTCCAGGAGCAGGGGAAAAGACTATAAATAGCAAAAAAACTACCTTGGTAACATCAACATTTCAACATTAGTTCCTACATACATATTATTTTTAAGAAGATATTAAATACAAGCCACAGTACTGGCGAAAAACTGAAAAAAATGAAGATATAAGCCATACCTACTGTGACAAATGAAAAATAATGATTACTATATATTGTTAGCATTGTATTTCAAATTGTGATCGAAACATTAAAGATTGCTTTAACATGATGGAAATTATGTGAAATATGATAAGAGACAAGACCCAGTCAGAGAGAAATTTTGATGTAATGGTTTTATGACTTGAATGTAGGCGTGTGAAAGTTATGAATGTGGGTATGGATGCAAATACTAATGATGTTTTACTCAAAGATTTCAGTGCTTTAAGACCTGCTATATTGCTGTTCAAGACATTTTGCCTCTTCAACTAGAAAGAATGACATTACGTAGAACTTTTACTTTTTTACAATATAAAGACATATATGTGTACAATGAGACATATTCTCTGGGCCATGCACTCTTTTTAGATAATATATATGTAATAATGTATATGTATAAACTGATGTTGAAATATTGAGGTTGTCAGGGTATTTATTTGTATTTATGTTCAAGTACAATAATGTGTCATCCATCATGTTTTGAGTTTTCCATAAAAAAAATATTCGCATTGCAAATATCATAATGCTGTAATTAACAGAATGCATGATGTTTCTATGGCTGCTAGGGCAGCATTCACTAGATTTGTTACCGGACCACATCCAAATGTTAAATCAATGGGTGATAAAAAGAATCAGGAAAGTTGAGTAATACGCCTTGATGTTTACATACAGTCAGTCTGTATCAGTAGTACTCTCATGGCTGTGTCATTGCATAGCCTTTTTAAAAAAACAAAAAAAGCATTATTTTCATTTTTCATTGTAATAAACAATCCAGCAGTTTTGAAAGTACAATCATAGCACAGAACAAGTACACAGTCACAATACAGTGACAGTATTCATTAAGTTATCCTGCACACACTTAAAGAGTAAGTTCTTTTTTTTTTTTTTTAAGTTTTTTTCTTTTTCTTTATCAAAGAGGCACATTTTAAATTACACAATTACCTTTACACAATTTACAGTAAATTGCCTATTTTCACATTTTTCATAACACCTTATACCTACTTTAAATTTAATACATCTGAACCATAAATCAATCGGTCTCATACCATTAATACAAAAAAAAAACCAAATCATTATTAAGGAGCCATTAGTTGACATGCCCCCCAGACTTTTCTCCACCCGTCCCCTAATCAGCTTCTTTGCTTCTCTTTCCATTTGCTTAAAGGCTCCCAGATTCTCCTCCCCAAGCATCTTCCTCTCCTTCCTTTCCGAGCATATATATTTTCTTCTATCTTATGGGCATACAGCGTGGTCGCCAACCAGTCTTGAAATTTAGGTTTTTTTTTATCTAACCAAGCCCGGGCTATTGTCAGTCTATATACTGCCATTATTACAAACAAAAATTCTGCAAATTGTACTTGATCCTGTTCAGCTACTCCTAACATAATCCAGGAAGGTGTAAGACGAATTGCAATCCCCAAAGATCTTTCTAAGAATCCCTCTATCTCCATGATCAATGAGTGTAGCTGTGGGCATGTTGCAAAGATGTGAATGCTATCAGCTTCCAACTCATTGCATCGGGGGCAATTTATGCCTGTATTCCCGCCCCATTTTGCTATTTTCTCGGGCGTATAATAGAGAAAGTATAGTGTTTTGTAATGCTGGGACTGCAGGGGGGCAGCACTTAAGATTGTGCAGCCTAAGTTTAAGGATTCAATAAATACGTTACGATCAACCCCCATTTTGTCTGCCCACTTCGTACTATATTTCTCTAGATCGTCCTGCTTTCCTTTCACCAAGGCTGCGTAAAAAGACCTGATTGTGCAGTCCCTTGACATCGTAATTTTCTCCATTATTTCTATCTTGTTAAATCCTACTGGCCCTCCAGATTTATTCTTTAAGTAGCTTCTGATCTGTAAATACTTGAAGAAACCCCTATTACCTATACCATATGCCTCTCTCAGATCTGCGAATTGCTTGAACCCTTCCTGGTCAAATAAGTCCCCTATTTGCGTAATACCACTCGCTGCCCAATCTAGCATGGTTTGATCAGCAAAAATTTCCCCCGGGAGCGATCTATTATTAAGCAACAAGACATATCTATTATATCTACCCAATTTGACTTTCTTTAAGAAAGCGTTCCATATCGTAACTGCCGCCCTAACAGTTTTAAACCTAGTTCTCTTAAAGTAGCTATAATCTAAACATTTTAGAAAGCAATTACAGGCATTTGGCCCTAATACAACAGTATAGATCTTTGTAGACATATCTTGTATTCTTACATCATCAACATTCCCCCCAATTAGCCCTTGTATATATTGCAAGACAGTAACCATATAATATAAGCGAAAATCAGGTGCACCCCATCCCCCTTTTTCCCAAGGTAGTGTCATAAATCTATAAGCCCTCCGGGTCTTGCCGTGTGCCCAAATAAACCTGTTACAAATGGCTTCTATATTATTAAACCAGCTGGATTCGAATAGCAGGGGTATGGCCCTAAAAAAATGTAAAAACTTAGGAAAAATCATCATCTTAATAATATTTGTGCATCCCACCAGTGATAAATGTAAGTTATTCATTTTTTCCAAATCCCTTTTTACAGTGGTCAACAAGGGGTCGAGATTGCTTTTAACGATGTTATCTATCTCTGCTGTAATTCGCACCCCTAGGTAAGTTGCTGCTTCTACCACTCTATCATCATTACATATTACCCACTGGTTTTTAACAATCTGGGTTTTGGTGCTATTCAGACTATACCCTGAAAACTGTCCAAATCGCCCCGCTTTGGCTTCTATTGTTCTAATAGCTGCTATAGGTTGTGCAGTCAGAATAGCCACATCGTCGGCATACGCTAACGTTTTAAATCTGCATCCATTAAGAACTAGTGGCGGAATTTGATCATTAGCTTCTAGTTTCCGTATGTAGGGATCGAGATATAAAGCGAAGAGCAGGGGAGAGGATGGGCACCCCTGCCTTGTCCCTCTATGAATTTTAATTACAGTTGATTGCCCTCTGTTAACCCTTATTTTGGCAGTCGGATTAATATACAAAGTCTGTAGGGCCTATACAAATCCTGCCCCTATACCATTCCACCTCAGAACTTCCCATAAGTATCTCCAGGAAACCCTGTCGAATGCTTTTTCAGCATCTAAAAACAAAGCAGCCGTAGGATCTTTTAGCGTGTTTGCTGCATCAAATACCGTGACTACTTGCCTAGTGTGTTGAGTCGATCCCTTTCCTGGAATGAAACCGTGCTGTGAGGGAACTACCAGTGTTTCTATTACCCTTGATAGCCTTTTTGCAAAAATTTTGGAAAGCACCTTGACATCTGCGTTCATTAGCGTAATGGGGCGGTACGAGCCCGGAACATCTATGGGTTTGCCCTTCTTAGGAATCACAATAATATCTGCACCTCCCCATGATTCTGGCACAGCCTCACCCTTTTGTGCTAATAACATCACGTTAAACATTTCTTCTAGTAGTACTGGCTGGAAAGTTCTATAAAATTCTACTGGCAACTGGTCCGGGCCAGCTGCTTTCCCAGATGGTAGATCCCCCAGGGCCTCAACCAGTTCATTCAGCTGTAGTGTATCTTCCAGGCTATTTTTGTCTTGCTCACCTATCACCGGAGGCTCTATCTCACTTAAATAAGTTCTTATATCATCCTCATTCTCCTGGCCATCCTGTGCATAGAGTTCCATGTAGAACTGTTTAAAGACCTCTCTAACTTGCTCAGCTTCCTTAACTATATCCCCCTGAGAGTTCTTGATTTCCTTAATATCAGCCAGTCCCTCCCTTTGCCTAGCTCGCACAGCCAGTATGTGACCTACTCGTTCACTAAGTTCATAAGCCTTTTCTTTGTTTGCCATATATTTCTCCACTGTCTTTTTCGCCA
The DNA here is from genome assembly GCF_964261635.1 of Lissotriton helveticus. Classification (NCBI taxonomy): domain Eukaryota; kingdom Metazoa; phylum Chordata; class Amphibia; order Caudata; family Salamandridae; genus Lissotriton; species Lissotriton helveticus. The sequence continues at coordinate 987,175,783 of NC_136069.1, read as the reverse complement.
TCCCATCCAGGGCTTCCGATTTCAGGGCAACTATTTTCAATAAGATCTGGTCAATGGGGGCGTGGGAAGATATGGCTGAGATAAGTGCTTCTTCTGCTTCCCTAACTAAATTAATATCTTCTTCAGCTTTTGCTTTTGATACTCTCTGTGTCTTAATGACAAAACTCAGGGTTTCCCCTCTTGCGCTAGCTTTAAAAGCGTCCCACACTATCCCTGGTGTTGATGTGCCCTTATTTATCTCCCAATATTCCTTAATCCAGTTGTTCATTCTATCCTTATAGCCCTGATCTTGTAGTAGTGTCCTATCAAATGTCCACTGACTCAGCTCTTTATTCCTCTTTTGTCCAATTATTACAGTTAATACTAATGGATTGTGGTCTGATATAATCCTCGGTTCCCTATCTACCTTTGCTCTATCCATCAGGCTTCTTGAAATTAAAAAGTAGTCCAGCCTAACCAATATTTGGTGGGGGGCTGAAAAATAGGTGCTCCCATCTAGATTAGGATGACATTTTAACCATGGATCTTCTAGCGAGTTATTCCTTACCATATCTGCTAAGGCTCTATGGGTCCTTTTTTTCCTACCTGAGTAATTCCTACCAGGATCTAAGAAGCTACTGTCTACGTCATGTATATTCAAATCCCCACATAAAATTATGGGTTCTGGCCATTGTGCTAACTCTGTGTCTAGATATTGAAAGATCTCAGGGTCGTCTCCTGTAGATCCGTAAACCGAGACCACCGTGATAGTTTCCCCTCTGAACACTAATTCAGCTATAGCCCATCTACCCCATTGATCTTCCTTCTTTCTTTTTACCTGCACATCGTATCTCTTACCTAGAATGGCCACCCCCCTCGTTTTAGTATTTTGATTAGTTTTCGCTAATACGTTAAAACCAAGCTGTTCTAGTAAATAAGCCTTAGTATCCTCAATGTGGGTCTCTTGAAGACATACTAAATCCGGATTCAGCGATTTCAGATAGGCGGTAGCTTTAAGCCTTTTATTTAAATCATTTAGTCCACAAATATTTATCGAAACTATCCTACAAGTCATTATAATTCGGGTTTTTCCCTCTCCCATTTCCTGTACTCGATTGCTTCGTTATTTCCTTACCTTCAATTTTTAATACAAAACTAATGTATACTTTATCCTTCAAGTCTTTCTTTTCTCTACTACGTGCATTGTACTTGAACTTGTGCTTGTGCCCATCACCTAAGTGCCTATCTTCCCCCCCCCAGCCTCCCCCCCTCCCTCCCGCTGTCTCCCTCCCCTCTGGATCCCACCCCCCCTTACCACAGGCAAATAGGTCTGTCAGACCTATATGTGGTCCCTGTAGTCTGCAGAGTCGCTACTCTCTCCCACCCCGTTTCCACGACTATCAGCTGCTCTGTACACACTTAGTTGCTGTTAGCTTTACGGAGTTTTTGGTGGGCTAACTGTTGGGGATTTTGACGGGGTTCTAGGTCTGTTCTCTTTTCTTCTTCTGTCTAGATCTGAAATCTCTTCGAGATACTCCCCCGCTTTTATCTCTGATGTGAACATCCTTGTATACCCCTTCTTTATCACTTTCAGCCTTGCCGGGAATAACAGATAGGCTTCCGCCCCTTGCTTTTGAAAGGGAGTTATCATCTGCCTTAGCTTCCACCTTCTTTCCACGGTGACATGGCAGAAATCAGGCCTGGCAAAGAAGGTATTTCCATCAGCAGTCTTTCTAGCATCAGGTCTAGCCTTATCAATTATCTCTTGCCTTGCTAAGAAGTTCCCTAGAAAGACCAACATAGCCCGTGGTAATGCCTTCTCTTGCCCCCCATGGCTTTTCTTTATGAACATAGGATATCTATGGGCCCTCTGTACTTCGAGTTCCCACTGCCATTTTGAATCTGGAAAAGCTTCAGTCAGTATTTTTATCACATACCCTCTAGGGTCCTGGCCCTCTCGCCCTTCCTCCAGTCCCAAAAGTCTTACGTTGTTTCGCCTTTGGCGGTTTTCGAAGTCTTCCAACTTCCATTGCAAGTCCTCCACCACCTTTTCTTGTTCTGCCTTAAAAGTTTTCCAATCTGTCACCTCATCTTCCACTCTGCTAGTCCTTTCTTCCACTTGAGTTACTCTTACTTCGACCTCTTCCTGTTTTCTGCTTACTCGTCTGATAGATGCTTGCAACTTCTTTGTGTCCCTTTTCGCTCTCCTACTTTCTGCTCTGGCCTCTGAGTGCATCTGCTTCAGTGTTCCGAATAGCATTTCCAATGTCACATTTTGCGAATTCCCTGATTCCCCATTTTCACCCTCATTTTGGTCTCTTTCCTGGTATGTCTCTGATGTAGCCGAGTAGTCCCATGACAATTTCTTGTGCATACTGCTTCTAGACCCTCTTCCATCTTTTCTGCCTCCAGCTTTCTTTGTCTTTTTTTTTCTAGACGTTTGATCCCTGGAGTCTTTACTTGTGTCAGAGTCTAGTGACTGATCCGTGCTGCTTCCCACTTCCTCATTTTCTGGTCCGCTAATGTCTGTAATGTCAGAGCCCTCGTTGACTGAAAAGAACTCAGGTGAGCCCCCCCTGGCTCCTCTCTCATCTCTTCCTCCTCTGCCATTCTCATGGCCATATACGGGCTCTTGCTGGTCCCTTAGGCTCTGTGTACTTCCCCAGCTTGGATCGATATGCAGTAAAGTTTTTGTGTTTAATCCTAGTTCAACATTTTTCAATGCATCTAGCATTTGGCTATTATTGCGCTTTTCCAGCTGCTCTAGCGCGTTACCTTTTGCACCAGCGTCCTCCTCGCTCCCCTTTCCTCCCTCTGCGCTCTGCTCCGCTTGTTGCGTGCTGTTTCCCGCAGCCTTCCACGGTTGCCCAGCAACCGGGCCCTCGACGCTTGCGTCCTCGCGGTTTGCTGTTTCTCCGTCATCCGCGTTGAGCCCGGCTGCCAGACTCGTAGATCCCGTCTCAATCTGCTTCGGTAATGGAACTTCTCTCGCTACGCTGGGCTGCTGGAGATCGGGTGCCTGCACTTGGGTCAGCGGGAGAATCTTCGTTGTAAATGATTCCGGTAAGGTAGATTGCCGCAGTTGTTCCTTTGTTGACAGTGCTTGAGCTCGCTGGCTTTTTGCTTCCGTGTCCAGGACTACCTCCCTCGCAGCTTTGCTCGCCGCGAGACGAGTCTCTGGCTTTGCTTCGACCTTCTTCTCCTGTTTGTCTGTTTTTTTAAGCAAAGTACTTTTAACAGACCGGCTAATCTGTTCCATCTGTTTCTTAACAGTAGTGGCTGGCATCTTTGGGATCGCGCCTTCTCTCACTGCTGGGCCTTTGATCGGCCCTGATAGTTTATCCTTGTCCTTGTCCATTTTGCTTTTCTGTGACATTTTGCGGGTTGGTTTAGTAACAGTTATTACTTTCCTCCAATAGTCAAGAAAGGCTGCCCCAGTGTTAGCAGAGGTTACCCAGTAGAAGCCTGCAGTAAAGCGGGACAGCAAATCAGCCAGCATCCACATCCCCGTATCTCCGTATATATCAGTCCATTTCCATCCTAAGGTGGGAGAGAGGAGAACTAGCGACTGCCCTCTACAGCGCTACAGCGGCCATCTTGCCTCCACCAGCAAAATGATCCTTAAAGAGTAAGTTCTAATAGGCAGAGAGGTAGTGACCACGTAATCATCACTTTTTTAAGGAACAAAGGTCCCTAGCAAAAAAAAACTATTTTGTGGAAAAACATATATATTGAGATGCAATGATATCTATACTTCGATTGTTTAAATGAACATAATATTTTAATGAAAAAAGTATAAGGAAGCATACATTTTTTTTATACCTCTAGTAAAATCAATAAGCAGGTCAAGAAAGTAACACATGTCCCGGAACATCTAGCAGATCATTCGGCAATACTATTACAGTTCTATCTCTCAGGTAAATCCCCGGAGTCAACTTGGACACTTAATCGCTCTCTTCTTTTTGAACCCTCAATAGTAGAAACAATAACAACACAGACAAAAGAATTTTTCGTTTTTAAACATGGCACGGCCCCCATAAACAAGGTTTGGGATACGTATAAGGCATACATGCGCGGTGTTCTAATCAGCCTAAATGCTAGGGAAAATAAGGAAAGGAAAAGAGAACTCAGCTCCTTAGAAGAACAAATTAAGGAGTTTGAAGAAGCTTTGGTTCAGCTTTCAGATGTAAATATAAAATCATTGATTGAAGCAGATTTAACCAACGCTAAAACAAAATTAGCTGAGTATTTAGAGATAAGGTTGAAAAAAAGATGGGAGACAAGCAACTAGCGAATTATGAGTATGGGGAGGGAAGCGGCAAGCTCTGGCCTGGAAATCTAAAACGGATAGGGCCAAGAATAATATAAAGGGCCTGAAAAATCAAGTTACAGGTGATATAATAATAGAAGATGGAGTAATAGAGCAGGAATTTGTTCGTTTTTTTCATGACCTTTACTCAGAAGATTTAATACAAAACTAAGAACAGATCGAGCCCTTTTTTAACAATATAAAACTGCCACAGTTAAGCAGTGAACATAGAGAGGAATTATCAGCTTTGATAACACTGGAGGATGGTCATAGCTAAATTTGCAAAAGAGCAAATCGCGGAAGAGATACCTGGACTCCCTTCTACTGCCACGACGTGACGCCCGATTAATTACAGGCGCCAAGACTGCTGCACTGCGAAAGCGACCTTGCTAAGCGAACCCCTTCCACTAACTTCGGGTTCTCACAGTTAAACCCCTCGAATTCAAGTAGGACCCTCGGCAAAGTAGATGTGACCGAGCGCTACTTGTTCCCCTCAGTGGAAGACCCATGCTTTCACTAAGTAAACAATTCAAATTGAGTACAGCAACATCTACTGTATTGCCAACTAATCATCCTTGCCTTAAAGAGCACCGGCAAGATTCAAATTGAGTACAGCAACATCTACTGTATTGCCAACTAATCATCCTTGCCTTAAAGAGCACCGGCAAGTTTCAGGAGGCTCATCTGTCCTGATGATGATCTAGATTAATATAGATCGAAACGCCGTCGACCCACCCAAGGAATTTCACCCGTTCTATTTGTATATAATTGTTGTGTTTTTATCCTTGTTGTTGTTGTGTGACAGTTCGTTCACTTTGATCACTTATGTCACGTCCTGCACCTTATTATTCACTTGAGCACCTGCAATACAGTATAATTATTTATGTATACCCTTAAGAAAAGAGAGTAAAATAAAAAACTCCTACCAATACCTACTACCTCTGCTCCCCAGCGACTTATTAAGCACTCGCTCTCTGTTCTATTCCTCGCTAAGGACCTCTTAAGGCCTACCCTGAACCATTGTTCTTCCAAAGCAAGAATAATATAAAGGGCCTGAAAAATCAAGTTACAGGTGATATAATAATAGAAGATGGAGTAATAGAGCAGGAATTTGTTCGTTTTTTTCATGACCTTTACACAGAAGATTTAATACAAAACTAAGAACAGATCGAGCCCTTTTTTAACAATATAAAACTGCCACAGTTAAGCAGTGAACATAGAGAGGAATTATCAGCTTTGATAACACTGGAGGATGGTCATAGCTAAATTTGCAAAAGAGCAAAGTGGCTGGTCCCGATGCTATACCTAATGAGTTATACATTCTATTGAGGGAAATCCTGGCTCCAATCCTGCTGGATCTTTTTAATTCAATATCCATATCAAAACAAAACTCCCCTCCTTCATGGGATAGCACAACTATAATTATTCTCCTACCCAATAAAAATCCAAGAATATGTGAATCGCCCGATTTCACTTCTTAATAGTGATTATAAAATCAATACACAAATCATGAGTAAGAGGTTGGAGCGAATGATGGGTGCCATTATTCATAGCGATCAGAAGGGATTCATGAAAGGGAGACATTTGGAGGACTTGACCCATGAATTAATCGTCACAATAGATCTTGCTATTGACCAAAAAAAGCCTCTGTCTATAATAACCTGCGATGCTGCAAAAGCATTTGAAAGGGTCAACTGGCTTTTTCTATACGAGGTAATCAAGCGTTTTAATTTGGGGAAAGTCTTCGGCTCAGCAATTAAAGCCTTATATAGGAATCCAAATGCCAGGGTTTTAGTAAATGGCTCTCTTTCTAACATCGGACAAATAAGAAGAGGGACTCAACAAGGTTGTCCACTCTCTCCCATTCTCTTCAACATGTACATAGAACCACTGGCTATTAAATTAAGGGCATGCAAGAACATCCAGCCTTTTTTCTTGTAATAATTGGGAAAAAAAGATCATTATGCGGATGATCTTATGATTTTTACAACGTATTTAGATTCAATATTATCTGTAATCTGGGAAACTTTAGATAACTTTGGTACAGTATCAGGCTGTGCTATAAATCCCTTAAAACTGAAATAATGCAGTGGAATACTACCTTTCAAAGTGAACTTGTCAAAAAGAAGATTAGGTATTTGGGGATTGAACTGGTACAAAATCTGGATTCCTTAGCAAAGGTTAATTTTGACCAGGTCACCTCTAAAGTTAAAAAACAATTGCAGCAATGGGAAGATCTAACTCTATCCTTCATTGGTAAATCAAATCTACTTAAAATGGCAATTTCACCAAAGTACACCTTTATATTTAATGCATTTCCATTAGAATTTAAGCCAGAATGGATTAAAAAAGCACAAGGAGAATTGTCAAGCTTCATCTGGGGAAGGAAAAGGACCAGAATTGCATGGAGGAAATGTAGGAAAAAGGAGGTATAGCAAGCCCTGACTTACTACAATATCAAAGAGCCTTCCATTTAAAAATCTTCAGACAATTATTAAAAGATTCAAATCAATTTACACTTATGTTTCGTGCTCTGACATACGGCGCACCCCTGATCTTGCTAATCACTTTTTATATAAGTTTGGTGACCCTAAGTTAAAAAAAAAATCAGACTAAAGAGTCTTTATTGGGCCTGCAAATTCTGGTACCAAATCAAGAAACTATTACAAATTCCATACTTTAGCTATCATGCACCAATATGGCATTCTCCAGGAACCCCTACATGTCTGCAAGATGTTTTGGCAATCCCGATAAGGGAAAGAGGAATATGCAAATGGGGTCAATTACTGGAGGGAACACAACTAATTTCTTGGCGGAAATTTCAAGAGGTCACAGAATATGCGGTTTCTCATTTTAAATACTGCCAACTATCAAGTTGGGCTAGAACCTTGAAACAAGGGACGATTTATAAGGAGTCTCAGGAGTCTAAAATAATATTGCAGCCAAGTTTAAAAAAAGAGAATTCGGCATGGTACTGGTTATTGGTACAATCATTAGAAGATCCCAACATATGGCAAGTGGAAACTTGGAGGAGGGAGCTACCGGAGCTGGATTTAGAAGCTTTATGGCAAGTATCTATATCTCATCTATGGTATTATGTGAAATCTGCTCCATTAAAGATTATTTTTTTTTTTTACCATACCCAAGGCATATTGGACGCCCGGAAAGCGAAAAAAAAAGGATGACAAATGGTGAGGAAATGCCAGAAATGTGGAGAACCTAATGCAGATGAATCGCACATGTTCCGGTGGTGTCCCTCTATTCAAGAATTTTGGCAGAAAGTTGGTGAAATCTTGTCAGAACTGGTGGGTCAGGAAGTTAAGGTTAGCTTGGTATTGGTTATTTTTGGGGTAATTCCTGAAGAAGAATATACTGGTAACATTTCTAAATAGTTAAAGGCTCTTATTTTTGTTTTGATCTTGCTGGCACGTAGAGAATTATGCATCAAGTGGATTTTAAATATTCCACCTGTAGAATCTGAATGGATAAATTCGAACCATAGGATAGCTAGAATGGACAGTGGAATGCACCCCAATAAGAGAACGAAATTTTGGAGTATTTGGGATAATTGGGCTGAGAAAACTAGTCGTTTATAGTAGTTCATTATCAAGTTCTCTTTTCTCTTTTTTTCTCTCAGATTTTTCCTCCCTCTCTTCTCTGTATCCCCTTCTCTTACTCTTACTCTTTTTTCTTTTTTTCGTCTTTATAACATTGTAAAACGATAAAGGTAAATCCAATGATTAAGCATCAGCAAACACAGGACATTCTCTGCTTATGGGTTTCATCAAGAAGGATTGGTGACCCCTGGAAGAGAATCTAAGTAAGAGCCTGTGATAAAGGAGATAAGAGAACACTAACTTTTTGCGAAAGATCCTGTGATGGTAACATCGCCTACCGTAGGGAGAGAGCGGGACTCGTTTTGCGGGGATAGTGAAGGAAAAAGGTCGATAGCTTCTTTTTTCTCCATTCGCATACTGATCAAACATATGAGGACAAAAAAAAAAGGAAGCATACAAGTGAGGACATGTGTATCATAAAAACAATAAAAAGCTCAGGCAATACAAGAAGGTGTGGCCAAAAAGTATTATAACTGTTAGGCAAACATCAAATATGTGAGAACACTCCAGCACACATAAATACACAATATACACTTTGTGTCAGAGTGCCTAAAGTCGACGAAGACGAACTCTTCACAGCACTTTATAAGAAGCCCACAGAAAGAAACACCATACTACTTTACACCAGCCACCACCCTCGCGCTTCACTTGACTCAATCCCGTTCTCGCAGTTCCTCCTGATCGGAAGAAATTGCTCATTCAAGGAAGATTACTTCCGTGAAGCAAACATTTTAGCAGACAAACTACAGGCCAGAGGCTATCCTTGCAAACTAGTCGGCAGATCTATCAAGAGAGCATGGTAGTGCCCAAGGGAAAGTCTGCTGACACCTAAAACCAAAGACAAACAGAACCGCTTAGTCTGTGTTACCACCTTCTCCCCTGTATCCAACAAAGTAAAAAAGACCATTCTCAAACACTGGCCAGTACTTAATGCCTGGGTGTATATCCACAAAAATAAAAACATTAAAGATCATATTATGTTCATTTTTAAGCAATCGAAGTATAGATATCATTGCATCTCTATATATATGTTTTTCCACAAAATAGTTTTTTTGCTAGGGACCTTAAAATAGCTTGCACCCAAGGTTCCTGTCCACCTACTGTGCTCCCTTGTCTTTGTAAAAATATACAACTAATCATCACGGCACAAATAGCATATTGACCCGAAGTTTTGACTATGGACAGTAGCACTGCAACTACAACATAGTAGGAGATCACACTTATCACCCGCACCCCATGCCAAAGTGACAATGGCCCCATCCAAAAAACGAGTATATTCGGTCATTGCCCAAGCCCCTGGAGGCCAGCCCAAACTTTATGACAGATCATCCGTAGCCTCATCGTCCTCAACAGCTGCTTTCATACATATAAGATACCCTTGATATGGACACCATATATTTCTCAGGCGACTACAGACAGGCATTAGTGTATGATAAGTATCTGATTGTGTATTGCAGTTTGTCATATCTGTTTGCCATTCTGGGAAAGTTGTAGGGGGCCTTTCATCCATTGCATTGTAATCCTTCTTCCAGCTAGAAGGAGTCCCAGCGCCACCAGTCGCCGAAAGGGCTTCTGAACATTACAATCATAGCCCAATAGGGCCAATAATGGGGCTCCAACCAGCATTACCCTTACAAAACCGCCCAAAGTAGCAAACACTGCAAGCCAAAATCAGCACACTCCAGGACAATACCACGGCAAGTGCGCAAATCCAGAATACTCCACCCCACATCACAGGCAGCGCGAGTCAGCTCTCAGCCTGTATTTTAATAGTCAGATCAGTGTATAGTACACCCTAGTAATGTATTTGAAATGCACCAAATGGTGACGCCCATTCAGAGACACAGTACAACACATAGCAGCTTTAAGTCCACTGCTTTTCAGTAATTTGTATGTCTAAGTCATCCTGCAACTCCTGGCAAGCCTTCGATACAGCTGAGTGTCTGCAATCCTGCTCGTAGGCAGGCGGGCAACTAGAGCCAAATTTCGGGGGGGGGGGAAAATATTTCGGGGGGGGGGGCCTAATTCTTCCAACCATAGACAGAGTGACTGAAAGAAGGGGTGAAAACACAACAATAGCCTAATTTACAAGTAAATGGTCTTTTAAAGACCTGATAAGTACTCGGGTGCAGCTGCAATTAGATAATTAGATGGTCACCAGCCCGCAAAGCTGTGTCAGCCCGGGCTCACACACACGACGGGGGGAGGAGGGGTGGTGCCGTGAGCCCAATGGGTGTTGCGCGCCTGCTCGTAGGTATATAAAATTGAAACTGCCCGGCTTGGAGATTGTGAGTGTATCAAGTAAGTAAGAGATGCTCCGTCATTTCTTCATCCAATATAGCCCACCAGAGGCGCAACTAGAGCCACATTTCGGGGGGGGGGGGGGCTGAGAAAAAATTTCGGGGGGGGGGGGCTGAACCTTTAATCAGAAGGCAGAGTGGAGCTGCAGGGGCTCTTAGAAGGGGTGAAACAACTGCAAGGTCTAATTAACATTCAAATGGTCTTTTAAAGACCTGTGAAACGTCCGGGTGCGGCTGTGTGTGTGCCCGGGATCTGTCTCATCCCGGGCTGCCACACACGACGGGGGGGGGCTGAAGCCCGGTGAGTCCAATGGGTGTTGCGTGCCTGTAGCCCACCATGCATGACTCGCCCAGAAACGAAACTTCATCAACAAAGTTGGCTCCGGGGCTTGAGGCTCAATCTGCTGCATCCCATCAACAAAGAAATCACTCATACAACATAAGCCAAGGGCTTGCAGCGCCCCCTCTACAGCCCCCTCCCATTCCAGTGCAAACCAACTGCACCATTGTAACACCATCATTGTAAGGACAACTGCGGGAATAAAGTAATAATGTACGCTGTACATTTGATGATTTCTTCAATAAATATCTTGTAACACCAACAGGATCGACTATGTTAAAGTAGTGCTGCAATTTCTCAAGAAGATAAAAAGACAGGGTCATCGGTGATGCCCCAGCCGTCTCTAGGTCCTGGGGGCTGTGCCCCCAAAAACGTGCAGTCTTCACTGCTCTGTAATATGCCTCAAGGTCCAGCGCATTTAGGCTGTCCATCGAATAAGGGAGAATGAGCTTAGCCCACTGCGCGCAGGGTGGTTTACCTACATTTTTTAACACCACGTGGCATATTATCAAGGACCGGTGTTAAAATTATCGCCATTTTATCATCAGGAAACTGCAGATAAAACGGCGATAAGGAGCTTGATAATACGCCCTTGTTAATTCCCATAAAAGGCCATGTGCTGATGTTAACATGGGCTTCTATGGGAATTAACAAGGGCGTATTATCAAGCCCATTGTCGCCGTTTTATTGGCAATTTCCTGCCAATAAAACGGCGATAATTTTAACGCCGGTCCTTGATAATATGCCCCCACCTTCGATAACAGTATAATGTCATTTCATAGCCTTGTTCTTCTTCACACAGAAACATGAAAAGAACTGCGTTATTGCCTACCGCCTAAAGGATCTTGCCGACTTTATCGGAGACTTTAGCAGGAAGCTTGTGGTTCCCTTTGAGCAATCACAATGCCCCACTATAGAGGTTGCATCCACTCTTTAGAGCCCCTTGATCCTGGGAAAATTGTGGATCTGCTTTGATGTGGCAAAAAGCTATTAGAGAAACCACTAGAAGGATGGAATCTGAGAGGTAACATATGATCTCCTTTGCGAAAAATGTTTGGGCTGTGTACACTAGCAAAATGATACAGAGGTATGGAACCACTTGTGAGCACCGTTTGAGGATGCCAGGAGCAAAATGTTGCTCATAAGCAGCATATTGTGGACCACTGCTCTAGAGCCATTCGGCACTGCTTTCAAAATGACCCCGACAGCATAGTGTGACTAAAATCGCCACACCTATTGATGGGGCATTTTACCATTAACATGTAAAGCACAAGTTGTGTGGGGATCCTAAAATGCAATTTGCTTGACATCTACTTTCGCTCTAGATGAAAAAGGAATCCACAGGCAAAACAGTGCCAAATACGCTCTGCTGAAAAATGTAGAAAATTATTGATTAATATCTAGCCATTTTGAGTTGTTATTGCTAATCTGCACCTGCGCTAATTTTTCGTGAGCTCCTGCAGTACGCCCCTTGCTTCTTTATTTGGAAAAGAAAACAAAAGAGCTCCGTTGGCCTGCATGCTAATGGTGGCAGACTGTTGCCATGGTAATGCTAATTTTAACACCGCTGCCTGTGGACTTCACATGAACTCCCCCATTTTAACTCAGGCGAATGTCAGATACAAAATGAAAACGCGCTAATGATTGGCGAGGGCACTGTGTTCCACTTAAATTAGAATAATAGCGAATGCTGATGCACAAAATGCAGGTTTGTGAATTGCCACAAAGCCCACACTGTCAAAATTAATTACTACTGATGAGGATGTCGCTCTCTCTGCAGTCTTTGGAAGGGACTTTCGTGCACTACAATGGGCAGCAGCTGAAAAGCCAGAACACTTTTCCGCACTGGAATGTGTGTGCCTTGTTTTTGTTTGTGTTTGATCTGTTGGGGGGGGGGGGGGAGTGAGAGTCAGGTTAAACCATTAGAGCATAACGTGCATCAGTAATTGAGGAAGAGTTGTAAGCAGGAAAAGCAAAAGCACCCACGTTTGTCCATCCAGCAAAAGGATAGGCCATTCACCCATGAAGCGAGCAGCTACAGAGGACATGAGATGTGTACCTGTATGTCATGTTTTCACCACAGAAAAACAATGGCAGCACTACCTCGCTGGTGCTGCCGTCGGCCAATGGCCGACGCGGCCCCGCCCGTTTTTTAAAACGGCCGCACTGCCGCGAAATCGCGGGAGCAGCCAACGGGTTAAAAGCCTTGAAGCTGAAACCTCTTGGTGTTAAAACATTTCACTGTACGTGTTATTAGCACCTCCAAAGATAAAAGGGTGCGCTGTTTCTAAACCTGTGTTGTGTCCGACACCTATACTCAAATGCATAAAGAAAAATGATGCCCCTCCTGCAGAATATGATGAGGGTCTCCTTAGTCCCTCCTATCTCACAGATATGCATTTGCCTTGAGCTGAATGGGGGCCCCCCTTAAGGGTTGGAGGCCTTTTTAATTGCCTCCCCCGCCCTCTGGTGGTGCAGGGACCTACGTTATACCCTTGCCTATACTGCAGCTCCTCCCGTCACTCACTGTGAAAACAAACACTGGCACCTGACAGGTACGTTTGCACAGATCATGTTGACTTCCAGATGGGATGCTCTAAGCATCCTGATGGACTGCTCGAGGCTTTCCAGGACAATTTTGGATGGAAAGGGAGCTTATCCTACCTGACATTTCTGCCATGGAATCTAAAACGTGCAGTTTGGAGGCCTCTTGGAACTTCCCAGGCCCTAACCGACCAACCTGTGTGCTCATTAGCAGCAGCGGCTCATCCGCTAAGGCGAAGGAATGTCGCCCACTGCTTTTGAGCAGTGAAAAATAAAAATAAAAAGATAATAATGTTAACGCGGGATTTCTGGTTACTAGTTACCTTACCAGATCCCAAACCAAGTCGACTGAATCGTTGGTACCTGTCGTTGAGTAAAAGGTAATCTAACAATAAGTCAATCAATGTAAGAACTTACACCACTCTAAATGACCACTGACCAAATTTAAGTTTCAAAGATTTAATATAAAGTCAAAGATAACTGAAGGTACAAACTTCTCAAAATGAGATTCAGAAGATAAATCGGTATCACTATGAACATGAACTTTTTGAATAGTCTGAGTCTGAAAAACAAAATAATAAGTACAAGCTCGAAAACCATAAGGGTTGCCAAAATGGATACAAGTTGCAACCTCAAAGTCATTACAGAAAAGAAAATTAAGGTTAGTCTGTCCCTACTCTATCCTAAGTGATATCCCTACTTAACAAGATCTTTTACCCCTCTAGGTGTCAGCCGTGGTGACTTCCTAAGAAGATCACGCACTTCTCTTTGTCTCTTCTCTGATAATGGGTTTCTCCTGATCAGCCTATCTGCCTACCCATCCACTTCCTTAGGCTCCCAAATAATCTGCTCTGCTCTCCTCCCGGGTCTCTTTCCCTAATACCAAATCACATTTCCAAAAGAAACGCCCCTTGGGACGCCCCTCACGTGGTACATCTTTGCGCGGTAAACTCCATGATGGTACTCTTCAAGACCCTCGTTATAGTTGACCTTGGTTCCCAGGCTTCTTCTCCAGTGCGCTGATACCCCCTGAAATTCCTGGAAACTCCTACAGGCCTGCGCCAAGCGCCACTGAACAAAGTCCCTTTCATTCGAGCTGATTAAGACCCTCGCACCTGCATACAGTTCGTCCTGCAGTGGGCCTCAAATTCCAGACTCCACCATATCTTTAGGTCGTAAAACACACTCAAAGCTCGGTGCTGGACACCTCTCGACTTCTTCCCTAACGAGCACATGGCAGTTCAAACGATACGACATTATCAGTTCAGGCCTACTTGATTTACATGAAGCAGGTCCCTGCACTCTTAAAACATTAACTTGATTTAAACAGCAACATTCTTAACTAGCATACGTTTCTAAAATAACACATCTATAAAGCATATATTTTAAACTTAATTCGATAATACATTTGTGGAAGAACCAGATTAACTCCATCTCACATTATTTTAGCAGCACGTTTAGATTTGCTGTGAATTGCCCTAAGGCCTACACAATATACTGGATTTTTAGAGTTCTATTCAACTCTAACATGATTCCTTTAACATGAGAACATGAGGTTTTCGTTTTCATTCCAACATTTCTACATTAATCTCACACAGTTATGATTATTGTTACTCTACTTAAACATTTTATACATTTCACTACTGAATATAAGACACTCTGTGTATTTCACTTCTAAATATAAAACACTCGTGTGCAAAAGCATGTTTAAACTAACTACGTGCTTGTAAATATGGTGCACTTATACATTTTTCAGACTTGTGCTCTCTCAATCCCCCCTTTGATGACCTTCAGGGGTCATCACCATCAAGACACCATCACAAAATGTAGAACCCTTCAAAGTGAAGTCGTGGCAGTGCCACCTCTTTTCATAGTTTCCAATGCTTTCAGACTCTTGTATTGAGTGTCCTGCATCGCTGTCAACTCTTCCTCCTGTTTCCTCATAGTTCTCTGCAACCTATCTGCTCTATACCACTGATACAAACGCACCAATCCCCACAAAGTGATTACACAAATCACAATTATGATGATGGGTTTCAGTATGTACCAAACGATACCTTTTCCTAAGTTGGCAAACCAACTTCCAACTTTACCCATTCCATGACCTACTTTTTCCCACACATTTACTTTTGTCAGATCCTCAATTTCGTAGTGTATGGCAGTGATGTTTCGTATATACTTCTCTAGAGGTTTTGAATTGTCTGGAATGTAAGTGCAGCACTCCTGGACCTTCAAAGCCTTACAGACTCCTCCCTCTTTAGCTAACAGAACGTCTAAAGCAAGTCGGTTCTGAAGAACCATTGCCCTAATCGATTGCATCTCACCTTCTATCAGCATCAATGATCTAGCAGTACTGGCAGATAGCCTATCTACGACTGTAGCTAACCTCCTGATCTTAATGTCATTCAATATCAGTCCTAAGAAAGGGAATGCAGCACCGAGTACATCTCCAACTACTTCGGCTGCACCCAGCCCTCTCTTCCACCTAGTTGGTATTTCTTTCTTTGTCGTTTCTAAATTCTCAACATGATATATTTTAGGGAAGACAACAGCCAGATAGCATGATCCGTACCAATTATCTGGTAGCTTCACATAGGCATTTCTTCCACATACAAAATATACATTTGGAATTGCTTGCATCCCTTTCAAAAAATCCTTAGAGTAATACTCCAATTGAAAGGCATGTTCACAATTGACTTGACCTACATAAAAATTCTCATAATAGGAGTAACTCCTGTGGATGCACAGTTTCCCCCGTTTCTCCTTATCTAAAGCAATTGGACCAATACTACCCTTTCTTTGATGTGCCCTTTCCTCCTTGGTCCAATCTGTTTCCCATTGTCCTGAGGCCTTCAGAATCTTCTGCCTCCTGTATCTAGTATCTACCTGCCCTATAAACTTTTTCTCAATTTCTGACACTTGACAAGTCAGATTGTTTCTTCGAGCATGTGAAGTATCTAATGTTTTCCATGGAATAAACCATTTGTGTAATCTGTCTTCGCTTTTGTAGTAGTCCCACTTGTTCAAATGCTTGAAATTCGGGACCTCTGGCAATGTCGAGTCGAAATTCGAGAAATAATACTCAAATCCTTCTCGTCCATAAAATATGCTCAACAACAAACTGCATGTGATTCCATATGTCAATGGAAGATGATGGTATCTGATACCCTCCTCCACAGAAGCTGGTAATTGCATACAAACGTAGCAATTCTTCACCTCCATGGCATCAACGTATTCATAAAGCAATTTAGCATAAGCATTTGACCTGTAATTTCCCTGTGACTCATCCGTGTGTAGCCTTTTTACTTCTGCATCTAACAACGCCTTGTCTTTATCATTGATGTTTCCCTTGTCATTAATAATGGTAGTTTTCGGTGTTGACACTCCCTTGACCTCCTTGACTGCAGTTGCATCCCTCTCGTGTCCCACTATGTATGAAACAGTAACCACTAAAACTATCAAGGAAATCACTACTCCCAACAATGTGCCAACTATACATTTTGCCCTGCGGTTCGGGTTGCCAGCCTCCATGTTCTCAAACAGTGTAGTTCTTGACTTTCTTCCGGCATTCGCTTCTTCTTCTCTCTGTACAAAGTCTTTCTTTTACATCTTGTCCCTCTTTGGAACACTTGGAAGCCGACAATTTACTCCGCAAACATCTTAAAGTCCTGTAGAAAACAGACAACCCTAGCCCTTCTCCATCCGCTAAAAGGAAACCCCTACCAATTTTCTTCTTCCACTCGGCGCTAGGTTATCTTGCAGTAATTTTTCAAAGTCCTTTCAAAAAGTCTTTTTACAACAAAGTGTTAGTCCAAAACAATGAGCATTCCAAGAGCTTCCACTACTCGCTCAAGCATTTCTAACCGAAGGAGCGTTCCCTCCAACACTGGATATCGTGAACAGCAAACTGGAAATTCAACTGTTTCTAAAATCAATTTTCTTATTCCGCTTAGGAGAGGAGGATAGACGATGTTGAGTGTCAGCAACCTTTCAGTCTCCGCCCCCGGTAGCAGGAACAGAATTTGTACAGTGATGATTGGGTCAGTTCTGATCATGTTCACTTCCACGACCCTCCCGGTTCTGTGCCCCACCGACATCTGCAACGAGGTAGGTCCAATCAGGAGTAGAGTATCTTCTACTAGGCACTCGCACCCTCCTTGATCTTCTAGGGCCCTCCTCGGTTCCCTCCTGGGTATCTTCTTCCTGATCCGAGTCTTCAGATATAGGAACAAGTGTTTCTTCCTGGGCCGACCTCAAACTTAGCCTCCTGTCTCTTCCCGGCCAAGTGGCAGCCTCACACCTTGTTCTCCTATATCTCGTCCTCACACTCGGTTCTTGATCACTCTGGTACTGATCTGTGTCTGTTTCGTATTCACTGCTGCTCTCTCCTTCAGTTGCATCCTCAGTCTCACTGCCGTTCTGCCTTCGCTCTTCTTCTGAATCCGATGCGTTCCCAACTTCTTCCGACACCCCCTCAGCTGCCTCAATCCCTTCTTGCGACTCTTCTTCCACTTCCGGGCTTTCGTCTGGGATAGGAGCTGTTCCTTCTAGAGGTGCTGGAACTCTTCGAGTATGGGATGCATGGATCCAATTTGGCAGCCCCCCGCACTTCACCGCGGTGTTCGTTATCAGGATTACCTGAAAGGGCCCACGCCAGCGAACATCTAGGCAGTTCTTCCGGACGTGTTTTTTAACCAATACCCAGTCCCCTGGGTTCAGGTCATGACACAGGTTCCTCGATGCTGGAACTTCAGCCGCATGCACCTGAAGGGACACAGAATGGATGGCGTCAGATAGTCCTTTACAATAATCCAAGATCAGATCATCTGTAATATTCAATAGGGCAGCAGTTGGAACTGTGGGAAGTCTCATGGCCCTCCCCATCAGAATCTCGTGTGGAGAGAGACCTGTCCTCCTGTCAGGGGTGCTGCGCATGCTCATGAGCACTAAAGGAAGAGCATCTGGCCAACTCAAAGATGTGGATGCCACTACTTTAGCCAATCTATTCTTCAAAGTGCCGTTCACTTGTTCCACAATTCCTGAAGCTTCTGGTCGATAACTACAATGCAGCTTTTGATCGATATTCAGTGTGGAGCACAACATCTTCACTATTTCGCTGTTAAAATGTTTTCCTCTGTCCGATTCCAGAGAGGCAGGCACCCCGAAGCGCGGTATCAACTCCCTGAGCAACAATTTAGCCACTGTGAGTGTATCGCACCTACGTGTAGGGTACGCTTCAACCCATCTGGAAAATACGCATACAATCACCAACACATACCGAAGGCGATTTACTCTTGGCATTTCGATGAAATCTAGTTGCATTCTATTGAAAGGCCCCCCCGACCTCCCAATGTGACTCAGTGTGACTGGTGTTCGTTTGCCTACATTCAGTTGTTGGCAGGTAACACATCGCTTACATACTGATTCTGCTGCTATTCTAAATTTAGGGCCATACCAAGTTTGCCTAAACACTCTCATCATAGCATCCCTTCCTAGATGTACTGGACCATGTATTTCTCTCGCCATGGGATTAGCTAATTCTTCAGGTAACACAGCCCTCCCATCTGCCGAAACCCAAAAATCCATTTCACTTCGCACGCAACCTGCTATTTCCCAAGCCTTTTTCTCTGTTTCAGGTGCGTTTTCCTGCATCATTCTTAAATCCTCCCAAGTGTCTACAGTTTCTAACATCATGCTTAATTCAGTCTTTTCTTCAGCACCATCTATTTCCACTTTTGAAAATGAATAATCTTGTTCCGCACAATAACGTGCGACTTCATCAGCGTATCTGTTGCCTTGTGACACAAAATCTGTATTTTTAGTATGTGCTACACACTTTACTATTGCGATGTCAACTGGACCTTGTAATGCTTCTAACAACAACCTCACAAATTCTCCGTTTCGAATGGGCGAACCAGAGGAGGTCATGTAACCCCTCTGAGACCACAACTGCCCGAAATCATGAACCACACCGAAACCATATTGGCTGTCAGTGTATATGGTGACTCTCTTTCCGTTTCCTGCTATATAGGCACGAGTTAGGGCAATGATTTCTGCTACCTGTGCGGAATGTACTCCTTCCAGGCAAGCGGCTTCCACAACTCCAGTAATGGTACAAACAGCATAAGCTGCTCTCAATCGACCAGTATCGTCTCTTAAACATGAGCCATCAACAAAATAAATTTCATCGGGGTCAGACAACGGCTCATCCACAATATCTGGTCTGGGTTTCGTGCATAGTTCAGTCACATCAAGGCAATCGTGGTCTTCACATCCTTCGCCTTCTATTACAGTAGGTAATGGCATTAAAGTAGCAGGATTCAAGACAGAGCATCTCCTGAGGGTCACGTTCTCCGCGGCAAGAATAACTTGCTCGTAGCGCGTGAGCCTACTATTGGTCAGATGCTGCGTCTTCGTCCTGGTCATTAGCAATTCAACTGAATGTGGTACATACACCACCACTGGATGTCCCATCACAATACTCTCGCTCCTTTCAATGCTGACACCCGTTGCAGCAACGGATTTGAGACATCCGGGCAACGCTGCGGCTACTGGATCTAATGTAGCCGAAAAATATGCAACTGGTCTACGGGCATTTCCGTGGGTCTGTGCCAAGACTGACAAAGCACATCCCTCTCTCTCACAGCAATAGAGTGAAAATGACTTCTCGTAATCGGGCATTCCCAGAGCCGGAGCACGACACAAATCGTCCCTCAGCTGCAAGAACGCCACCAAGCATTCTTCGTCCCATGGTACCGGATCACTCACCTCCTTGTGCGTCAGTTTCTGTAAGGGTTTTGCTTTCAGTGAAAAGTTAACTATCCACTGTCGGCAGTAACCCACCATTCCTAGGAACATTCTAACTTCTCTCTGTGTTGTGGGCGCATTCATCTTCATTATCGCCTCAATCCTCTCTGGGAACACCTTGCGTTTTCCTTTTTCTAACCGGTGCCCTAAATACTGTACTTCCGTCAGACAGTACTGCAACTTGCTCGGAGATACCTTATGTCCATTTTCAGCTAAATGGTTCAGTAAGGCAATTGAATCTGCTTTACAGGCTTCCTCTGTCTCTGACGCAACAAGTAGGTCATCTATGTACTGGACCAGAACCGAGTTCTGGGGCAGTACTAGATTTTCGAGATTCTTTTTCAACAACTGATTGAAGATGGATGGGCTGTCTGTGAATCCTTGTGGGATTCGACACCATGTTAAAACGCGATCTTCCATTTTAAAAGCAAAAAGATACCTGCTCTCTTCATCCAATGGGATTGAAAAGAAGGCCTGGCAAAGATCTATCACTGTGAACCATTCTGCTTGACATGGTATTTGAAACAATATCACTGAAGGATTCGGTACCACGGGACAACATGAAACGACTATGTTGTTAATTTTTCGTAAATCCTGCACTATCCTGAATTTCCCGCTAGGTTTCTGCAAACCCATAATCGGGGAGTTACAAGGACTACCCACGATTTCTTTCAGTATTCCCTGTTGTATCATTGACTCGATCACAGGTTTTATTCCCGCAATCGTTTCCTGGGACAATTTGTATTGAGGCGTTCTTGGAAACTCAACATTTGGTTTTACCAGAATTTTTACCGGTTCTACCCCTTTAATCAATCCTATATCTTCTCCTGTGAAATCCCATACCTCTGACGCCACTGCATC
Source organism: Lissotriton helveticus (assembly GCF_964261635.1). Lineage (NCBI taxonomy): Eukaryota > Metazoa > Chordata > Amphibia > Caudata > Salamandridae > Lissotriton > Lissotriton helveticus. The sequence goes on along the minus strand of NC_136069.1, from coordinate 987,155,026 downwards.
TCGTAAGTCTTGGGGAAGATCTTCAACTGTCAGAGTAGGATATAGTTCTACACAGGATTTTGAATTGGCCACCTTAAAGGTAGCATCATCGTCGGTAGTCTGTACCTCCACTCCTTGCGGGGTGCAGTATATGGTGCAGTTCAATTTGCACAACAAATCCCTTCCTAACAGACATACCGGACTCGAGTCACAAACCACAAACTGATGTTCGTTCATGTGGTTTCCAATTTTCACAGACACTGGTTCTGTCAAAGGACTAGTCATCCTTTTATTTGCGACTCCTACCACCTGGATTGTTTCCCCTGACATCGGCAAGTCGGGAACCACCGCTGATCTCAGAGTTGATCGGGTAGCCCCAGTATCCACCAAGAACGTAGTGGGACACCCTGCCACCTCTGCCTCAACAAATGGCCCTCTTTGATCCACTTCTAGGACTGCCCCGAGGGTACAGTCCTCTTCACTGCTCACACGTTGTCCTGTCAATGGATCAATGTAATAACACTTTTCTTCCTCGATGAAAAGAGGCATCTGCTTAAAGACCTTACCCCCTGTCGCTACCTTCGGTGGCTGTGGGAACTGGGCCCGTGGGGCCGAAGTCCCCCCTTTGGCCACCTTGCCTCCTGGAACTGTCACCTTTGGAGTTGGGACTTCTTGAACCTGCTCTTCTACTTCTAGCTCTCCATTTTCAGGGTTAAAGGGACACTCGCGTCGCCAATGCCCCACCTGGTGACACTGATGGCACTTTGTCGTTTTCTTTAAAGTGGCAAAGTCTATCCTAGGTCTCTGCCCTTCTTCATTATCTTTGTTCTGACCGTTTGGTTTTCGTCCCATCCCCTGCTTCTGCTGGCCACCCTTCCCAGCGGACTGCATTTGCACCACCATCAATTTCTCCTTTAGATTCTTGGCTTTAGAATCTATCTCGTCACTACAGTACCTCGCATAACGTAAAATCTCATCTAGTGGTTTGTTCTGCCAACAGATTAAATGTTGCTGTATCATCAAGCAAATATCAGGTCTCAACCCCAAAACAAACTTTGACACAAACTGGCCTATATCTTTGGGATCCATTACATCGAGTCCACTGTATTGCTTGAATGTTTTCAATAATCTTTCATAAAACTCGTGAACTGTCTCCTTGGGTTCCTGCCTCGTTCGATCTATTTTTACCCAATCTATATCCTGTGGTGGTACCTTCTCTTTCAACCAAGCTATTACCCTTTCATACTTTCGCATGACAATCTCGGATGGTCCATTAGTTCGAACATCCCTCACTGCTTCAGCATTTGGCCATTCGACACTAGTCTTACACGGGGTCCACAGGTCAGATGGGACCACGATGTCAAACAACGTGTTCAAATCAATCCACAATACTTTCGAGATTTTGACAAACCTCTCTACCTGCTTATACCACTCTACTGGATTGTCCCTCAACTTCGGAAATGAGTTGGTAAATGCAGCTAAGTCTCCTCTACTCCAGGGCACATGTACATAATTTCCATTTGATATTTCTCGCAAAGGGAATGCCTCCATCTGCATTATCCTTCCCTCAGGGGTCATCACATTTGTACTTCGCCTAACCGTGCCCTTTTTTGACCACCTTTCTTCCCATTTGTCCAGTTCTCTCCACACTCTTATCCCAGATATCAACTCCCTTATGTGAGTTTTCAATCCAGTAGTCCTCTTCTCATCTAGGTCTTGGTCTGAGTATTGTAACCTATGGTTACTCTGTAGTGCCCTTGTCCTAGATAAATCTACAGCATACCTGTCGGCCAAATTAGACAGTTTCTCGTGGAATGCTCTAGCTCTCCTAGTAGTATCCTTCGCTATGAACAGCAATTCGTCTTGTTCGTACAAATCGATCCTTTCTAAAGGCACCGTTCCTTCTATAATCTCATCTAGATCGGATTTTAGACTGGAGACATCAAGCCTTTTAACCTTTATCGCAGCCTTTAGTACCTCAGCTCCGGATGTTCCTTCCACATCCCTCCCGTCCCAGCTCCTAGTCCTGCGCCTAGGCACTGGTGAGTTAAAGGGAGTCCTCCCCTGCTCCCATCTCTCTAGGTCCCATGCCTTTCCATCTTCTCGGGGTGGATAGTGAAACACTCCTTCGTGCCTCATAGCCCCGCGTTCCCCATCCTGTCTAGTTTCACGGGATGCCTGGTAAGATATTCCGTTACTCCCTTTTTCTTCCTCATGCATCTGTGACCTCCGATCACTCGATGTATGACGTGACCTTTCACTGCGTGTGAGTGATGAGTGCACCTAAACCTATCCCTGTACTCTTGCGTTCTTTGGTCTCCCTCTTTTTGCATGAGGCGAGACACCTCCTCACACTCCATACTCCTATTATTTTGTTCCTGCTGTTCTCTCTGGTCTGCAGGACGTGTATCCCCTCTATTCTCTTGACTTTGGCCTTCCCGTCCTTGACTACTTTCGCTGTCCCACAATGAGATACAGTCCCGTTACCTCTGGTTTCCCACTCTGGTTCTGTTCTTGTCCTGTTGCTCGGGGATATTGCGGACCCGTCCCACTCCCTCAAATCAGCTCTTAATTCTGAATAGGGCCTTGGCCGCGGTCCCCTTAGGTCCATCGGTCCTCTCTGACCTCCCTGTCCTGTGTTGGGACCCACAGATGTATCTAATGGGGTATTCCACGTTACCGACCCTGGCAATTGCTTCCATGCATTTGTCACGTTATTCCTCCTTTCCATCTCGATCCTTTCTCTATCCAATTGCCTCTGTTCTTCCTCTCTATCTCTCTCTGGGTTATAGATCGATACTATAGGTCCTATGGTAACAGGCACTTGAAGAGCATCTGGCAATCCAAAGGACTCAACCCTTTCGGTGGCTGGCGTTTTCTGCACCACAAACCTTCCCACTACACTCTGTACTGTGCTGGGTTGAGGTGTCTCCCCACCTTTGGTAGGTGTCCATTCCGATATAGGGAGTGGTGTATACCCCTCAATGGCATTCCCATCTTCCCTTGCGAGCCCTCTATCTTCTATCACCCCCACTCTCGGAGGCGGTCTATCCATTAACAATCTGTTTATCAGATTGTCCTCCGACTCGCTTTCCTCGTCTTCTTCCATGAGGTTTCCTCCTCCTCCTGCCACCTCCCTCATCGGATACGTTTTCTCCACCTCAATAACCTGTACCCTCCACCGCTTTGCTTCCTCATCCCATTTAGAATCTCGCACTGCTCTTACCGATCGCGTCAGTCTTTGTTGACGCCTGTTCAAATTTCTGTCGTGTGCAGCCCTAATCCATGCATTAAGGGCCTCAAACTGTGTTGGTCTGGGCGAGGGTTTCAATGAGGACATGGTTGCTTTTAGCCGATGTAACACCTCTAACTTAAACGTCCCGTACCTCGGGAACTGCATTTCCTCATTCCCTTCCGTAAGCTTATTCCAAGCCCCAATCCATAATATGGTATGCAGCCCCACATTCGTTGCCATATAATGAGCTGGTGTACCCTCCGGCGGAGCCTCTTCCCCGTAATAATGTTCACTTCGTTTACGTTTAAAAATCCCTTTCAAACACTTAAAACACTTCATGATTTCGCTCTTTCTCTGCGTTTGTTTACTTCCTGATGATATTCCACCAATCTCAGCCCCGTTCACACTAACTGGCCTATCCGTACGCGACTTTCCTCCGACGTCACTCTAGCCGCCCAACCAGAGCGCGGCTCTACCTAACGTCACACCAACCGCTCAATCACAGCGCGGCTCTAGCCGATGTCACCCGTCCCCCTTCGCAGCAGTTCCCCTCCTTTCTCAGCTCGTCTCCTCGGTCATGCACGCGTCCCATTCATACTCTGAAAAATGATTACTTCCGTCCAAGCGATCACCTTTCTTGACTGTACGCCCACAGTCTTTCTCTGTAGTTGTCACCTTAACTTGGCGAAATGTCTTTCCGTTTACTTCCAGACAATCGCCTTCTCCGATAGGTTACTCACACGCAGTAACTTTCGACCAGCGTCCGTTACTCATACACTCACTCTTACTCTCCCCCTATCTTGGATCCACGGCGGTCAATGGTACCTCGTGACCTCCGTACTATGGTCGACAACTACCCTGGATGTTCGATACCCCAAAACCACTTAAGCTCTGGCCTGAACTTAAGATTTCATCAGTTCACCCGTTTACCAGGTAACCAGCTTACCAGGTTGCGCGCGCTCACAACCTTCTCTCATTCACTCTACAGGCATTCAACTCCGCAAGACATTACAATACAAATACAACACAAAACACCGCAATCTGTTCACGCATGACCCTTTTTATACTCACTCTCCTCCGATACTGCTGCTTTTCTCGCACCGTCTGCACCTTTCGGCACACGATTCTTCCGCTGCTCGTCTCTCGACGTCTCGGGCCTTGGGGTAAACTAACCTCTCTAGATTACCTTCCTCAAGAAGATAACCATCCTCTGCTACCAACTGTTAACGCGGGATTTCTGGTTACTAGTTACCTTACCAGATCCCAAACCAAGTCGACTGAATCGTTGGTACCTGTCGTTGAGTAAAAGGTAATCTAACAATAAGTCAATCAATGTAAGAACTTACACCACTCTAAATGACCACTGACCAAATTTAAGTTTCAAAGATTTAATATAAAGTCAAAGATAACTGAAGGTACAAACTTCTCAAAATGAGATTCAGAAGATAAATCGGTATCACTATGAACATGAACTTTTTGAATAGTCTGAGTCTGAAAAACAAAATAATAAGTACAAGCTCGAAAACCATAAGGGTTGCCAAAATGGATACAAGTTGCAACCTCAAAGTCATTACAGAAAAGAAAATTAAGGTTAGTCTGTCCCTACTCTATCCTAAGTGATATCCCTACTTAACAAGATCTTTTACCCCTCTAGGTGTCAGCCGTGGTGACTTCCTAAGAAGATCACGCACTTCTCTTTGTCTCTTCTCTGATAATGGGTTTCTCCTGATCAGCCTATCTGCCTACCCATCCGCTTCCTTAGGCTCCCAAATAATCTGCTCTGCTCTCCTCCCGGGTCTCTTTCCCTAATACCAAATCACATTTCCAAAAGAAACGCCCCTTGGGACGCCCCTCACGTGGTACATCTTTGCGTGGTAAACTCCATGATGGTACTCTTCAAGACCCTCGTTATAGTTGACCTTGGTTCCTAGGCTTCTTCTCCAGTGCGCTGATACCCCCTGAAATTCCTGGAAACTCCTACAGGCCTGCGCCAAGCGCCACTGAACAAAGTCCCTTTCATTCGAGCTGATTAAGACCCTCGCACCTGCATACAGTTCGTCCTGCAGTGGGCCTCAAATTCCATACTCCACCATATCTTTAGGTCGTAAAACACACTCAAAGCTCGGTGCTGGACACCTCTCGACTTCTTCCCTAACGAGCACATGGCAGTTCAAACGATACGACATTATCAGTTCAGGCCTACTTGATTTACATGAAGCAGGTCCCTGCACTCTTAAAACATTAACTTGATTTAAACAGCAACATTCTTAACTAGCATACGTTTCTAAAATAACACATCTATAAAGCATATATTTTAAACTTAATTCGATAATACATTTGTGGAAGAACCAGATTAACTCCATCTCACATTATTTTAGCAGCACGTTTAGATTTGCTGTGAATTGCCCTAAGGCCTACACAATATACTGGATTTTTAGAGTTCTATTCAACTCTAACATGATTCCTTTAACATGAGAACATGAGGTTTTCGTTTTCATTCCAACATTTCTACATTAATCTCACACAGTTATGATTATTGTTACTCTACTTAAACATTTTATACATTTCACTACTGAATATAAGACACTCTGTGTATTTCACTTCTAAATATAAAACACTCGTGTGCAAAAGCATGTTTAAACTAACTACGTGCTTGTAAATATGGTGCACTTATACATTTTTCAGACTTGTGCTCTCTCAATAACAAAGGTTATTATAATTTTTATTTTTCCTTCCTTTTCCCTTACTTCCTGCAGCTGAGCAGAGGGCAGTGCCGTCCAATTAAGCCACGTCGACACAGCTGCAGGAAGGAGGAGTAGTGGCACTGCTTGCTTCAAGTGCGCATGACAGTTTGGCCAAACACTCTTAATGAGCGCCTACTTCGAGCTCTCACACCAATCACGGCGCTGCTCTCATGCTGGATAATACCAGCATGAGAGCAGCGTCTGGATTGGCCTAGGGGACCCTGTGGCATGCCGGCAGTCGAAGCCGAGGAGCAGAGGCCAAAAGAGCACTGACACAGCAGAATGCAGGTAAGCATTATTTTTTTTTATTAATTTCCCACTGTGCTACTCCTCACACAGCTCCCCCTGCACAATCCTCCCCCGACCTCCCCCGGGCTGCCCACCACTTAAATGCCATAGCAGCTGCCACTTCTAACTAGTAAGAACGTCACATGTGCTGCAAAACAGCGTGTTTAAACGCACGAGGTTTACAGGTATTGTTTAAATGACCAAATGTCATACCCCACACTTGCTACTGCAGTCCCAGTTTTGTGTTGTCTTTCCGGGCATTCCAATACATTTAATTTCTTCTTAAAGTTAATTACATGTCCTGTTTTAAAAACTGGTTGGGCTAGTGACAGTATTTATGATTTTCTATGGTGAGTAACAGATATAGCAGATGATACTTTTGTGTGTGTGTGTGTGTGCAGATCCAGGGGTGGTACTGAGCCTGATGACATGGTAACAGCATAAAAAATAAGTATGCCCTCGACCCATCTCTGCTGCTGAAAGTACAGAGATGAGATGAGAGGAAGGCAGCTACAACATATTCTAGAGCCTGCAGGTTGTTTATACATCACCCAAGACATGGTTTTGCTGATGATTAACTGCTGAACTTTCTGTACTTATTAAAAAAAAACACAAAGAAGGGGAGTGGCTTAAAGTCACATTCCTATTTATATAAATCTGGATCGGTTTTATTGTCCCAGCTCCTAACAGAGGTTTTTACATTTATCACACTACCACGGACTTTGAAGCAGGTACAACTCAATGTTTATGCATATGATTGAATTGCAAAGGAATTCAAATAAGTCCCATCAAAGATTAATGCATGTACCCTCTTCCACAAATCATTTGATGATGTTACAGTAATGGAGTACATTTGTAAGTGCAGGCAGGCAAAACAGTCTTTTACAGTCGCAAGAAACTCACCAATCAGAAATGTCTGTTACTAATAACATGACCCATGCAATTTACTAACTGCTTCTGCAAGCCTAAATAGTATTGTTCCACCAAGACTTTACTGTAGCAACTTCCCCATCCCTGGAGCATGCGAATGAAATATGCCACACGGGAGCTTCAGCCAAATACATCTTTATTCCTCAGCATACACTCATACACTGTGCATTATCTAATATTCCACGTTAACCACACCCTAACACCTTCCTGCATATCACAGGTTTCCTCTCCAGAGTCCACCCAGAACCACGGGGGTCCTAGAGCGCATAACATCAATATGCTACATCTCCCCCTTTCTTAAATAAAGTGTCAGACATCACTAAAATCACATTTCCTTGGGTAGTCAACAAGGCGCTTGCACTTGTCTTGTGCTTTGGGTGATCGAAGATGATCGAGAACCCTGATCGGTCAACAGCGACATAGGTTTAGGCGCTTGAATCGGACCTGCTGGTGGGGTCGACTCATACATGGTTTCAGGACTTAACAAGTGTCACAATAGGTGTTTGAACTCTGATGGGTCCTGAGTGGTGGTTTGTCCAGAAGATGTGCTGTCAACATATGTTCCTTGCATGCTTACAACATGTAACAGATCAGCAGCAAAAGGAGTATCCATTTTTCGCCTTCGTCTCTGCTTAACCAGTACCCGGTCTCTTTTGTCAAAGACTGTCTCCTGGGCATGGAAATGTTGATCTGAATACGCTTTAATCTTTCTTTACTGAGTTGCATCAGTGTTTCGAATGAATGGCTCCCCCAAATAGCAAGGTGGCTGGACTCTCACCATCTGTAGCGTGAGCTTCCCGAAAGGCCTGGCACAGGGCTTGAGTTAGATCGTTTCCCTCCATGGACTCTTGTTGAATTATTCTTTTGAGGGTACCCATGAATTGTTTAACTGCACCTTTGGCCTGAAGCCAGAGGGGTGTACTCTTTTGGTGTTTGATTTTGAGTTGGCTAAAAACTTCTTTGAACTGTTTGCTTTTAAAGGGCGAGTGTTGGACCTGGCCCTTTCTACAGGGTTATCCCCAAACATTTTGCCTTCCTCCTCCTTTTTTTCTGGCCCTCTTATTGTTGGCATCAGGACTCTGGACACTTTAGCACTTCTAACAAGTGCTAAAGTGTATGTGCTCTCCCCCTAAAATTGATATGATTTGTTTACACCTGTTTGACATATTTGGTTTACTTATAAAGTGGTATACCAAATACCCAGGGCCTGTAAAGTAAATGATGCTAGTGGACCTGCAGCCCTGCTTGTGCCATGGTCAGAAGTAGCCTCTCAGGCCTGCCAATGGAGGGCCTGTGTGTGCAGTTTACTGCCATTTCAACTTGCCATTTAAAACCACTTGCCAAGCCGTAAACTCCCCTTTTATTTACCATAGGTCACCCCTAAGGTAGGCCCTAGTTAGCTCTGTGGGCAGGGTGCTGTGTAAGTAAAAGGTAGGACAAGTGCCTTATAAGTGGCATGTCCTGGTAGTGACAAACAGCCAATTTTGTTTTTTCACTCCTGTGAGGCCTACACCTGTCACAGAAAGGAGTGGGGTTGCCATGTTTGTTATGTTTAGAATGGTAGTGATAAATCCTACTTACTGGTGTATTTGGACTTCACATTACTATTTTAGAAATGCCACTTTTAGAAAGTGATCCTTTCTCTGTGCTTTTGACTTTTTGTGTTTTGTAGCCTGTCTCCAATACACGTCTGGACTGGGTGACAGCTACACTTTGTGCATACTTTCTAGACAGCCACAACACACAAAGGTCTGGGTGTGATGGGATACATCTACATTTTTCTGCATACTGATAGTCTTCCCGGGCGGGGAGAGGGTGAGGTGGTTCACACTTAACATTGGAGCTACCTGCTGGGCTCCAGGAGGGACTGCCACTTGGCAACTTGCCTTTATGTGCTGGCCTGCTACCTTACTTTGTGTCTCAAGGTGTTCTCCAATGGCTTGGCTTGCCCCCTGTTCATTCAGAGTCTCAGGGCCATCAAAACTCTGCCTCAGCCTTATTGCTGTGGGACTCTAAGTACAGCAATTCAAGGCTTCCTAACAATCCCACGCTTGACCCGGTTCCAGAGTAGCGTTCTGGGCTATCCAAGAAACTGCATAACTCACCTGCCTCATTCCCCGTGTGTTCAATAGAGGCACTGAGTTATTGGTGCTTCCGCCCGGACCAGGTGTGCAGGGGAGTAGGGTGGCACACTGTGAATACTCAGGCCCACGAGTGCGAGGAGGAAGCGCTGCCAGTTGCCAGCTGACCGCAAGCATTTTCAATTAAAATGGGGACCCCCACTTCTCTGGTCGAGTAAGGCAGGACCCTGAGTAAGGACAGCACACCGATGTCCATCACATCCAGACCAAGGAGAAGAGCTGTACCGGGACCGCTCGGCCCCTTGAGCAACTCACACTGCACAGGTAGTACAGGCACAAGCCAATGAGCCACCTTTGACCCTGGTAGCATTGCAGAGGCAGCTTGGGGATCCCTTGACAATGACGAGACTCCAGAGGCAGCACTGCCGCCTACTGGGAGAAGAGCAGTGAAAGTCTGCTCAGATTTCCCTGGGTGCTCCTGCTCGGCACGGCGCTAAGTCACTCTACCTGAAGGAAAGGTACTGTGCCTCTGATGGGAAGGCCCATGGGGTTCCATGCGTGTGCTGGCCCGATCGGCAATACCTAGCTGTTGTTTGTCACCTACCCATATATTCTGCAGGGTTACTGATCCCGAAGGGGCCTATGGGGAAATTTAGTGGAGAAGTGTCAACTGTTGCAGGATTGGTGACCCTCCTCCTACTGAGTAGATAGAAAAGGGCACCACCAATACTGTTGTTACCTCCAAGGAGGAAGTGTATATTGCCTCTTGCCCACTTGGCTCATGATGTTTCCGTCTTGCAGGTGACCGGCCTCCTCAGACCTCTATTATGGAGGACTGAATCCAAAAATTACTGTATAATGTTGAGAAGATGCACAGGGCTCACAGAAATGACCGTATAACATGTAATATTAGCACGGGTGTGCTGTGCCAATGTATTCACTGCAACTTTATGTGATTTACCCTAAATATTATGCATTACTTGCCAAGCACTTATTGGATACATGTTGTTTCCGTCTGTTTGGTGTACAATATATAAAAAACAATTTTTATATAAACCTGTGTGGAGTCTCTTTTGTGGTGTGAGTGAGTGAGTGAGTGAGTGAGTAAAGATTTATATAGCGCAACTTAGCCCATAGGCATCAAGGCGCATAAAGGTGGTACAGCTGTTTAGAAGGGGAGAAAGAAATCCGGCTATAGGTAGGCTTCTGTAAAAAGCCAGGTCTTCAATGCCTTTCGAAAAAGAAGATGGGAGGTTTGACCTTTGAGCTCAGATGGAAGCATGTTCCACAATCTCGGGGCGAGGGAGAAAAAGGCCCTCCCGCCCCATCTGGCCTTGATGACTCGAGGCACAGAGAGAAGGCATTTATTGGCCGAGCGGAGAGCCCTACTAGGGGCATAGAGGGACACAAGGGATCTGATGCCTATGCACCGGACTCATGCAAAGCACTGTGAGTGAGACATAGGACCTTGAAATTTATCCTGGCCTGTATGGGGAGCCAATGCAGCTCTTTCTTAATAGAGGTGCCTGACGAGCGCCTAGGGGCATCAACAACAAACCTGGCTGCTGCATTCTGCATTATCTGAAGGCATTGGACCAGCCTTTTATTTATACCTAGGTATAATGAATTACAGTAATCCAGCCTTGAGGATATAAGGGCGCTGTAACCTGTTTTCGAGCCTCAATAGAAAGGTAGTGTAGAATCTTTCTCTAGACTCTTAGGATCCCACAGCAAGTTGATACCGTCCTGCTGACTTGTTTGTCAAAAGAAAGCGTGGTATCAATGATTACAACCAGGTTACGGGCTGACTGGGAGGGCGTAGGGCAGGCTCCAAGAGCAGGAGGCCACCACTCCATCGACCAGATCTCCTCCTTGCTTCCAAAGATAAGGACTTCTGTCTTCTCCCCGTTAAGTTTCAAGAAGTTCCATTATCATCCAGCCCGCGACTGCTTCCATGCAGTTCCTGAAATTTCGGGCCGTGATGTTTACTGTTTGAGAGAGGGAGACCATAATCTGGGTGTCGTCAGCGTAGGATAAAACTTCCAACCCAAAGGATCTTACAAGCCTGGCAAGCGGGGCTACATAGATATTAAAAAGCGTGGGGCTCAGAGACGAGCCCTGAGGAACCCCGCACTGCACAGGCTTGACAGGGAAAAGAAAGTCACCCAGCTTGACCCTTTGTTTACGCTGATCGAGAAAGGAAGTCAGGAGGCTCAGTGCTGGTCCATCCACTCCTATCTCCCTAAGGCGAATAGCCAAAATAGAGGGGGACAGGGTGTCAAATGCTGTGAGGTCGAGCAGGACCAGAAGGGTAGTCTGGCCACTGTCGACCTTAGCGCGGATGTTATTGGAAACCACAGTGAGGGCGGACTCCGTGCTGTGTGCCCTCCAGAAACCATGCTGGGAAAAATCCAACAGGCTAGAGTTGTCAAGGAAGGCACTTAGGTGGCAGTTGAGATGAGTCTCGAGCAGCTTCGAAGGGGCAGGAAGTAAAGAAATGGGGCGAAAGTTCTTCAAAGTCCCTGGGTCTAAAGTAGCCTTCTTTAAAAGGGGCTTAACTATCGCCATCTTCCATGAAGTTGGAAAGACACCTTCGGAGATTGCCAGATTTATCACCTCTAGAAATGGGGGGAGCAATACCTCTCTGCATTCTTTGAGAATCTTCAAAGGGCAGGGATCCAGAGGAGATCCGGACTTAAGCTTATCAAGAAGCATGTTCAATTGTGTCAATGTAAGAGGGGGGAAGTTAGAAAGATTGCTGTCCAGTACCGCTACCAAACTTTCCACAGAGGAAGCCGCCGGTGGAGGAGAGGCCTCTAAGTCTGAGTAAAGGGCTTCTAAGCCGGAATGAATATCCATTATCTTTGCATGAAAGAATGTAGAGATCCGATCGCATAGTTCTTGGGTTGCCACTATGTGATCAGGAGACTGAAGGAGAGACAAGGAATCAACGACTTTAAACAGTTCCCTAGGGGAGCTGAGAGAGATGGTCAGCTTGGTAAAGTATGCTTTCTTTTCCGCCAGTACCGCAGTTTTATATTCCTTAAGCAGGACTTTATGCTTGTCTTTTTCATTCGGGTCAAGGTGCAATCTCCAAAGTCTCTCTTGCTTCCTGCAGCCCTGCCTTAGCAGCCTTAGTGGTGTATTTATTGTGTTGCTGTGTGAGTGTGTTGCACAAACATTTTACACATTGACTCTTTAGATAAGCCTGACTGCTCTGCGCAAAGCTACCAGAGGGTGAGTACAGGTTTCTTTGGTTTGTATCTGACTTGCCTGACTACAGTGGTGGGTTTTGCTTGGCCTAGGTGCATACCATAGTCAACCAGAAACCCCATTTCTAACAGCAAGTCAATATCAGATTTGAGGATTTCGGAGATGCCCAGTGTTGTAAAGATGTCATCAAGCTATTCTATCTCTTTTTCATATGTTGTCGAAAATAGGTCTACCACCAAAGGAAAATGTGAATACTCGTCTATGACTACCATGAGATGATGTCCATATCCTAAAGGTCCAAAAAACTTAACTGCTGCCCTCTCCCAGGCATGGCCAGGAAGGTTAGACCTTGCCACTGGGTGTTGTGTCACCCTGGGAGACAAACAATTGCAAATGTGGCACGCTTATGCTTCTTTTCAACTCATTCATCTAGCTGAGGGAACCACATTTGATCTCTTAAGGCTGTTTTGATGACCACAATACCACGGTGTCCTTCATGGGCCAGCTCGATTACCCGCTGTCTTAGGCTACCAGGTATGCTGATTCTTGAGCCTCACAGTATTATGCCTTCTTGAGTGATTGCTTGCTTGTTCTGTAAATGTTTTAAATTCATCATCATAGGGAAGGGGCTGGCTACTTCTCCTTCATGAATGCGTGGTAATAAGTAGGATTGTGTGGTAATAAGTTCTTTGATTATGGCCATGTCTTTATCTACATTAGTGCCAGCAATGATTTGTTGCCGCTGGTGTGCTGGATGTCACGACAAAGTATAGATAGGCTTCATCTATCTGGGATGTAGAACTGTGACGATGTAGCTGCACTCATTGAAAAGTAATCTGGTGGGTTTTGATTCTTCTCTTGTTTGTGCACAATCTCAGTCATACTTTTGCAGTCTTAACCCCCACCTCTCGATTCGAGGGGGCATCTTAGCCTTCGAGTTTCCAAAAATTGTAAGCAATACCTGGTGATCTGTGATGACAGTGAATTGTTTTCCATAGAGGAATACATGAAAAGGTTTCCAAGCCCGCACCACAGCCTTCTCTGGCTGAAAGCAGGCATTTTTTTTATATCAGGCAGACTTCCATTGGCAAACGCCGCAATGTGCCTCTGAGCGTTCGGACGACATTGTGTTGAGCAAGGATTGCATCTAGCCCTACCGGGCTGCCATCAACCGTTTTATCAGTATGTAACTTAGGATCAAAGTAGGCCATTTCAATTGCATTTCTGATCACATGTTTAATGTCTTTAAAACTCTGGTTGCATTCCCGGAGACCCCTGAAACAGTATTTTTGCTTTGTCAAGTCTCTCAATGAGGCACTCACTGTGGGGAGTTGCAAATCTATCTGGAGCAACAACTAGGCATGCCTAGAAAGGTTTGCTGTGAAACAGTAAAGGTATTGGATCCTACATCTGACCAACCCGGATCTCAACAATAGGAAAAACAGAACAGGGTGGCTGGACAGGATTATTCGTGAAACAATTCACCAGACACACAGTCATACTGTACCGTGTGACCACTGGATTTAATTTTCCAAACAAGTTTATTTTTCTTTTTTACATTTATCAGCAATTTTTTGAAACACAAGCACAAACAAAACCACTGTCAATTCAAAAGGTTCATATATACAGTATCTACAAATGCACACATTTACAAATTTACAACAAAGAATCAAACAAAAGATTGGTTAGACACACCAAAAGACAATCACAAATGTATAATAATTCAAATAAATTGCAATTATATACAGTGCAGAGATTAATCCATAAGCGAACAAACGGGAACCAGTCCTAGAGATTGAAAAAACCAAGTGACAGGCGGGGTTGAGATCAAAAACAAGCCTGCCTGTCAACGAAAGCCTGTGGTGTAATGTTAAATAGGGTTGCAAGGCTAGGATACAGAGTGGTGGTATGATTTACATCCTAGCGGCACCCTTTGTTGTAGCCACAGGGTGGTATTGTCGACGTGTTTCGAACCTAAGTATTCAAGGTTCTCTTCAGGACAGGGACTGGGAAACAGATTCTGCACGCGGGCACAAAGGTTGCCGTGGCGTAGGTATGTCGTGTTCACACCTGCAATAGGCGCAGAGCAGGACTTAAGGCGTGGTGTCAGGCTTCAGAAGCTTGCAGGTATCAGGGCGGCTCACATTATTTTGCGCGTGTAGGTCTGGCTATGCAGACCACAGGGAGGGAAGCGGCCGGTCACTGGCCTCAGTTCAGGCCGGCAGTTAAAGTTGGCCCGTTTTCTGAATGAAGTAATCAAGCCACAGAAGGTCCGTGTTGCTCACTCTCTCCCAGGAACAAGCTGTCTGTAGCTGCACTCATTGAAAAGTAATCTGGTGGGTTTTGATTCTTCTCTTGTTTGTGCACAATCTCAGTCATACTTTTGCAGTCGTAACCCCCACCTCTCGATTCGAGGGGGCATCTTAGCCTTCGAGTTTCCAAAAATTGTAAGCAATACCTGGTGATCTGTGATGACAGTGAATTGTTTTCCATAGAGGAATACATGAAAAGGTTTCCAAGCCCGCACCACAGCCTTCTCTGGCTGAAAGCAGGCATTTTTTTTATATCAGGCAGACTTCCATTGGCAAACGCCGCAATGTGCCTCTGAGCGTTCGGACGACATTGTGTTGAGCAAGGATTGCATCTAGCCCTACCGGGCTGCCATCAACCGTTTTATCAGTATGTAACTTAGGATCAAAGTAGGCCATTTCAATTGCATTTCTGATCACATGTTTAATGTCTTTAAAACTCTGGTTGCATTCCCGGAGACCCCTGAAACAGTATTTTTGCTTTGTCAAGTCTCTCAATGAGGCACTCACTGTGGGGAGTTGCAAATCTATCTGGAGCAACAACTAGGCATGCCTAGAAAGGTTTGCAGCATGGTAACATCTTGGAGGGGCACGCGGATGACTGTGGTTGCACCTTGTCAGGGTCTGGAGTCATTCCCCCATCAGAGAATATTTGCCCCAAAAACTTGAGTTTGGTTTTGTGAAACTCACACTTCACGGCATTCAGGGTGAAAATTGCATTAGCAAGTAACTGGCATACTTAGTTAAGGGCTTTGTTGTGTTCTTTTTGTGTTCCCCCCAAAAGCAGTATGTCATCACTGTAATGAAAGCATGGTAACAGGTTGGATTACTCTGCAAATAACATCTTGAAATATCTCTGTAGCCGAAGATACTCCAAAACTCAGTCTTTTGTCTCTGAACAAACCAACATGAAGTGGAAAGGGAGTAATGTACCTGCAGTTCTCATCCAGCTCGAGTGGATGGAATCCTTTGATCAGCTTAAGACGAGCAAACATATTGGCTCCATTCAATTGTATGATCACGTCCGCAATGTGTGGACCAGGATGTCTCTCCCTCCTGGTGGCTTTGTTTGCCAGGTGAATATAAGCCCAGACGCGCACTTCTCAACTACTGTCTTTGTTTGGTACTACTACTATGGGCGAAACCCATTGCTAGGGGCATGTGGGAGGTTTCAAGAATGTCATGCTTTAAAGGGGTTTCCAACTATTTTTCTACAGCTTCTTGTTAATAGAAAGCACATCTACAGTCTCACTAAGCAATAGGGCAAATTTCTTCATTGATGTGAAGTTGTAATTTCATTTTCTTGAGTTTTTCCAGGGAATGAAACAGCAAAGGGAATCAGCGTGTGATCTCAGATTGAGCACAGAGGTTGTAGTTGAGGGATATTAACCCCAGGGCACCAGCGGTGGCAAAACTAAGCAAACAAGTACTCAACGAAGTCCTTTGTAGAACATGAATGGTGGCTTGATGTCTTTTTGTGTCGCATTGTTGCTGTGAATGACTCTTGGCTTTGCAATCACTCAAAACAGCGGCCCAGGTGTATACCTTTGTGCCTGATTGTGTGAGGCACAAGGGAGAAACCATAACAAATTTCCATGGACATGTTATTAATCGATGCACCACTGTCTATTATAAAAGTTATGAGGCGATTATTCACTTTCTATGTGATTTTGGGACAATGTCCAACTGACGGTTGTCACTTTGTTTGGTGAGATTTCTTTGAATTTTGATCTTCTTTACAGGCAGCCAACCCCACATGTGCATGCCGTCCTTTGGTGGACATCATCAGCTCACACCCATCTTCTTCATGGGTACTCAATAGTGATGTTGAAGAGTGTTAGATTTTGGGGTCTCTAGTTGGCACATGTAGGTACTTGTGACAAATAGGAACCCTTGCCTCTAGTCAGGGTAAGTGGGTACACTCCTAAAATAACCCCTACTCACCCCCTTGGTAGCTTGGCCCGAGCAGCCAGGCTTATCTCAGAGGCAGTGTGTAAACCATCTGTGACCACATACAGTAACCAAGTGACAACACTACAGATGGACACCACACAGGTTTTATATAAAAATAAGTATTCTTTATATAGACTTAACACAAGACCACAAATGACAAAAATCCACAATACTGTACTTAAAATGGTAGTTGTAGCTTAGTTCTGTTCAGTTCTTAAAATGCGACACTTTAAGTCAATGTACCTTGCGATGCGTTACACTTCCACAACAAAAGTGTTGCAGCAATGGAAATGCGGCAAAGTTCCGGTGCAAAGAAATAAAGCTGTGAAGATCTTCTAGATGCGGCATGCTTCTTCGATGTTGTGAGAAGTCTTGGCTCGATGCGTCAGCTGCAGCGGCAACACCCTTGTTCAGAGATGCGACGATGGCTGCTTTGGCGGGGACACCCTTATCCCTCGATGCGAGACGCTTCCGCTTGATGCGGCAACTGCTGCGGCAACACCCTTGTTCAGAGATGCGGTGACAGCGGCTCCGACGGCGGCACGCTTCTCCGTGGGTGCGGGCGCTATTCTTGATGCAGTGCAATGCGTCAGCTACAGCGGTGACATCCTTGTTCAGAAATGCGGCGGCAGCGGCTGCGACGGTGACACGCTTCTTCTTTGGTGCAAGACGCTTCTCTCGATGCAGTGCAATGCGTCAGCTACAGCGGCAACATCCTTGTTCAGAAATGCAACGGCAGCGGCTGTGACAGTGACACGCTTCTTCTTCGGTGCAAGACGCTTCTCTCGATGCGGTGCAATGCGTCAGCTACAGCGGCGACACCCTTGTTCAGAGATGTGACGGCAGCGGCTGCGACGGTGACACGCTTTTTCCTCTTGAGTCACGTTTCCAGCTCCTTGCGACACACAGTCCCTCAGAAGGCCCAAAACAGCAGCAGGCACTTCCCAAGAAACCCTGGGGAGCTGGGGGTTGAAGTCTGTTGTCCCTGAGACTTCAGCAGGAGGCAAGCTCTGTTCCAAGCTCTTGGAGATCCTTACAAGTACACAACGTCCCTTTCTCCTCTCTTTGGCAGTCAGGCAACCACTTCAGGCCAAACCCCCAAGCAGCACTTCAGCTTAGGGATAGTCTCTGCTCAGTTTCTTCTGGTTCCACTCCTCAGCAAAGGTTTCTTCTTGTCCAAAAGTGATCTAAATTCTTGGGATCAGGGTCCCAATACTTATACCCCAAAATCCTTTGTCCTCTGAAGGCAGAGGGGCCTTTGCTCAGTCCAAACCAGTTCTGGAGCACTCTTTTGACATGTCTCCTTCTTTCCTTTCACAGTGCAGGGCAGAAACATCAGACGCCCCATAGGAGATGGAGCCAGCATTGTGGACGGAAATCACAGCCTTGGAGCACTTTGTTGACATGATTCCTTCTCTTCTTTCACTGTGCAGGGCAGAGACATCAGCCACACCCCAGGAGGTGGAGACGGCATTGTGGAGGGAAGGCACAGCCCTATTCAGGTCCCAGGTGCAACTCCTCTCACCCATCTAGATGCAGATCTCTCTATTCACCACTGGGCTGACTCATTCTGTCTCCTGGAATCCCCCAGCCCTGTCACTCAAACTCCAGACAAGGAATACACAACCTAGCAGAGCCAGGCTTGGATAGTTAGACAAGAGCATACCTACTTTCTAAAAGTGGTATTTTCAAACACAGAATGTTAAAACCAACTTCCCTAAAAGATGCATTTTATCATTCTGAGTCCAGGCATACTAAACTCGAATTTCTACCATGTTCCCTGAGTCAGTTAGGATTATAGGATGTAACAATCTAACTGCCAATGCTGGCCTATGGTGAACAGGCAGCCTTGCAATAGTGAAAAACGAAAATGGCTGTAATTCACTATTAGGACATGCCACACACACCAGGGCTTGTCCTACCTTAAACTTACAATGCACCCTGCCCTTGGGCCTATCATAGGGGTGTCTGATATGAAGAAAAGGGAAGGTTTAGGGACTGGCAAGTGGGTGCACATGCTCAGTCAACATGGCAGTACAGGACTGCACATAGGCTCTGCAATGCCAAACCTTAGACATACTTTTACAGGCCCCTTCTGTGGGTGTCACAACCAGTGCTGCAAGCCCAGTAGCAGCATTTGGTTTACAAGCCCTGGGCACACTCAGTGCACTGTACTAGGGTCTGATAGGTAAACCAAACCAGCCAATCATGGAATCACCAAATCATAAATTAATTTACAATAGGGAGCACTCACACTGTGGCACTGGGCTGCAGTGGCACAGTGCCCAGGGCATCTAACACCAGCAAAAACACATGAGACAACATCAAAAATGGAAGGGAGACCCACGCCAATGGTGCGAGGTCTAACAAAGAGCCTTTGTACGATGAGCTTGACGATGATTAATTTTGCCTGGTTTCTATTTGTCGTAGTTGATGTTGCTTTTTTGTTTTGTGGGGGTGGCGAGAGTACTTCTGAAACGTTCTCACTTCCATCTTTTCTTTCCTTCATGATGCACTTGATTTTTCTTTAGCTTGGCACACAGTTATGAAATGATTCTTTTTTCCACAACCTTTGCAGACCTGCCCAATGGCTGGACATTCCCCTTCATGGGGAAACGAAAACCCAAATCAAAAGCACTGCTTTAATTTCTTTGAATACGGCGCCTTATGTGCATCTTGCGCATGTTTGTGCTTGCGTTTCACAGCAAAGGCCGATTTATTGTGGGCTGTCCATGCTTCCATTTCAGTAGCTTGTTAGTC
The DNA here is from genome assembly GCF_964261635.1 of Lissotriton helveticus. Taxonomy (NCBI): domain Eukaryota; kingdom Metazoa; phylum Chordata; class Amphibia; order Caudata; family Salamandridae; genus Lissotriton; species Lissotriton helveticus. The sequence goes on along the minus strand of NC_136069.1, from coordinate 987,135,534 downwards.
TGCTCTTGCAGCTACTAGCATATTCTCCAAACTGTGGGTTTCACTCAATATGTGCTTTTTAACAGGCAGCCGTCAATCACTATGAGGTGCATGGCTTCGTCATTGGTAAAATCCCAGAATTTGCAATGTTTGAGGAGTGTTTCAAGTCTTTCAGCAAATGTGTCCATTGTTTCACCATCCTGTTGTCCTGCTTAGTTGAAGATATACCTTTCATACTCAACATTTTGAGTTGGATTAACCTTGGCCTCAAGTGCTTCTTTTACCTTTTGCCACAATTTTACATTGATCTGTGAGTTTTTCTTTAGTACTATTTTCACTCCATCACCTGCAAAGTTTTTCAAATATTTGATGATCTTCTTGTCATCTTCTTCCTCTAGTGCATTGATGGTGTCATCAAACGTTTCGATCAACGCAGCCCACCAGGCACCAGTGTTCTGTTTCTTAAAAGTCTCGAAAGGTGGTGGTGACTTCAGGAACATGGCTGCAGTGTATACCGTGCTTCTGCCTCCATTGAGAGCGCATGCTGTTTAGACAGCCTTCGCTGTGCAGACCGGCACCGACAACTTTTGCAAGCTCAAGCCTTGTGCTTAAGCCTGGGTCGCAGAATATTTCAATCACCCTTGCTGGTGAGTACATTTTCTGTTTTTTAAACCTTGCTGAAGTCGCTTTGCTTAGTCTGAATAATTGTTCTGCATTTGGTACAGAGGGCAGCATCTCTGTTGATTACCTCGTTGACAGATTTGATGAGTGTTTCAAATATACTCCTCTTTAGGGCCTTTGATTTCTTCTGCGGCCAAGTATGGGCTGGTGCAGGGCTGTGACTCCACATGTGCCAGTTGCAGACTGCACTGCATTGATATGAGGCACATGTGGTACGCACGAGCAGTTTGCAGCACAATGGCAAATTCTCGGGGGGAGCAGCCTTGTTTTATTTCGGGGCACATATGCCCTACTTGGTGCCAGATGTAGCATCTTCCAAAGCCTTGGAAAATCCAAATGAAATACACCACAGGGGAGCTCCAGTCAAATACTTCTTTATTCCTCAGCATACACTCACACACCATGCATTATCTCATACTCCATGTTAACCACACACTAACACCCCCCTCATATCAGGTGTTTCCTTTCCAGAGTCCGCCTAGAACCATGATGGTCTTACAGTGCCTAACACCAATATGCTAAATTTACTTTGTTATTGGTTAGAAGACTGAAAACGTCAGTCTGTGTCACTGTCATTTAATCCTGTGGTAGAGTAGATGTGGGTCAATCACGCCAGGTTTTAAGGATTGGGCAAATGTGCCCATGTGCAGCCAGTTACCTCATGGAAACAAATTTGATATGGTCACCATCTGAGAAGTTAAAGTGAACCAGCAATTCTCTTATAATTTGTTGCGCAATTAAAAGACAATGCAAAGTGAAGGCATAGTAGCAACAGGTCTCTCACTATGTTAAGATATGCAGAGAAAGCGATCTACTCCTAGCTGCAGAACATCATTGACCTCATCAGGTTTTCTGTCCTACCTTTTGGGTTTGTTGCTTCTGGGTTTCCATTACTGCTTCTTCAGTTCTGGATAACCGGCCCTGCTTGCTCCAAATCAACAAATCCAGCCCCCCTTCTTTGTTCTAGAAAGTCTAGTCCAGCAAGCCTCAGTTCTGAAAGTTGAGAGTGCCATTATGACAGCTTCAGTTTGGCAATAAAGACCCAGTGTTTGGTTTTTATGCATTTTGGATTTTTCTATCTGGTAATAATTGGCACTAGTTACCATATATCATCCTTCTATAACTTTATTGCTACAAAGACAGGCAAACATTATGGCATCCAGAAGGGTTAATCTTCCCGAAGGGCTTGAAGGATCAGCGACTTAGTTATCCCTGGACACTTTCAATAGCATGATTCATTCTTTTCCAGAAGGAAACAGTGTGCCAAAGCGGGACACCTTCCCTTCTGAGACCACCATAGTCACATGCAGGTAAACCCACAGACCACTCTTACACCTAGTTCACTACCTACTTGATGCTCCTCATATACTTTTAAAAAATAAATTCTTTATTGATTTTATTCTTCGGAAGGTACAGACCATGTTCTTATACAATACATTCAGCCCACATGACAAATGATACCATGAACATTCCAATTGTGAACTCAGGATTATATACGTGTACGCTCCTCGAGAACTGTGTGCCACTTTAGACAAGGATTTGGTGTGTGGTAAACAAACTTTAACTAAACCCCCCCGAACTCCCCCCGTCACTCCCGCAACACCCCTCCTTGCTGTTTCTATGCACCTCAGGTCCGATTATCTTAAGCGCCGTCTAGGGTCTCCATCTAGCTCGCCTCCTGACTGTGGGTCTCTGTCCCAGTGGTGTGTGTCCCATCCTGCGATACCTGTGTGGACTGCGAGGCCTGCCCCTCTATCTCCTGTATCATCATTCCCCACGCCATCAGTACCTCAGGTAGTTTGCCATCTCGTTGGTGGTGCTCATATGCCCCTCCTCCGCCAGTGCCTATTCTCTCGGGTCCGTTCTCCAGCTTGCTAGCTGTGGCCGCCGCTGCTGCGCCAGCCAGTGTATTGCTATCCGTCGCCTAGCTATTATAAGCCCCCAGCACCAGGAACCGTCTACTCGTCTTTCATATAGGGTCCCGGGGAATTAGTGCGAGGAGACATGATCTCGCCTCCATGTCAATCGTCCAGCCAGTTATTCTATACAGGTCCCCTAGGACCTCCGCCCAGTACGTCTGAATTATTGGGCAGGTCGATACCATATGTGGAAAGTCCGCCTGAACATGGCGACATCTGGGACAAGCTATCGATGGTATAGAGCCACCTGGGTGAGAGGTAGGCCATATGTACTATATTATACTGTATTTGTTTGAATCTGTTAGAGACCGATACCTTGCGTACGCTCTCATGGATTTTCTCCCAGTCCCGGGGCGTAAGTTCCTGCGGACACACCTGCTGCCACTGTTCTTCCATTTTTAAGGGTCCAAGTTTTTTATCCTCTCTCAGCGCCCTGTAGTCTCCTCATATACTTAATCATTTATTTGAGACTCTCCCATCTCTCCCAGCTTTAAGAGACACAGATTTACATGAACATCAACTGTTACAAAGAAGACCTTTCATAAGTAACCACTTTTGATTGGCCTGTAAGACTGAGTAGAGAAGCCGCCTCAAACTTAACAGAACGAAAACTGTAGTTTTGATACTTTTGCAGCCCATCTTTTGTCTGCCATTGCCAATGCCTCCTCTGCTCTTCTACTTCAACCTCTTAATTGTTTAATGCCAAACAACACACAAAGCGTCCATCTAGACAAGGACCTGGATAAGACAGTACCGTTCAACTTGATTAGTAGAGAAGTGTTTTACCAGCAATGTATGCTGTATAAAATCCACCTCTGCACTGCACTTTGATCAGTTCTAAAAACACCATTGTGATGTTTGAATATGAGACATGGCGGGAGAAGGAAAGGGAGCACTTTATTGACTGTCAGAACAGCAGTGGTCGGCACCACCACACCCCGTTAATCAATACCAAAAGAGTGAGCACACCCACAATGTTCGAAAGTACATACCATTATCCTAGCTTGGAGGGGAGGGATAACAGAGAGAGAGAGAATAAGGGCGAGGGGAGGAAAAAGGCAAGAAAAATAATATTAGGGGCACAAACTGCAAAATGTTACAAGTGAAGATAACCATGCAGTGACAGTATACATGTAATTAAAGTGAGAATACAACAACCATCTCAAACCTTCGTATACAAGCTTGCTTGAATACCAATAAGAAAGAAGCATGCTACACAAATTTCAGGGACACAATATGACATTAAAAAGTTGATGTCCGTCACCAAGCATCGAACTCAGATCTGGATTACGTTGTTACAACGCATGCTTTTACTACGCATGCCTTTACAACGCAGGTTTTTCAACGCAAGTCGTTACAACAACTTGCGTTGGGGGGTGCTGGATAGTGAATAGTTTCATTTACTATTCCAACTCCAGTCCCCGTGGATAGTAGGGAAGGTGTTGGATAGTAAATTAAACTATTACCTATCCTACAGCGCCCCCCAGCGCAATTCGTTGTAATGACTTGCGTTGAAAAACCTGCGTTGTAAAGGCACTGCGTGGTAAAAGTTGCGTCGTAAAGGATGTTTCCCTCAGATCTCACTGACCCTACTCTCTGAGTAACACATTCATTAAGATACACCTCTTTAAGTATCCCACACACCCTGTCCTCTCCAATGTTGCTTCCTTTATACTGGGCCCATTACAAACCACATGAACACATTTATGGTGTAGTTTCTGCCCCGCTCTGCACTACAGAAAGACTGCACCATCCCAACACATGATAATTGAAAAAATATATTGACATGATCAGCAGATAGCTGAAGATAAAGCAGCTCAATGGCTGACTGTTAACAAAATAGTGGGCCAATTTTAAATACCCAATTGACTGAACTGTATTGCTTGGAAAATGTACAGTGATTCACAAGGTCATCAAATCAGGCATAGACTATACAGTGACATTTATGGTTCCTCTGTAAAAGGGCAGGCAAGAACATGCATGCCAAGATGTTAAGTATTAAGGTGAACTTTGCCTACCAAGTCAAATAACAGCATTTCATTGGCGATTCTGTATCGAGTGGTGAGGAGAAGAGAGTAACCATCAACTGCTGGTGGCTCTGGAAGGATAAGTGAGACCTGGATCCTATGCTCTTTATGGTGTACCCTATCAAACAATCTTGGGCCTTCCCATTTTTGCCTGATTTCACTCTGCCCTTGCCAACTACTCTCTTTCTTCCACTTTC